>NW_011888839.1:10309246-10463211 GCF_000151845.1 Pteropus vampyrus | reverse complement strand
TTTAATTTGTAATGTCCTTACAAGTCTGATTATAAAATCACATTTACTTTTTTGTCTATTAATATTGAAGTGTTTCTTTGTCGCTTGGACTCTACCTTTAAATCATTTTTAGAAGTGTAAATATGTCAAATATTTTCTGAAATCTTACCTGATGCGTTCTCTCTCTGTGACTTTTGTATATGAAAGCTTAGCTGGGTATAAAAATAGTCCATGATATGCATTTTATCAATGATATGTGTGTGTTGTCATGGTAGCAGTTTTCATTTAAATTTGTAGAAGAGGTTTTTGATTCTATCTGAATTTTGTTATCTCTATTCAATTAGATTTTTCTTTATTTTTATAATGCAATCACAATGTACAATAAAGTGTACATTTTCTCTTAGAATATCATTTAGAATTTTTTCAGTTTATTTTTCTACATTTACTTTGTTTATTGTATTTCTTTTAGTTGCCCTGGTCTATTCTTCAGGAATACTAATTAACAATTAGCTGTATCTCCGCTTCCTGAATTACACATAAACTTTCTTTAGTGAATTTTTTCAACTCTCAAGCGTTTACTTGCATTTTGTGGGTACTTTTTGGATCTGTTTCCAACTCATTGTTTTAATTTTCTTTAGTATCAATTTGGCTTTGTAGTTTAGGAGTTAATTGATTTTGCTATAGTGATTTAGCAGCTATAAATTACACTACCATGCTTTATTTTTTTCTTATATTATCCTATTTCAACTTTATTTCGTCCTACTTCCATTTCATATCATCCTCTTTCATTGTTTAATTCTATTTTTTTAATTAATGATATTTTCTTCTTGTGTTCTTATTTAATGAAGGATGTGTCTTTTTCATGCTCATGATAATGTCAAACATTTTCCAGAAATTTGAGGCATGAGGAACCATGAATTTGATCTTTATTTCAAAAGTAACCACTTGTGTCATTCCCTTTTCCTTCTGATACATTTTTATGAGAGACATTTTCAAACTTTTTTTTTTTCTCACTAAGGTGTTTTGGGCTCACATTTATGGATATGTATTTGTTCCACCTTCTCAGTATTGTTTTTGACAATTAAAAAATATCCCTTTCTCATATATAGAGCTTCAGGACAAGTTGATTTGACATGTTTTCAGCATCATTTTTTGGATATTTTTAGGCCTTATCCAGAATCTTCCTTGTATTTCACTATTTGATTCTCTGAAACGTTTAAATCATGTGCAAACTAAAGTTTTCCGTAATGCACAATTACTGGCATAGCTTTTGTCTTCGATTCTTTCTCCAGGATTATATCTGAAAAACTATTCTTCCAATAAGAGAAATAATGGTTTTCCCCTAATTCCTTTTTATAACTCCCTCCCTAGTACTCTCTTTATGCACAAATATATTCTGTGATATGCTCATTCTGAATGTATGTCAGAAGATCATATCGAAGAAGTATTGATAGCTCACAGAGACCCCCAAATAAAATCCTAAGATGCAGATTGAACTGTTTTCTGATTGTTACATAGTCTGAGTTCCTAATACAGAAAACGGATGGTGAAGTGGACTGCATAATTCTTGTTTTAACTTTTTTCAGGTAGTATATATTATATTTTGAAACATAGGAATGTTAGGCAAGTTGAAGTCTAAATGGATTTTTTTTTTTTCAATCAAGCTCTCTCTGACTTTAAGTAATCTTGATACATCCATAAACCAAGCATCTCACATGGAGAGTACACCAATGTGTTTATGCTTATCTTACTGAAAATTATGTATAGACAATGTTATGGGCTTCTAGTCATATTTTTTGAAGTGAATATATTACCTATTTAATCAGAAAAATTCATTTGTGTTTTCTCATAAACCATTGGAGTAATTATAAATTAGTTGAAATATTTAGAGGACGATTTGGTAATATTTATTACATTTTAAATTGTATATATTTGCTGTCTAAATAATTTTACTTTGAGAAAGTTTATAGAGCTATGTTCAAAAAAGTGTGCAGTAGTTATATGTTCATAGGTCTTTGTAGCATTATTTGAAATAAAAAGACCTTGAAAAATATAAATGTATATCAATTGAGGATTGTTTGGATATTAAAAATATCTTGAATAATATGTGGCACATTTATTGTATTGGTGTATAAATTCCTCAAAATTTTATTCTAAATTATAAAACAAGTTTTTGGAGAGTGTACATAATATTTTCCATTTATATACATAATAGCAATAAGAAATGCACATATGAACATGTATATAGTCTTTATAAAAAATACGTCTATATATTAACTGGTTTAACTCATGTAAAACTCATGGATTGTGAAGCAAAGTTAAATGTTACATTTTTGAGTATGTGTATTTTATTATTATGACAATTAGTTGCTAGTATTTACATTGTACAATTCAATGAGGGTTTTTATTTCAATTATAGTTGACATACAATAATATATTAGTTTCAGTTTTACAGCATAGTGATTAGTAGAATGCACATTATTTTTATAAATAAAGAAAGCAATATAAGATTTTTAAAGAAAATAATAAATTTCATTACAAAGGATTGTTATAGGACTTAAATATGATGTGCTTGATTAAAGCTTTGTAATCTATAGCATCCTACAAAAGAATATTGATAATTCTAGTCTGTGTGTCCCACAGTACATACTTAAGCACAGGATTTTTTACATATTAGATAGTGTCCTTTTATAATATGTCAGTGGTATAAATATATAGTCCCTTTTTTATAATGATTTAACTCTTATTTATTTTGAAAACTTATTTACAAACATAGGAATTGTGCTTGCAAACATATTAGCTTACTTGTGTTTCAGTTGCTCTTTAACTCTTAAAAAAATAATGTGTCAGTTTTTGAAATAAATATGAAGAATATCTTTTTCTGCATAATTTTAATAGGAAGCACTTCTATTTCAGTTAAATCTCAGACTATTCTAATTTTTATGCCATTGAGGTGTTGTTTTTATAAAAATAATGCTTAAAATATCATGATGTTAAGTAGATAACATCATGATTTTTGAACTTAAAATATCAACAAGTCTAATTGTATTTTCTATATTTTCATTTAATATTGCCATATTGATTTGAAGAATGGTGGGAGAATGCCCCAGCAGATAACAACCTTCTGTGTTAGGATCAAAATGTCCAAATCAGAGGGCATATATAGTCATGAAAGTTAACATATTTTTGTAGTCTTTTAAAAAATAATGAACTATAGATACAGTTATGTAGCACAAAATTCATGTTTTTGTGGTTTATAAACTAGTTGAAAGTAGGGACACTTTATTAACCAGTGGATTAGATAGCCTTTGGGCATTGGGTATAAACTTTTGAGACATAAAATTACAAATATCTAATTCTCTCTGTTGACAAACAAAAAGAAATTATGGGCTTTGGTAGATAGCTAGGAACATATCTATCAAACAGACATCCTAGGCTTTTAGTCTTTTCTTGCCTTCCATCCTCTGAAAGTTATCCAGGGCCCAGTGATTACTTTCCTTATGTCGACCAACTCATTCCTCCTTTACTCCACTGGGTTCTACTGACAGGGCTTTCGAGAATACATATCACTGTGTCTTATTGGTTGATTTAAGGCTTTCTCTCTGTAAAAATCTCTCTAAAATATAAAATTTGCTTTTTTATGGAAACAAACATTGGAAATCAAGACTGACACAGTGGTTTTTGTGGCAAATGTTATTACAAATATGATGATGTACAAAGTTTAATAAGCAGTGATCTTTGAAAGTTCAAATGTTAATAGGTGATGGATTTTCTCAAAGCAAAGCAGATGCCCTATTGGAGTCCTGGGTTCTATTCAAGGTCATGCATCTGATTTTTTAGGCAATCTTAGACAAAGTTACTTATGTGGTCTCAACCTACGTTTAGTGGGTTTTCCCCCCATCTGTAAAAAATTAGGTTAATAACACATATTTATTTGTAAAGTGCTTTCATATGCTCAGAGTAAAAAAAGGTACAAGTGCAAATATTGTTAGTATTGTATTTATTAATCGCTGACGATGGCTACAGTGCCCCTTTGCTATTTTAAGATCTTGCTTGCAGCTGTGAAAACATCATGCTTAACACAAGCAATTATTGGGGTTGGTGCAGAACTTACAGGGAAGGCAACTGCTAGAGGGGGAATTTATTAAGAGCAGAGTGAGAAAGAAGAAACTGCAAGCATTATTTAAAAAGTGAGTGGTTTCATATATATATATATATATACACACATATATATGTGTGTATATATATATAAACACACACACACATATACACACACATATATATGTAAAATGATATATAATGTTTTATATATAATATATGTATGTTATATGTTATATAGGCTATATGTTATATAGTATATGTTATATATTTAAACATATAGATATATACACCAAACACTCCTGTATCTATTATTAAAGAAATCAAAGATTGCAGAGTATTTTGTTTTGTTTTGTTATTGTCAACTTCTTGCTTTCTCACCTTCCCCTAGGCCTGTCAATTCTCTTCCATACTAAAATATTATAATAAAATAAAAAGAAGGCAGAAAAACCTAAAGATAGCAAGTATTAGAAGTACACGTCTTTGTGAAAATTACATCTTCTTTTGTCTGTCCAGCTTCAATAGCATGTGTTCAGTTTGGTACAAGATTAAAAATATTTGTTTCTCTTTACATGTATTTTTTTTTTCTTTTACTGATCTTCTCTGTTGATGTGATATCTTATTTACTATACCCAGATTACATATACTCATGACCTTTATTGTCAGTTTTCCAGGATGATGTATGTGGGTACTTTGAACTTCCTAATATCAGTTATGTTGCTGCTTATAGATATGTGCGAGCAGGCAAAATAGAAGACTGAAATGAAGGTTAGAGGAAGGCAGCTAAAGCACCTGCTTAGCTGCCTACTTTCTGTTCCTCTCCATCAGCTGAATTAAAACTTCTTTATAAAATTTCCTTTAGTGGAAACAAAGTAAGGTTTTATATTCAGGGAGGATATAATTAGTAAAACAAATTCTTCCTTTACAAAAAGAAAAAGAGAGAGGGAGAAATGGAAGAAGAGAACCCTAAAAGGGATGAATTTAGACTATCCAACTTGTTGATGACTTTTCTGCTGTTTCTTCTCTAAGTTGCCTCCTGTAGCTCTCATTTTTCTTCCTTTATTTTTTCATTTTTCTCTTTTATATTCTTCTTTCTTCTTTCAAAATATGGAGTTTTAATTGTGGTCACAAAAATGATAAGAAAAAAGCCATCTGAATAATGTGTAAGTCAGTAAGCTGCAATGAAGCCATGGCAAATTGTAGCAACTGTACAGATGATTCGGGTAAAAAAAAACAAAACAAAAAAAAAACAAGTCAATATATGGAAGTAACACACATTGATGTTTTATGTTAACCAAATTTAACACTGTTCACAACACATTTTGCTTTGGTTTTATGGACCATAGCTAACAGATAACTCTTGCAAATATGATATTGTCAAGCCATTATTTTTAATCTCATTTGGCGAGGGCTCGGTTAATAATAATATTTTTTTAGGGTCATATTATCATTCTTGGTCCATGAAAAGACTTTCTCTTATTTCTTTTATCTCTTTTTTATTTACATACTCCACTCCTCTCCCTACCCACCCCCATCCTTCTATAAACAATCTTTCTATATTACATTTTTTGTTTATTTCTATACTTTTTATAAAAATGCACTATTATGCTGTTATACTTACTATGTTGCTTATATTTGATTTGCTGAGAATTATGATTGTTAAGATCTATTTGTGGGCTCGGGTGGATTTTTATTCTAGTCTTTCTAGTAGTAGCATCCTTTAAATGGAATGAGTTTTATTTTGGGAGGCAGTAAAGCTACTTGAGGATCAGTTTGATGCTTTCAAATTCCATTAAAGTAAGGTAACATAATCTTTACTTGGGTTAGTAAAGAGTTATTACAAGGTATTACCCTTCTAGTGTCTCTACTGAATATCATAGTTGTTCAGTTCATTCTCTCTGATGTGGCTGGTTGGAACTTGAATATCTCCCTGCCCTGTTTGAATTTCAGGAGCATTTCATCTTAAATCACTTTAATTGTCCTTTCCCTTGAATTTATTCTTTGCCAGGTCTTACGAAGTTTTATCCTATGCATGCATCCCTAAATATGTACTCCGAAACTTGAGATTAACCTGCTTAGATTTCTGGAGATCTTTATGTAGCTTCCTCCTCTCCGATAATCTGCTCCACAAATTCCAGCTGCTGAGCTGTTAGATTATCAGCAAATTAGATAATCACAACTGACCTTTAAAGAAATAGCTGATATGCCCCTATAATCCCAGAGAAAGCTGGGCATTGGCGACTATGCTATGTATTATATCAATAAATAAGATATCTGTAAAGTATTTATTACCAATTTACGTAACACAAGGAATTACAAATAGTTCTTGTTTGGGGAAATTCTTGGTCCAATGTAGAGGGAAGAGGCCGGGTAAGTAAATACCTCCTTTTTTAAAAAATCTAAACATAGAGTTTAGAAAATAAATAAAATGAAATTATATTTATGAGTGTATAGAAATAATTTATACAGTTATAATAAATCTTTGTAGAGTAATGGTATTGATTTAAGCCTTAAAATCCGGAAAAGATTTTTACACACTTGGAAGAGAAAAGAGCAAATTAGTGTTGGGAGAGGAAAATGGAATATTTTCATGAACCAAAACATAATGGTAAAGTGGCACAAAAGAATAAACCATTGAGAGGGTATTGTAGTTAAATCAAGAGTTTTCTTGTAGGGTGTCACAAAAGATAAAGATAAAAACAGAAATGAAAGACAGCTGTAGAGTACGTTGACATTAAGACTAAGAGCTTTATAGTGCAATTTAAGATCGGGTTTTAAGGTTTCTTTCCAGCATGTGTAGGACAAACAATTTTGAGAAAATAAAATTTACTTTTCTAAGGTCTCACTATCTTCATCTGTAAAAATCTCTAAGACCTTTCAACGTTGTTGATTTTTCATCAAAGTAATATAAGTGCAAACATCTTGAATACTGAACATTTTGAAAAGGTAAATGTCCTAATGAAAATTTTGATTTGGAATATAATCTAAAAGTTTGTAATAATAGATTATTGTAGAGAATGGAGGAAGTAATATAATAAGGTTTCTCTTGAAAGAGTTCTCTTATTAGACAATAGGGTATGGCTGTTAATTTAGAAGGAAAATAATGGATAAGAAGACTCTTTTAGGGTTTAGATACTGAATTTAGGAGAGGTGATGCAGTAAGTGGTCAATATGCTAAGACTAAATGGATATAAGGAAATTTAATAGACCACTGGAATATAGTTAATTGTGAATACAGTAAAATTGCATATAATGTTATCATTGTGTCAAGTATGGGTCGCATCCTCAATATTAAATTAATAAGAAAGATTAACTAGAAATAAGATTTTTTTATTCCTTTATTATTTCACTGAACACTTAACAAAATTTAGTTCTTTTAAACGGTACTTTAAAAATATTAGATAAACCTTATTTGAGCATTTTTGAGTTTTTTTAAGGATAAGGGATAGAAAAGTGTTAAATGAGACAAACAGCTTGTTATAAAAAACTCTTATAGTTTAAAATCTTTACAATATAAACAAATACAGACCTCATATCAACCATTTTTTAAAATTAATTTCCTATAATCTGTTGTGTGTATTTTACAGACTATATACTCTCTTGATTTGTGTCTCCTACTTCCTTTGACTAATCACTTTTAACTCTAATTATTATAGAACTCAATCTATTCAAGTTAAATGTTGTATTATGAGGGAGACATCCTACTAATTGTGGACAAGAGGAATAGTGTCATCTCTGCTCTTATTTATATGTTTTTTTTTTAAAATTTATTCTCCATATTGTCATTGTTACCCAATGTATATTGGTCTCATCTTTCTATCCCCATCATTTTTCCCAAATCAAAGACATAGCTAAGCTAGCCAACATCATGACTATACAAATAGATACTTTCAGCTAGTTTGCAGGTCTCTAAATTTATTTTCTAAGTATGGCTTCACATTTGTGAAGTGATCCTTTATATATACCTATAAATCAAAGAGAAAAATGGGAAAAATGTGGAAAAGATATTTACAGAAGAGGTCATCCAATAAATGAAGATGCTCAGAAAGAAATAGATGTCCAAAATTATTAGCAATTATGAAATACAAATTAAATCAACAAAATATTATTACATGCCTAAAAGAATGGTAAAAATTGCAGAGCTAGATAATAAAAATATAATGTGTTAAGAAGAGCATAGTCTCTGTCCACAGTAAAATTATATTAGAAATCAAGAACAGAAATTTGTCTGAAAAATTCCCAAATTATTTGAATGAAATGATGTCCTTCTAATTATTGAATGAATCAAAGAAGATATCAGATGGATTATAAAGGACTTTGAAAGGTATAGGAGACTTTAGTCAAGATGGCAGAGTAGTAAACACTGTGCTCCCCTCCTCCCATGACCACATCAAAATAACCACTAAATTACAGAACAACCACCCTTGAGAACTACCTGAAAACTAGCTGAACATAATTCCTATAAATAAGAATATAAAGAAGAAGCCACATTGAGACTGATAGGAGGGATTGAGATGTGAAACAGGCTGGTCCCACAACCACGTATAGCGGTTAAGAATCAGGAGGGATATCTTGGCTGCAGAAGTCACCACATAAGAGCAAAGGCTGGAGAGACAAGCATCATTATTCCTTGCTTGAGCCTGCTCCCCACATACCCTGAAGGCACAGATAAACGTCACTTCTGAGTCTCCATTAACTTCACTAACACCTCTTGCCCCACCTTAGTGATTCCCTGAGACCTTGTTCCACCCAACCCACATGTCCGGAACCTCTTTTAGAGGCTAATCCAAATAAGATCTGGGCCCATGCTTCAAACTTTTATAAAATCTCTTAAAGGTCCACAAACCCCAAACAAGCAGTAGCTATACTTTGCTAAGTGGCCCCGAGACTGGCACTAGTGGCAACCAGCCTATGTCCACAGCATAACCTCCCCTAGAAGGCTCCTAGCCCAGCACGGGGAACTACTAACTGCATATCATTTTGTAGCTCCTACCAGGTCTCCCCAGGTTGGACACAGGCAGAGGCTGAACTTACCAGAACCCCTCTCAAGAGGCCCCAGAACCAACACACCTGAATGCCTGCTTCAGACTACACCCAAGTAGTGCCACAGATGACACACCCAAAGGGTGGACTTGGCAGACACCAGAGTCCCACTAAAATGAATCTCACTTTATGGGGTCAGCCCCCTACAGAACAACTGATTTGTGTATTGATGGCCAGCCCTCACAGCCAGTTAGCCTGAGGGTCAGTTCTACCCACTGATGTACCAGCAGCAATCAAGGCTCAACTACAACAGGAGTGCACACACAGCCCACCCATTGGACACCTCCGGAGCACCCAGCTCAGATGAACAGGGAATCTGCAACACTGGGCCCCATAGGACAACTACTATGTAAAGCCAATCTGCCAAGATTTGAAGATGTATCAGCTCTACCTTATACATAGGAACAAACACAGAAAGGCAGCCAAATGGGGAGACAAAGCAACATGTCTCAAATCGAAAGAACAGGACAAAACTCCAGAAGTGAAGACAAGCAATCTACCAGATGGAAAGTTTAAAACACTGGTTATAAGGATGCTCAATGAACTTAGGGGAAGAATAGATGATCCCGGTAAGAACTTCAACAAAGAGATAGGTAACATAAAAAAGAAGATAGAAAACATAAAAAAGAACCTGTCAGAAATGAAGAATACAAAAACTGAAATGAAGAATATATTATATGAAATCAATATCAGATTAGATGAAGCAGAGGATCACATCAGCGATTTGGAAGACAAGATAGCAAAAGACACCCAACCAGAAGCAAAAAGAAAAAAAGAATAGGAAAAAAATTAGGTTAGGGACCTCTGGAACAACATTAAATGCAACAATATTCACATCATAGGAGTACCAGAAAGAGACGAGAATAAGGGATTGAAAACCTATTTGAATATTTCTCTAACCTGGCAAAGGAAATAGACATACAAGTCCAGGAAGCTCAGAGAGTCCCAAACAAGATGAACACAAAGAAGCCCCCATCCAAGACACATCATAATTAAAATTCCAAAGGTTAAAGACAAAGAGAGACTCTTAAAAGCAGCTAGAGAAAAGCAGTTAGTTATCTACAAGGGAGCTTCTATGATTTCTCAACTTTGCAGAAACTTTTCAGGCCGGAAGGGATTGGCAAAAAGAATTCAAATTGGTGAGAAACAAGGACCTATAACCAAGGTTACTCTACCCAGAAAGGCTGTCGTTTAAATTGAATGAGAGAGAAAGAGTTTCCCAGACAAGAAAAAGCCGAAGAAGTTCATCACTACGAAACCAGTGTTACAATAAATGTTAAAAGGACTTCTTTAAGAATAAGGAGGGGAAGAAATTAAAGAAAATACTGCAAGTAAAATAAAGTCTCACAAAGGCAAAAACAATAAAAGCAGTGGATCAAATATTACTAAAGCTAGTACAAAAGTTAAAAGGCAAAAGTAAGATCATGTGTAATTACAACAGTAAATTAAGGGATACACATGCACATACATATACACACATAAGTAAAAAATAATGACAAAAACATAAATATGGATTGGGTGAGTAAAAATGGTGCCGATTTTATATTGTGTTCATATTTAAGTGACCATTAACTTAAAATAAACCACTGTAAACTTAACTTGGTTATTGGAAGCACATGTTAACCACAAGCTGATATATAAGATGTAAAAAAAATGGAAGCCAAACACAACACTTCAGAAAGTCATCAACATCAAGAGAAGAGAGCAAGAGAATAAGAAAAAAAAAGAACTACAGAAACAATCAGAAATAATAATATGGCAATAACTACATACATGAAACTAAGTAATTATTTTCAATGCTCTGATCAAATTGAATGGATAAAGAAGATGTAGTACATATATACAATGGGATGTTACTCAGTCATTAAAAAAAATTTCTACCATTTGGGACATGGATGGACATAGAGGATATTATACTAAGTGAAATAACTCAGAGAAACAAAGACAATTACCATACGATGTCACTTACCTGTGGAATCTAAGAAACAAAATAAATGAATAAACAAAACAGAAACAAGCTCATAGATACAGAGAACAAACTGATGATTGCCAGTTGGAGAGAGTATGGGAGAATAGGTTAAAAAAGATGAGGGTTAGAAGTGCAAATTGACAGTTACAAAATAGTCATGAGGACGTAAAGTACAGCTTAGGGAATATAGTCAATAATGTTATAATAGCTCTATATGGGGCAAGACTTATCAGGGGAATCAGTTCTCAAGTTTTAAAAAGTGTCTTACTGCTATGCTGTACACCTGAAACTAATTTGCTATTGAATGTCAACTGTAATTGAGAAATGCAACAATTAAAATAAAAGATCCTAAAAAAAGCAAAGTATAATTATCATTTGTTAATTCTAAATTGTTATACATGTTGGGATTTGTAAGATTTCCTTACATCAAGCAGGTTGGAGTATTCATATCTACTAAATTCTTTCTAAATTGACACTTAAGAAAGGACAGAGTTTGGAGCAATTACTACTCTTGTAAATAATAATTAAAATAATCACTTTATCATTAAACCACTTAAATGACTTTATAATAAGATATCTAAGCTTCAGCAGATGGATTGCTTATTTTAATAAAGATAAAATTCCAAAAGAAATAAAAATTTATTTTCATTTATCTTTTCTATATAGTTTTTTATAATAGACAGTTGAGATTTCTTCAAAGAGACAAAAGGAAAGTTTAAGAATGTCTCCTCTTCGCAATAACTTTAGTGGTAGAGTAAATAAATATATTTGTGAAAGGAAATATAAATAAAATACTTTGAACTGAGGGATTAATACAAAATATCAAAAATTGTATGATAATGCAAAAGTAGTGATTTTTTTGTAGAAGTTATGACGGTGCAAGTAGAATTGAAGAAATGAAAAACTATAATGGATAAATATAGCAAAGAAACAGATATGTCAATATAAAAACCAATATATTTCTACATACTAATAAGCAATTGAATATGAATTTTAAAAAGATAATGTCACTTACAATAACATCAAAATTACAAATTTTTCAGAGTGAATTTAACAAAATATGATAAAAATATGTATTCTGAAAACAAAACACTCATAAATTTGAAGAGTAGATATTTATGTCAATTCTCTCCAAATTTACTTATAGACTCAATGCAATTCCAATCACATTCTTCAAAGAATTTCTTTCTATTTTCTCAAAACTAGAAATTAAAATACACATGGAAATCCAAAGGACTTATGTTTACCAAAATATTTTTGAAAATGAACGAAGAATTTGGATAATTTATTTTCTTAAGTGTTACTAGAAAATCACTGGAATCAAGATACTGTAAAATTAATGTTAGATGTAAAATTAACATATATATCAGTGAAATAAAATGGAGATCCTATAAATAGATCTGTACATATAAGGTTAATTGATTTCAGTCAAGATATAAGATTAAATTGGAAAGTATTATTTTTTCAATAAATAATTAGTCCAACTGAAGGTACACTTGAGAGATGAGGTAAACATTTCAATCCTTCTCTCCAGACAAAAATAATAATTTGAAATACAGCATACACCTAAATGTAAAAGCTCAAACTGTAAAATATAAAGAATAAATCAAAAGACAGAGTCTTTGTAGATGGAGTAGGTGCATATTTCTTTGACAAGCCAAAAAGAACACTAACTATAGAATAAATAATAAATTGGACTTGAAAAAGTTAAAAACCTAAAAAAATTGCTCTTAGCAAGTCATTGCTAAGAAAATAAAAATGCAAGTCACTAGGCAAAATTATGCACAGTACTAAGGACTAAAATTTAGTCATAAATTTAGGACTAAAATGCATTAAAACAAAGATTTACAATCTAGAAGACAAAATTTTATAACTAGATAAAATAAAATTATATTAAATAGGAGCAAAAAATATTAATGGACACTTCACAAATGAAAACATGTGTCTTAAGTGCCCTGTTACCACATGAAAACACCCTTAAAAATCATTGGTCATAAGGAAAATGCAAATTAGAACCACAAAAGATCCACTCTAGATCATCCAAAATGGTTAACAGTAAAAAAAATGAAGAATACCAGGTGTTGAGTTTTAGGACCAACTGGAGCACTCATACATTGATGGTGAGGTAGAAAATGGTATATATAATTTCAAAATAGTTTAACACTTTTTGAAAAGGTAAACTCAGCCTGTATAGCCTAACAATTTTTACTTCTAGGTAGTTATCCCCCCAAAAAGAAAACATAAATCTACACAAAGACCTGTACACAGATCATATTTACAACAATTTTACTTATAATAATCAAAAACTCAAAAAAAATCACCAGAAAATGAGTAAATATAAAAATGCCTTGTATTCATACATTGGAATTAGTTGACACTTCTTACAGAGAAACTATTGCTACACACACAAAAAAAAGACAGTAAAAATATGTTCATAATACAAGATAATAACACATGCTAAATACATTTAAAAATGCCAGGGCAAAAACATAACAAAATAAAAAAGATACCACAACCAAACACATACTTTTATGAAGTTCTGGAACAGATAAAACTATATTGCCAGGATGAAGGTACTGTATACTTGAAGCTTAAAAATTTAAAGAAATAAATTTATATATATAATACGTATTATGTATATAATATATATATAATATATATATAATACGTATTATATAGATCATATATAATATATGATATATGTAATATGTATTATATATCATATAATATATATCGTATGTATCATATGTATTATATATATCATATATATCATATATATCATATATATTCTGTCTATATATATATACATACATATATATATGTATGTATATATATATAGACAGAAAAATAGTTATCGGTTCATTGTTGGCTGGGGCCAGAGACTGGGGAAGTGGATAATTGACTGACAGCAGTTTTTCATGAGGGAATGTTTTGTGTTGATAGAATATTCTGTCTTGATTGTGTGGTAATAATTATGTGGGAATATGCATTTGTTAAAATTATCAAAAATTACAGTTACAATGTATGCATTTTATTTACTGCAAATTCCACCTCAATAAAGTTGAATTAAGAAAATGAGATCCGAACTGGTATTTTTGTGTTGCTGCAGATTGTGAGAGAAATGAAAATTATTTTACCATTCCATGGCCCAGAAAAATATGTAGACATTAGTTCTAGCTTCGCACATTTTAAGGTCACTTTTGTATTATAAACTTTTTATCAAAAAAATGAGAAAATGTTCGACCCTATAAATGTAAAAAAAATAAGGCATCTAATATTATTTATTTAAAACATTTAAATCATTTATACATTAAAATGAAGAAATAAATGTCATTTGATTGAATAGTTCTTGAAAATGAATAAGATAGAAATAAATATTCAAAATTAAGCTGTATAATATGGGTTAGGAAGACTTGCTCATTTATATATAACAAGAGTGCTTAGTTTCCTTTCATGCATTGAAGTTTTCATTAAAACAAAAACTTCTTATAATCAGAAAGGCATTATAATTAATTGATAGGCCTTAGGTTGTCATAATCAAAATGAAATCATCTCAAGAGCTAACAGGAGTGCCTGAATCAATGCCATAAAATATGGAGTTTCTTATATAGTTAATCTATGACATGGTAAAATTTTGAAAGCTCATAGAAGCTAACACTTTAAACAGTATCGCGTTGATAGGAAAGTTTCAAAAAATAATAGAGGAGAATATCTTAATTCCTCTAAAAAATAAAATCCTATTTTTAAATAAATAAAATAATTTTAAAATTCTATTGTTAAAATTGCAGCAATGATATTTATTTGGTGAATTTTCATGAATAATAATTTTGTAGCACGTTATCAAGATTTATTTTTATTTAGCAACATAATCAAAGGATAAAAGAAGGAAAAGATGCAAATATCTTTTTCTTTAAATTTAATTTTGCCTTGCACATATTTTTCCAACCTATATAACCTTTGTCAAATGACTAAGTGGCATGTGCCACAGATGGAAGACCTAGAACCACCTACAGTTATGTATATTTGGTGTGTTATGTTGTTCTTGTTAGCTTGCCAGAATCCACATTTTTTGCAGAGGTAGTTGTAGGCGGGTGATAACACACAGATGTGTTACTGAAAACAGAGTATTACCCAAAGACTATGAATAAATGCACTTCAGCGCTAGGGGCAAGAATACAAATAACAGGGATTGAAATAAATTTATTGTTTATGTGATATTAACTTCTCAAAATAGCTAAGAGTACATTTAAATATTTTTGTCAAGTTAGGTGATTCACACACTAAGCAACTTATTTTGTTCTGGAGAAGGGAATTATGAAAGTTTGTTTTGAGTTATTTCTAACAAGATTTGCATTTAAATTTGCATGACGAGTGTCAAATTGCAATCCCAAATTTTCATCTTACAGATTACTTAGAATAATTCTACAAATATCATATGTGATGTTAGCAACTCCTTATTACAATTACATAGAGCTAAGTTAATGCAAAATTGAGTTTATTATTAGGTTTACTGATAGAAAATAACATGAACTTTGAGCCTCAAATTAACAAACATAATCAATGATGTCATTCGTATTTATAAAGTGATAGTTTGAATTAAAATAAAACAATACACTCTTGATGATCTAGATAGATCAGACATTTGTAGCCCTCTTTATTTTGTCCAGAATATCCTTATATAGTAATTTTCTTGTTCAATGTACTAGATTGAAAGTTGAGGATTGTGCATATTAACATAAAACCACTCCAAATACATAATCTATGTTCTACCCAAGAGCTAAAATGGAGTATATGCTAGAGTGATAAAATATAAAGGCAAGGAGCAAGAAGCAAGAAGCTTCTGTACTAGCATTCAGGTCTTCCCATTGAGACATTGAATAAGAGAGCATACCATATATATATATATATATATATATATATATATATATATATATATATATATATATATATATATATGTTGTTTCCTTTTGCAAAAAAAAGTTCTGATTATAAAAGTCATATGTGTTTATTATGTATCATTTAGAAAATAAAGAAAAATAAACTTAGCATTTAAAAATTGCTGACAATCCAAATATTCAGGATAATAATGGCTGAAGGGTTTGATGCAATACTTCATAGCTTTGCTATAGAAATGTAAATATTACCAATTTATTTACAACTTTTATTACATGTATTGCAGAGAAATCAAGTGCCAAATTACTTGTGCTTTTATATAACAAATCAAATTTGTATTGGACAGATTTGTGTTTGACAGAAAATTGTTAGAAAATGGCATCCCATACTTAATGATTGTTGAAATGTAGTACTTGTATATACAATTGCTCTGAAATTAAATTTGGATTTCTTATAACACTTTAAGACTTTTGTCAACAAAGTTCGTATTTTTTGGTTCAATATTTTGTGTGGCATTTTTTTCTTTTTTTGGTCCAAACATATGACGTGGTAAAAAGCAATTTTCTTTTCTTTACTTTTAATTTCAGACATCCATAAACAAATGCACTTAAGATGTTACCCATGTTTTTCACATTGTATAAGTACATAATATTATTTTAACAATTTTCTCTCTTATAATTCATTCTTAGTGTGAATGTACCTATGCTAAAAATGGCATAAAATTAGAAATTTTATATGCATGTACATAAGAAGTTAATATTGGAGGTGTTCTATATTCACGTACATATGCATGCTTAATATCTTGTGAATGTTCAGTTTATATAACCAATGATTTAGATGGAACCATCATTTAGGAGTGAGGGAACTATTAGAACAAGACATCCATGATGCACAGACAAAAATAGAAAGAAAGAAAAGCTAAAAAATAACTTTAGAAAGATGCATAAAGTGTAAGTTTGAAGAGATTAAAGCAACCAAGTATGCAATGTCAGTGAATTTTCTCTATTCCTAACTTTATTTTGGAGTTATTTTAAAGTTCTTATTAGGAATTTATCTTGTTTCTGAGTTTAACCCATGGTTGTTAATCCTCACTATAGAGTCTATCTAATACTATAAACTATTTCTCTTTGTAGATAATTCTGATCAATGTTATACTTTTGATTTTTCTGAGGTGTAGAGGTATATTATAGCTTTGGTTGATAAAGAACTTGAGAAAATAAAGTTTAATATGTAATAGGCACTAAGGGATTTGTTTAAGTCCTTTGAAAGGCAATCTATTAGGTGAGGGAATTTTGATACGAATAAATAATAAAGATATGTAGGAATACTATACTCTTCCTTTTTTTGCCGCTATGAAAATTTCCCAAACTAATCCATCTGAGGCATTATAGAATTATTTCATGAAAAAGATTCCTTAATTATTCTGCAAGATACTTACGCTGGTTCATATCTAATGGGTCCTACAGAAGTAACAAAAATATGTTACAGATTGCAAGCAAATGTTTAAACTGGAAGAATAAAGGCAAAAGGTAGATTCATGACCTAGGATAATCTATTCATCTGGAGTACTTAATTTGAAAATACCTACATTTAACTTATTGAGATAAGTCTGCAACTTTATAATAAACTTATCGCAAACAATAATAGTTATTTTCCTTCTTTTGAAACACCTCAGAAATTATTAAACTATATATTTGTACACTTGAGTAGTAACAGATAACATAAACTTAGGGAAGTGTAGAATCTGGCATAATTGAAGGAAGATATCTTCTATTTAACAAAAGACTAAATTATACATTAGATTATTGAGACCAGATCTAATGCTTCCTCATATTTTCCAATGTCATAAGCCAAATATTTTGACATTAAGAATTTAAATTTAGAGCTTGTATTCCTTACTCTTTTGTTTTGGATGTTAATTGCATTTTAAATGTCAATAACCTAATATTAAAATAAAATCAAATGTCTTTTTTTTCCTGTCATTTTAAATGTAACAAGGTTCAGGTGAAAAGTTAAGATAAAATAAGTAAAACTGAGAGAATTTGCTTTTTAATATATAACAAATTGATGATTTTTCTTATAAGTATTAAAATATGTGGTCCAAGATATTATTACAGATGAGCAAAAGGATAATTTTCTCAGCTTCTTGAAATTAAACTAGCCTCTTAAAAGTTTTATATATGTTACACTGGAAATTATTCCCAGAATTGGCCTAAAACTAAATTTTAATTTATTAGCAATATATAGGCTATTGAAAGTAATTTTAGTGCTTTGAAAGAAATTACTACAATCACAAATAAAATTTTATGCAAAGTAAGCAAATTGAGCAATATATTTTGATAATTGTAGATGCAAACTTGAAGGCTAAATGCAATGTAAACATACACGAATTATTAACAACATTTTTTTGTCAGGAATAACTGTTTTTGCAACACAAAGACATGTATTTTAGCAATGTATAAGAAATTAACAAACAAAACTGGAGCTAATCAGATACATAACATTATGTAGACATGGCGTAACACCCTTCTTAGTAGAATTAATTATTTTGCAATATTTAATTATTTTAGCTCAGTGAACAAATATCTTTTTATTGAGAATTGAGTACATTTAATATACAAGACTGAGTACTACATAAGATATGGCATTCCTGGAGCAACTACTCTTGATAGGGACACAGATTTAACTAAATTTAATTTTAAAGGAAAGGGAAATACTACAAAAGAGCTGCAAGCCACATGTAAACAATCATTAGTGGAAGATGCGATTCACTCCACCAGGAGCACTAAGAATTTTTGTGAAGAGATGATAAATAAAAATACCAGTACTCAAATAGAGGCCGGCAGAGGAATTTGAGCATATAAAGAGGGAAGATAAGTATGGAATAGTTCGTTACTACATGCCAGATACATAGTTATGCACTTTATATATATTGTCTTTTAATCCCTACAAACATTATTTGAGGTAAACAGCAATATCTCTGTTTAAGGGATGATTTACACCACTTATAACTACCTCGAAGTTATGCCAGAGCCCGATCCTTTAACAACCTGAGCAATCTATCTTTATGAACAGAAGAATGCAATATTTCTGGATTTTGTGCTGACAGGCTAATTTTGGGCATCATTTCAGAGCCAGGTTTTTACCAAGCTAGGTCTGCAGTCATGCATGTAAATACATTCTAATATATATATTTTTTTTCATTGTCCCTTTTTACTGGATATTTGACATCCTATTTGTAACTTTATGATATTCATAATCAATTTATGAACTCAAGTGACTTTTTCATCAAAGTAGAAGAAAGTAAAATAATCTAAGAGCAAAACCAAATTCAATGTAGTGAAATGTTTTTAGTTCAAAATCCGACTTATATGCTTATTCCATAAGGGCGTTGTGTAGCTTATATTAGCTTATATTAGCTTATATTAGGGTCTATAAAAATAAGAGGAAACATGGAATATTTTTTTTTAATGAACACACACACAAAATAAATAATAGTTGATTCAAATTTGAAAGCTTAAACTTGATCCTTCCTTTTGAGAAGAAATAGAAAAGCCTCCAGTGCCCATTTGTCTTATGATTTCTCCATTTTTTTAGTACTGTTATAGAATAATGATGGCACTTTCCATAGAGATTTAACGGAGACCATTTTAAATGTTCCTTTTTACTCAATGCCAATTTGTGAACCAAATAATATAATATTTTAAAGATTTATAAAAAAGTAAAAAGAGATGAAAATTTAAAGCATGCAGATGGTAAGAATTTCTAATTTTCTCTTCACTGATATAAATATTACATTTCCTTGAGGCTGTGCATAAAGAACTCTGTTTCAACTCCAGTGATTTTTGAAGGTAACCAATTCAGCTTCTAACTAGATATATGTCCTTGGAAAAATAATTCAAACTCTCAGATATTGAGTTCTTTCATATGTAAACTGCTGTAATTGAAATATACATTCCTTAAGGCCCAATCAACTTTAACATTCTTCTGAAAGTGTATGCTTCCTTGACTTACAACTGTTACAGCATGGAAGGAAAGATGCGCAGTTATGGTAGACTAATTAGAGTATGACTAGTTCAGTAGGAGCACATAAAACTTGAAATCAAATGTAGATACATTGCACCTAGTTTCTGGAAATTGGAAATTATATTTAATATATGTTGGTTTTCTTTAATAAACAAAACTTAAGTAAATCTATGGGCCTATTTATCAACTTTTAAAAAAGGCAAATAAAACATGTATTTCTGTTTGCTCATTTTATTGCTTTATTTTGCTACTCAGTATGAACAGAATGATAGAATAGTCTCAAATTCTCAAACAATATAACTTAGTTTAAGTAAATTCTGACAGTTATATGCACATATACACATACATATATATTTCTCTATATTAAAATAATTTTGTTTATTTTTATTCTCTGTCGTATATATATATGAATATAAATATATATAAATATAAATATAAAACAAACATTACTAGACCAGATATTCCTTTCCATCTAATATTTGAAGTTCACTCTATTATTTTTACTATTAAACAAAGCTATGTTTTAAATTGCATAAACATTTTATTCATCACTATCTTTTATGTAACATGTAGTCAATTATCACTCATAAATGTCTTTTTAAAAACATTTTATGTATGTATGTATGTGTATATGTATCTACATGTCTATGTATCTATGTATCTATCATCTATCTGTCTATCATCTATCTAGCTGTCTATCTATCTAAAATGGTAAGGGGCTATGTATGCATTCATTGAAAAATGCATAGCCTACATGATGTTAATATTCATTAGTATACTGGAAGTAAGTTGCAAGGTACCCTTTGGAAAAATTTCCTTGGCAATTCACAGTCAGTAATAAACAACCGTCCTAACCTTATTTTTCCCACAACTACATGTCCTGGTCTCATTGCTCTCCACTAAGAACACACTAATTGATTTCCCATTTCGGTCTTAGTTTGGCCCATTAGATTTGATGATTAACCATTTTCTCCTAGCTCCAGCAATGTGTCTGATTTGTTTCACTACTTCTAATCACATACCCTCTTGTGCCCATTCAGCACAAACCATGTGATTGCCACTCAAAACAACATAAACAAAATCATTATGATTTGATGTTTTAGAATCAAACAAGATAAAATTGACCATGGTATTTTTCAAGTTGTCTAACTGAGAAAAGTTTTAGTTTATTTCTAAAGCACTAATGTGTCAAAAATCTCTAAACTGCAACATTATCTCTACCCCTCACATTTGTGTATGTTTAAGGAAGTAATATATTTTCAAACTCTAATGAGTTTTGTAATAACTACAAATAAATACACACATATGAATATGTGAATAAATTAGTGAGTAAAACTATTAGATATAGGGCCTTTTCATTCTACCCTGTTTTTGTGCTACCTTTGATTTTATTTCTATATATTGTATTCCATATAATTTCTTTGGATTTCTCAGTTTATCAGTTTTCTCATGCTGAATTTAATATTCTAATTATTCTAAATGTTTTATATTAATGATTCATTTTCCGTTTGGAGTTTCAGTATCACTTCAATTCAGCATGTGTAGTGTACATTGTATTTGTGTTCTTTCACTGCTTTATTTGTATTTTCTTTTATATTTTTAATCATTTAAACATTTTTTATATTATCTTTCAAATTATTTTATTATCTCTTAGTCTTGGGATTGTAATACTCTTGGATGAATCCTCTTTCTCTCTCTTATGGTGAATTGCTTCTTTATGTAGTTTACATTTTTGTTGCTGTACTCATTCTCAGTAGGAGATTATATTTATGAGATTCCAATATATTCCTGAGATGAGGAAATATCTCTAGACAGTGATTTTGCCCTTGTTCTGCCCCAAGGGTTTTACTTGTTTTTATCTCTAACAATATAATTTCATCTCGTAGATTCCAGCACCATGTGGACTGTGGAAAGTTTGTCCATATATCCATTCCTGGTATAGACATGGAGTTTCTATTATTTAGTAGAGGCATTTTTCCCTATTCACAGATACATACAGAGTAAAGCTTTCCTGAGCCAGAAAACAGATTATATATTGCTCTTTTTTTGTAGCTGTGTGAATACAGTTGGACTCCTGATTTTGTGAATGTGTTACAACTCCAATCTCTAGCTTCTAAAACCTTTATATGAATGTAATATTTATCTTTGCTTCCAAAGCACTAATTCACATAATTATTGCTCAGATTATGATTTTCCTTTTTCAAGAACTTCTAAAGATTAGAGATTTTACCCTACTTTCAAGTTATTAAGTCAGTTTCATGGGTGCTGGAAGAAGACATGAGACTCCTGGATCAGGGGTAAAGGATAGTTTATTGTCCACAACAATAGCCAAAATAGTATCAGTATTTTCTCATTCTAGTTTACCAAGTGTCAAACTCCACATGGATGCTAGTTTAGTTTGAAAATATATAAGATTTTCTCTTGTAATAGTAATCCTAGTAGATCATACAGAGATGTGAGAGGTGTTTTCTCATTGAGCTCCACAATAGTAAAAAGTAGTCAAAGAATTTGGAGGTAGAAAGTGTATGCAAATCACTGTATTTCCCCAGTTATCTTTATAAAACTCTGTTGAATTATCTTTTTTATTTTCTCTAGAATCATCTAACATTATTTTCTACTTTACATGAATCACATTTTGATCAAAACAAGGTACAATATACATACAAATGATTATGTATACATTTCACACTATAAAGGAAGGTTAAATTTCTATAACTACAAGTAATACTTCAACACATTGATATATATATATTGAGTATAACTCTTAACCTTAGGCTTTTTCTTTTATTATTAAGAATTGTTGGAGTGACATTGATTAATAAAATTAAATGAGTTCCAAGTGTATAATTCAGCAGAGCAGTATGTCATATATATATTGCATTCTGTTTTCACTACCCACAGTTAGTTTCCCTCTTTAGAGCTTAAAAATATTCCATTGTCTGGATCTACTCCAGTTTATTTATTAATTCACCTAACAAAGTACATCTTGGTTGGTTCCAGGTTTTGGTAATTATGAATATACCTGCTATTAATACTCATGAGCACGTTTTTGTATGGATATATGTTTTTAATTTATACTAAGTAAATACCAAGGAGTATAATTGCTAAATAGTATGGTAGGAATATATTTAGTTTTGCAAGAATCTGTCTTCCAAAGTGGTTTCACCATTTTGCATTCTCACCAACAATGGTTGAGAATTGCTGTTGTCTATAACCTCATCGATATCTTGTATCCATGTTTTAGAGGGTAGTCATTGTTATATGTGTGAAGTGGTATCTCATTGGTGTTTTAATTTTTAATTTTCTAATGCCATATGATATTGAATATCATTTCATATGCTTTTTTGCCATTAGTATATCATCTTTGATATGGTATCTGTTTAGATCTTTTTTCCAGTTTTTTTAAATTGGACTGTTCACATTATTACTGAGTTTTAAGAATTGTGTGTATTTTGGACAGCAGTTTTTTTAATCAGTATTTTGCAACTATTTTCTCTTCTTCTGCGGCTTGTCTTCACATTCTGCAACAGTGCCTTTTGCAGAACAGATTTCTTTTTATAAATTTTAATGAAACTCAACTTGTTTATTTCTTTTATGAATTGAGTCTCTGGTGTTGTCTCTAAAAATCCATTGCCAAACCTAAAGTCACCTAAATTTTCTCTTGTGTTCTATTCTAGGAATTTTATAGTCTTGCCTTTTACATTGTGGTCTTTGGTCCATTCTGAGTTAATTGTTATGAAAGCTGTAAGGTCTGTGTCCAGATTCATTTTTTTTTCCTTATATAAAGACTTTATTATTTTAGAGCAAAATTGAAAGAAAGGTACTGGTATTTCCCATTAACATACTACCCCTACACAAATATAGCCTCTCCCATTATCAACATCCCCTACCAGAGTGGTATATTTGCTGTAATTGATGTCTGTATTGACAAAATTATAATCACCCAAAGTCCATTGTTTATATTATAGTTCAGTCTTGGTGTCATACAATCTGTAGGTTTAGACAAATGTGTAATGACATGTATTCATTATTATAGTACATAAAGTATTTTAACTGCCCTAGAAATTATCTTTGCTCTGCCTATTACACCCCCACCCAGCTCAACCCCTGGCAACTACTGATCTTTTTACTATTTTCATAATTTTACCTTTTCCAAAATATCATATAGTTGGAATCATATAGTATGTAACTTTTTCAAATTGACTTCTTCACTTAGTAATATGCATTTATAGATTTATTTTTTGCCCAAAGATATCCAGTTGTTTCAGCACCATTTGTTTAAAGAATTATCTTTTTCCTTTGACTTGCCATTGATCGTTTGTCAAAGATTAGTTCACTCTATCTTTGCAGGTCTATTTTTGGGCTCTCTAATCTGTTGATCTGTCTTTTCTTTCCCAATTAAATTTATTTTCTAAAAGGTGATTTTTATAAAGTATCAATGTTATAATCAATTTCTAGAATAGTTAATATTCTCACATCAACACATTTATGGAATGCATTTAATATGCACATTTTGGATTTCTTAATTCAGAACTTAAATAAAGGCACTGAGTAATTAAATACTAAAAATTAAATACTGAGTAATTAAATACTAAAAATAAGTATTTTATTTCATTTTATTGCACACAGCTCTACTTTAGACATTTAAGAATTAAAAATTGTGTTTTGTTCAATAAGTCTAAATCATGACAATTACAGCTTAGTTTTAGTTTTATAAGACAAATATCATGTCATTAAACTCATACAAATTGGTTATGTATTTAGAAAAACACGAGTTAGATTCTTACCTTGTATCTTTTAAAATAAATTCCAGATGGATTGAATACACTAAATAAAACCAGAACATCTTTTTAAAAAGTGTAGGAAAATAAATATCTGATCTTACTGGGAAAGGTCTTACTAAGTATTTCAGCAAAAGAAAGATTGATAGATTTGGCTATATAAAAAATAATTATCTTGAAGTAAAAAGAAAAAGACCTATACAAATGGTAAATGTGAGCTGTGTGTTAATCAAAGACTTTTTATTCATATTTTGTAAAACTTTTAAGAAATCAAAAAGCAAGAGATAAACACTCCATTAGAAAAATAAAAGAGAGACCCAAGAAAGTATCGTAAGAAGTACTAATGACCAATAAACCTGTAGAAAAAATGTTTAATCACAAAGAAATGCACATTAAAACAATAATAAAATACCTTATTTTACTTTTCACATTGGAATTTTTAATTTCAATATTAAATTTTGGCAAGATTACATAGAAGAAGTTAATAAAAGAATTTTATATTTACTGAGCATTAACTTTGAGCCAAGAAACCTCACCTATGTCTGACAAGACTTTTACCAAAAATAAAAATAAATAAAATAAAAACAAAAAACCTAAAATACAAAAGCAAAAGAACCTCGTACTGTATAATTTAATTGTTTTATCACCTATATTGTTTTATAAAGTTAACAATTTCTTTTTAGAATGTTACTTGCATGTTTTGAAACCTAGATTTAAGGTTCTTTGATGAGACATGAACGATATGTATTGTATGTCATGTATCAATCCTAAAGTTCATTAATTTAACTTTTACTTTGTAAAAGTTACTTTGTTTAGTTCCTCTACTTGCAGAACAGAATAAGGCAATGAAGAATTCATTGTGTTTCTGTATTTCCCTAATGTTTACTGCCTTAGTCAAGTTTCTTTTGTGCTTTCTTCCAATCTAAATCATATTTTTGCAATTTCCCAAAATTGTGCCAGAATCTTTGCAGTTGTGGCAGATAGAACAATGTGGTAAAATCATATAATAAAAATTGAGTCAAGTTTAAGAGAAAAATAGAAATCTATAATCTGAAACTTGCTAAATATTTTTCTAAGAGAGACAAAAAATGTGAAGGAAGCAGTGAAGACTACTGTTAATTCCACAGGGGGCCTATGTTTTCTATCTTCAGTATAAAAGCATAGTTTTAAAAACAAAAATTATTTCAATCTGAGACCCTACATATGCCTAGGCCAAGACCAACAGTATATTCAGATCTTGCATCATAGTGGGAAGAGTTTTATCCTGATGGAGCACTCTGGAACATTGTTAAAATATGTTTCTGTTAAGAAAAACAGAGGAGAAGCACAATCATGACCATGAATTATGAATGTATGTAAGTATGCTTTGTCTTCTTCCACAGAAAATTTGAGGGAAATACATTCATCATTTGTAAAATTAATATTTATCGAGTGCTGATTATGTGTGGAGTCCTGTTCTAGGTGCTTGGAAACATCAGTGAACAGGTCAACAAAATGCCCTTATTGACTTTAAGTTATAGCAAAGGAATAAAGCCTTTGGAAGCAAATTATGTAATGTGTTAGAAGGTGATTATTAATGTGGAAACAAGCATGTCAGGCATGCTTTAGGATCATGGAAACCAGGATGTTTGGAGCAGAATGTGTGGAGAGGACAGTAGTTGAAAATAAGTTCAGAAAGATAATGAGGATGGGAAGGTATAGATCTCATTGAAATGTAAAGCCATTGGAGAGTTTTAAGTGAAAGATTTATATAAGTATTTTAAAAAGGCAGTTACATTTTGTGTTGCAAATAAACTGTAGATGAGTGAGGGGATAAGATGAATGAAGGAAACTGCAGTAATCCAGGCAAATGGTTATGGAGCATAGTGTCAATCACAGAAATATGAAGAAAGTGTTAGATTCTGAATATATTTTTAAGGTAGAGCTAACATGTTTTCTAATGAATTGGAACAGAGAGAGAGAGAGAGAAGTATTATGGATACCTTGTTCTGTGCTCTGTAGAGAGACACTGATTTTATATTCCAAGGCTGTTCACTATATAAACACATTTGAAAAGATATTTTGAAAGTACTCAGTGCCTTGTTCTCAAGATTTGCAAAAATGTAAGTATGGAGAATTGTCTCCCATGAACCAATTTTCCCCTCATACTATTTCCTTTATTTGGTAAAACTGTACTGCTGTACTACTTCACCATACACATTGCCTAAGTCAGAAACTTGAGTCATTTTTAAGAATATTGCAACAATGATATGTGTTTTTTCTACTGTACCTAGCCAAAAAATATTTTTGCACCCATATTGGGACCTTGAGTGAAGACAGCCATAGGATGAAGTCAATTTTGAAAAGACAAGATAAAGAGATGCAGAGTAACTGGATTTTGATAACAGCATTCAACAGGTCTTTCAAACCTCACCAATTCTTAACCTTTTTAGTTCCTATATTGGTTATAGAATTGAGTTAGATTTTCAGTTACTTATAACCAAAATGATACTATTTTTCCATTCTTCAATATTAAACTATACTTCTCCCTGCAGTATTTCCCTAACCATTAAAAAGAATTTTGACCTCTTTTAATGCCTAATTATTGTTTTTAGCATATAAAAACTTTGACCTACTTGCTAAAAATTCTAAAAATGGGGTGTTTGTTATTTTAATTACCTTACATTTTTATAAATTTCATGACAATGTCATAAACCATTCAGTTTTTTTTAAGGTAGAAATTATATCTCTTCTCTAGAATAGGAGGAGTAATTACTGATAATAACATTCAGTGATTATAGATATGCTTCTTCCAATAATACAACTTTTCAAAAACTAAATCTGCAGGAAGAGTGCGATGTCTCCATTTCTCCACAAGGATCAACAATTCGAAAGCTATCCACAAACAAAACAGCTCTGAGATTGCAGGAGTCCACTGAAGAAACTTCAGCAACACAGTGGAACAAAAACAAACAAACAAAAACAAACAAACAAACAAAAAGTTAGGAAGTATAGTTTCATTCTGCTTGTATCATCCCAGGCCAGCACTGCTCAATGCCAGGAGGGAACTCCTCAGGGAGAAAGTGGCATCTTCACCTGGAAAGGGAGAAGGTGAGTGACCATTTCCTCAGCCTTTTGGGACATTACATCAAGGACTTGCCCAGAGGATGACAAAGCTGAGACATAGAGATGGCTAGGAACATTTCTCTGATGGAAACACTATGGATGTTTCTCAAAAAATTATGCTTAGAACTATATTATCCAGCAGTCCAACCTCTGGATATGTATCCAAAGGAAACAAAATCATCATGCCGAAGAGGTATCTGCACCCCGTTTTACAATAGGCAAGATGTGGAAACAACCTGTGTTCTCCTATGGATAAATGGATTAAACAGGTAGTACACACACACACACACACACACACATACACACACACACACACAAATAGCTATAAGAAAAGAAGGAAATTCTGCTGTTTATAACAACATGGATGGACCTTGAGGGCAATATGCTAAGTGAAATAAGCCAGATAATGAAGGAAAAATAGTATATAGGGACAAAATATAGAGACAAAAAGGGAAGACCCATATAATCTCACTTATATTTGGAACCTAAAAATATTGAACTCAGAGAAACAGAGTGTAGAATGGTAATTACCAGGGAGGGGGTGTGAGGTGGGAAAAATGGGGGTGATATTGGTGAGAGGCTACAAAATTTTAGTTATAAGATGAATAAGTTCTGGGAATCCAAAGTACAGCACGGTGATGATACTTAATACTGTATTGTATGCTTGAAAGTTTGTTTAAGAGTAGAGCTTTAATGCTCTCACCACCACCACTACAACAAAAAATAATGGTAATTATGCGATGTTTCTGCTTCAATGTATTATTTGTTATTCATCAGGGCACTTCCTGCTTCTAATTTCATAATCCAGCTTGAGAGTACTATATCATTTTGTTTGGTTTGCTATGTTTTATGTGTAACTTTGATGAAAGAAATAGATGTATAAGGGATGGAATACAGGTTTTCACATTAATGGAAACCTTAAAGTTTACCAGTTTTGGACTTAAAATTTGATGCGCTGAGAGGTATTTTGCAGGAAAATCTCAATACAAAATAAGTCTAAGGATGATGATGAGACTCACAGAGTAGGTCTAATAGTGACTGTTCACTAGGAGGTTATTCTATCAGTAGAATAACACTGAAAATCCTCACAGGAAACAAACTGACATTTTTTTATGCTTATCGAATAAACAGGCACCTTTGAAAACAAGGAAATAGAATCACTGAATGATAGGAGAATTCTGACAGTCTGTGTGTTTCATTGGTGTGAATTTGTGACTGCATAAAGCAATCCTATTCTCTCATCAGTACACTTATTGTTCTGTATCATTACAATAAATATATATTAGTGATTGAAAATATCTGAAGAATAGACTAAAAAATAATTGGTGACGCTGTATTGAAAGCTCTTGGTACAGCCTGGAGTTAATAGCGTACACATATACCTTATTTGTGTCTTTCTAGAACCTCCCACTAAAGGAACTAATAGCGTGTTTCAGGTTACAGCTCTCTATTTATCTTTTAAAACACCCTGTCTCTGTTTTGATGTTGTGATTATATCATAGTGTTATACCTACCTTAACAACATGGTTCCTGGCATTACTTGGAAAAACAGAAATAACTGTATAATTATTTGGTTTGTAAGACAAAAGCCCTCAAGAAAATTTTATTAAGGAATTTAAAGTTAAAGATGTGAAGAAACATGATTAACTTATCATAAAGGAGTTAGTTAAATTGTGGTTAAAGAACAACACAAAACACTATATTAGCAAAACATTATATGTAGTGAAATCACTACACCAAAACAGGTAGAAGAGATGCAGTGCTGATATTGAATCATTACTGAGCTCTAGGACCAAACAGCATTTCTTTGTCTACCCTGTTTAGGTCCCGGCTCTATCTCAGAGTCTGTGGCTACTGGAGGGCTGAATTCAGTTATTAGATAGAGTTTGGGAGTGTGTGTATGTGTAAATGTGTCCAAGTGCCTATGTGTGTGTGATGGAAATCATTGAATAGTGACCCTGCAGTAGTATATAATTCTAAATCACACCCCAATTTCTTTTTTTATCATATAAATGTTCTGATGTTTGGAAAACAAAACAATAACAACAACAAAAATTTAGTTTTCCCTAACCCAGCTGCCTATAGACGTCATAGAGTTTTGAGAGACAAATGCAGGGACTGTAGCTAAATAATAGTTCTTTGGCACAAAAGCTATTTATTTGATTCCAGAGTATAAATTAAACTTCTGGTGAGAGTGGCAATAATTTGAGGGAGCAGCAGACTCCTGTGAACTGTTTGAAAGAAGGTCTATTGTTGCAGGGTTAATTCACCCATACTGTTTTTTTCTGAACTTTACTATTATTTCTTTTGTCTCTCTAAAGGTGTAAAGCAAAGGGGATAAAGGCCAGTGGGTACCTCTCGCCTCTTACTACAATAGCCAGTCCTCTAGTTAAAAATTCAAGAGGCTCATACTCAGCAACTGAATAAAAATGTCTCATGTGTCATATTTTGGCACTTAATGCATATAGTTCTCACTAAATTTTGTGAAATATAGATTTAAACTATTACCTCAAAAGAGTACACATATACTTGAACTGAAAAACTTAGGACACTATTAGGTTTCTTATTGCAGAAGAATTTGCTTTGGTATGCAAATTATAAAATGCATGAATATATGGTTCTAAGCCAAAATATTAATCAATAAAACACAACAAGATGCAATTTTCATAATTACAAGCTGCACTAAGCAGTATGGTAAGATTTAAGGTACAGTCTTGAGTGTTACTTTGTGCATGCCCTTGTGTTGTCTTTTAGGTAGCATGAATACGGCTACTGCAGGGTGCATGTTTTTTCTTTAAGGTTTTTTAGAGACAATAAAACTGAATATTTTGCTTCTAGAAAGGATTTAAGAAAATTATTTTCTAGGTGTACAATCATTACTATCTGTGTTTTTTGTTAAATCATTCTGGCAAATGAGCAAAGGTATATTAGAGACAGAGCGGGGCCAGGAAGCCCAGTCTAGAAATTTTTAAGGTTTTGGGGGAAGTGTGGGCAAGGGCCTGGACCAAGGCATTGAGTATCATGTGGTGATGATTTTTCATGAGAGAAATCTCCCAGAGGTGGAACTGTGTACCACTTGAATGTAGGAGGTGAGCCTAGCACAACACTCTGTGCTAGCAGAAATGCAGTCCCTTCTTCCCCAGTGAACTTTTCATGGGGATGTAAATTTGTGTAATCTTTTTGGTAGTACAGTATAGCAATGATATGAACACATAAACTATATATAATCATTCAATTGGCACTCTACGTCTAGGAATTTGTCCAAGGAAATAAATCGCGAATGAATAAGAAGTAAAGTGGATAGAGGAAGGTGTTGCGATAGGCCCAACCCAAGACTGGTGTTCTCAGTTCCTTTTCCATCTCACAGAGTAGGAATAGCCTGATCATCATTTCATTGCTGTTATGGAACTGTGCATGGATGATGCTCTGTCACTTTTTCTATAAATTGTGGAAAGGAAGCGAGATGGTGGCAGTGGCATACTAAGAAATTACATATAGAATCCAGATGTTAGAGTCAGGCAACAGAGGTGGCTAAAGGCATTATAAAAGATAATTATCACAGAGTTTCAGCTTTACTTGTATGGAGCTTGAAATGTTGGAAAGCCACAATTAGGATTTCCCACAACCTTTCAAAAACTCATGCTAGATAAGTGAAAGCTAATCACCACTGACCTAAGTTTCTCTCTCATGAGGATCTTGAAAAACAGGAGTCCTGATTGATTAACCCAAGTCTGTTGTCTTTTCATAACAATGAATCTTTTTAGCTATTGCAGATAACTGTTATTTATAAAACACTTATTTGTCAGAGTGTTTATGTTTTCCCAAGGGACATGAAAAATGACCTATGTGGTACCATATCAGGTATACATGAATGTTAAAAACAAAAAATAAATAAATACTTAAATAATATTAATTAGCATTGTTTAAAATATGACAATTATAGTCACGATGGATTTAAAAACAACAATAATAGCAGTTAACCTTTATTGAATACTCTGGAGCATGAGAAGGTACTTTTTTAAAGAGTTTTACATATAATAACATATAGAATCTTTATGACAAATTATTGAGGTTAGTAATATAACTATCCCTATTTTACAGTGTTTGAGACCAGATTTGATACCATGTAACCCGACTTTAAAACCAACACTTGACTTCATGTCACTCCATTCATTATTAAAGGCATTCACGATGGACATGAGTTGCCTTGTACCTACATTAATGCACTTATTGTGCTCTCATTTTAAATGTGTACTCTTTTATTTTTCTATTGAATTCTTTGCTCTTTGAGGGCAAATGCATAGACTTGTTTTCACTTCTTCCTGGTCCCAGCATTCAGAGGCCTCATTAGGCCTTATATTCAATCCATCCTAAGTGAGAGTATATTCATGTCAGCACTGACTCTGCTCTGGGAAAATCATTTACAGATACATTTGTGCCACATTGGTGCCTGGTTTTGGCTGAATAGAGAATAGTGCTTATATTTTTAAGTAAAATTATAAAATCAAGTTTGGTAAAATGATTTTATGCTGTCACATTCGTGTTTAGTACACAAAATGTTTCTCATAGAAATAGCATTGGAATGAAGTCATAAGTTGGCTATGAGACGTCAGTATTAGGCTTCTTCATTTCTAAAATGGGAATTATCTTGGGGATCAAATAAGATTAAACGTGAAAATGTTTCCCCGAAATAAAATTTTCAGTAAATGTAAGTTAATTTTAAGCTTATTATGACTGAAATGCAGAATAACAATGGCAAAAGGTATTTTGGTATGTTTAATGAATTGGGCTTTGGAAATCAAATATCATCCCCATAATTGATATTATCACTGTTATCATCTCAGTGATAATAACGGCAACTGTGAGTATTTAGTGAGGGTTTACTATGTGCTAGAAATGATTTCTGATATTTTTATATCTCTAATCCTCTTGACTTTCAAGGTCGGTATCATTCTCTCAGTTTAACAGATGAGGAAATAGGCTCAAACAAGGTCGCTTAAGCAGCACCATGTAGCCAGTGTATGACAGTGACTGAAAAATAATTCCAAACCATAGGTTCTCATCTGGATGTACAAGGTAACTAGAATGATAATAACATAAATTGGCTTTTCTTACAAATGTAATAGTTTGATCAAAACATGTGGATGAGGGCAAGCACTTACAGAGTGTGTCTATATCTGCTATTTGGGATTCTGTGTCCACAAGCTATCAACCCATTCTCTGAAGATTTACTCATCCCTCTGCCAGAATCTCAGCTTCTATATTTGGGATACGTGAGTGGCTTGGCACAGGAGTCACCCAGCTGGTCTTGATGGGACCAACCATGATTAAGCACACAAGTTACTCAAGAATTACGTTCTCTATTATCTTATAGCTTATATTTAACAATGGAGTTATACTGAAACTGGATTTTATTATTTGACTTCTCAAGCTATCAACACATTAGAACTTCTTTAATGTTTTAACCATCAGCATTGTGTTTTGCTAAGGTCAGTATTGGCAGCTGTAATTGGTACAGATTTATGTAAATATTCTTCTGCCATTTATGGGATAATTACTATGAAAGAAAAAATTCCTTCACAATCTCCAGAAGAATTTCCAAAGCATTCTTATCATCAGTATTTCAGAAAAAACAATTCTCCAGAATTTTATTCCTGAGTTTATGATTCACAAGAAATTTTATTAATTTCTCTAGCTTCAGGATTCACATGTATAAAATTTACATAACATTTCTATTCAGAAGCTTTTTTAAATGAGATAATATATGCAGAACACTAGCAGAATGCTTCATACATATACACCTATTTCTTAAATTATAATTCCCTTCCATTTTCACCCACCTAAAATGAATCAACCTTTGGAGAAGATTATATATATGCATGAATTTTTTTTTGAAGTACAGTAATTTTATGCATAACACATCAATCTTAACCATTTGTCTTAAGGAAAAATTTAAAAAGTAGTTTAAGCTTAACATGATGTAAAGATATACGTAAAGAAATGTTTCAAAGAGTGAAGGCTTATTAAAACTAGGTCTTCCTTGAGCCCTCTCTCGAGGTTTGGGAATGGAGTATAGCTTCACTTCATCCTTTTTAACCATATCCACTTAATTTCTCTATTAAGTAGTTCTGCTTCATTTGACCCAGAGACTCTTAACCCTTATTTCAATTCTCTCCACTTTAAGTGGAGAATAATAATAACACCTGTCCTACTCCTCAGAGGGTTGTTTTTCGGAGCAAAATGAGAATGATGAAAGTGAAAGAATATTAACAAGCTGAAAGTATTGAAATAAATATGTTAGGATTATTCTGTTAAAAGCTACCTCTAATAGATAGGTCCTGTAATCACAGACTTCAGGGTCTAAAAAGCTGCGACAGAGATTGTTATATATGTCACACAAATCTATGTTTGCCTCTTTTCCAGGACAAGTTGTTAGAATACTTTTCTAGGTCTTCCTTTAGGTGTGAGCGAGTAACTAAGCCATAATCAGAGTGTAAGCAGAATTATGCATTTGACTCCCAAATCTAGCCCATAAAAATCTCCCATGTAGACTCCTCCATAGTTTTTTATTTTGCTTTGTTTGTTTGTTTGTTTGTTTTTATAATTGTTGTTTTCCATTTAAAATAATGGAATGGAGACAAGCTGCAAGGCGACCCTAGGCAGTCTTTGTTCAAAGTGGCGAAGTCTCTGTCTGAATGGGTCCATTGATGACTACAATGAAGAGAAATGCATCATGCATGTGTGAGGAAAAAATAAGCTTCTATTTTATGTACATCATTACACAGATTTGGGTCAATTTGTTAATGCAGACAGCATAAACCTAACCAAGATAAAAATCTACTCTAATTCTGTTGAGAATAATCTACTTTCATATATTTTGATTCAATTAAGTCCTAATGAAAAAGTAAAAAATTTTTAAAAATTGCAGAAATCAAAATAGGATATTTGCTGCCAACAGCAAAGCCATAGAAACATTTCTCAGTACTCATATATGGAAACTATACATCTGAATTTTGCCTGTAGTGCTCATAAAGTTTTACAATGTTATCATGAGGATTATCTTTCATATTTTATGCAAAGTGATCATTATAGTATCAGGCTTATAGTTAAAATTCATTAAATAGTGGCTTAATACAAATGAGAATCATTGTATTTTCAATCTTTCATGGAGGTACTAATAGTAATTTGTTACTAATAAACACTATGTGCTTGGAATATTCTTAAAATTGTACATGCATTTTCTCATTTAATTCACATAACAACTTTCACGAGAAATAGTTAGTATTCCCATTTTATAGATGAAAAAACTAAAGAGCATAAGATAGGTTATGCTGCAATAAACAGACACAAATTTCAGGGGCTTGAGAATACAAAATTTTCTTCCTAAGATTACATGTTAGTACAAGGGTTTGTGCTCACTAATGTTGCTCAGGGACCCAAGCTGACCAAATCCCCATTTGACAACACCTCCTACTCTTACTTTGACAAGAGGAAACAAATATGACAAATCATACACTGGATTCTGAAACTTCTTCCCAGAAATGACATACTTTTTGTTCACATTTCTTTGGTCAAAATATGTCACAAGGTGATACTAACTTTCAAAGAGGAAAGTAAAGCCCTACCATAGACCTAACAGGAAGAGACATGCTTCTTATGAACAACCTTAATATCTAAAAGTTACAAATAGTAAGTGGTAGAGGCAGGATGTAAACTCAGGTAGTTAGGATTTTTAAGCCCTTAGGATTTTACTAAGCTCTACTGAGTAGATAACAGGGGTCTTGAGTATAGCGGAATGAGATTCAAGCAAGGGGTCAGTATATATTGCTTCCTGATAGGAATCTCATAATTTCTTCGTGACTTTAGCTCACAAGGTCTCAGCTTTGTCCTGTACACCTTGACACTTACGGTTGATGACATCCAGGACCCCTTTCTATTCCTGTCAAATATCTCATAAGGATATGATTATAAAACTTAGCTTCTTTTCCAGGAATCCTTCTAGTATTGGTTAATGTAGAACGTTATCACTGAATCTGATTATAAAAACACAATTCTGATTCATATCCTTCCTTAAGTTGTCTGAGTAATAACGTCACCTTGTATTTGTATATTTTGCAACCTCCAGTGCTCTTCCACAATTCCACCCCCAATTGGGTCCATAAATTTTGAAGGTCTAGGGGAAAGTAATTTATAGACTATCAGCAAACAACTTTTCATCACTTTTCCCATTGTGTTCTACAACATTTCTCAATAAGAGATAGGCTATAATATACCAGTGGTTGCTAATATAGTATAAATTAACTATTTTGTCGTTTTAAAACTTTTTTTAATGTAATTTAATATGGTGCTATTATTTAATGGAGTCCCCATTTAAAATAAAATAAACTAGAAACTGAAAGTAAATGTTCAGTCTTGTTAAAACTGACTGAATATATGTTTTTATTTCAACTCAGCTTTCTCCCTTCTCTACCAAAAAAAAAAAAATCACTAAAATGATGGAATTTTAAATAACATAGTTCTATAAAAACAAAGAGAAAATAGCAAATACTTTTATTTCCTTAATTTTTATTGCCTTGTTTAGCACTGTGTGTACAATTTGAAACATTCTGACATCTATATACACTTAAGAATCATCATTGCAATCTAGATAGTGAATTTACTCATCACTCGAAAGGCCCCTTGTGTTCCTTTATAATCTTTCCCATCCTCACCTGCATGGTACCATTTCAGGCCACCACTGATCTGCTTTCTGTCACAAGATTAGTTGGTATTTTCTAGAAATTTGTTTAAATTGAATCATATAATATACTGCCTTTTAACGTGTTTTTTATAAGAGATTCACCTATGTGTTTGCTTTGTCAATAGTTCATTCTTTCGATTGCTAAATTGTGTGCCATTGTATGGCTATGCCACAATTTATCCATTGACTATTCAATGGATCATTTAGTAGTTTCCAAATTTGGGCTTTTACAAATTAAGCAGTGATGAACATTGATGCATGAGTTTTGGTATAGACATGTGCTTTCATTCCCTTTGAATAGGTATCAGAAATAGAATGGCTGGGTTGTCTGGCAAATGCATGTTTACAATATAAAAAAAATGCCAGACTCTTTTCTAAAGTGGTTGTACCTTTTTCATTCTCATCAATAGTATATGAGAGCTCAAGTTGTTCCTCATTCTTGACAACTATATGCAATTAGTATAGACTTTTACATTTTATCTATTCTAATAAGATATAGTGGTATCTAATTATGATTTTAATTTGCATTTTCCTAATGATTAATGATGTCATGTATCATTTCATATGTTTGTCTGTCTTGCACATATCTTCTTTGCCAAATGTTGGCTGAAAACATTGCAATTTTTTTTTTTAGAATGGATTTTGTTTTATTGCTGGTTTTGTTATTATTGAGTATTAAGAGATCCCTTTCTCTCTTTCTCTCTCCATATATATGTTATATATGATAAATATTTTATGTAAGAAATTATATATATTCAAGTCCATATATATGAAGCTTTTAATTTTGTAAAAAGTCTATTTTATCCATTTTTTTTTTCTTTTCTAGATTAAACTTTTGGTGTTGTACACAAGAACTCTTTGTTTAACCCAAGTCCCTTATGTTATCGTCCATAATTTTTATAGTTTTATATTTTATCTTTAAGCCTATTATCTATTTTGAATTTTTTTATGATGCAGGGTAGGAATCAAAGTTAATTTTTTTGTGTGTACGTATATTTAAATTACTCAGGATCAAATTTGAAAATGCCTTTCTCCACTGATTATCTTTCAAATTATATCAAAAATCAATTGCATATATTTTTGGAGGTCTATTTCCAGACTCTCTATTTTGTTCTATTGACTTGTGTGTTTATCCTTTTGTTGATGCCATGAAGTTTTGGTTATCTGTAGCTTTACAATGTCTTAAAATCAGCTATTGTTATCCTTCGACTTTGTTCTTTTTCAAAGATGTTTTGGCTATTGTTCTTTTTCAAAGACGTTTTGGCTAGACTCCTGCATTTCTGTATGAATTTTAGCATCAGTTTGTCTATTTCTACCAAAACAAAAACAAAACAAAAAAAGCCTTATAGAGTTTTAATTTGGGATATATATTTAAGTTATAGATCAATTTGGGAGATTTCATATCTTAACAATATTGAATCTTATGTTTATGAACAAGGTAAAACTCTACATTTATGTAGGTGTTTTCTTTTTTAATTTGGTGGTTTTTAGTGTACCGTTTTTTTATGTCTTTTGTCAGTTTTATCTGTAAGCATTTCATAACTCTACTCTCTCTCCCAAACTCGGAGATCTATCAGACTCATCTGCTTTTTTTAACCTCTCTGGAATGCAATTTTATATTTATAGTTTGTTTGTTTGTTGTTTAATTTAACAGAAGACAGAAAGCTGAAATCTATGCTTATGAGGATGGGAGTTGATGTGAGAGAGACCAAAAGCTATCATTACTTGTTTACATTTTTATTCTAGAAAGGCTGGGAATTTGGTGACACCAGGTACTTTGGATGGTTGGTTGCTTTTGAGGATATTGTTGAAAACTGAAAAATTCATTGAAAATCTTTATAAAGACAGTGATCAAACCCAGACAAACAGGAGACAGCTGCTCAGAATCATAGTGAAAGGAATTCCTGGGCCTGAAGACCATTCAGTTTAGATCAGTGCCTGAAGATAGGTAGAAAGGGACATCTCCAGAAATAGGAATAAAAGAACTTAATAGATTAACAGTGTGTTTTACTATATTGAAAGGAAATTTATAGTTTGTCAGGATACTTGGGAATGAATTAATGATCAGTACCTAGAAATCTAAGCAAATGAAATGAGAAAATTAGCAACTTCAGGGAAAATTAAAAGTTAAAATATAATATTTATGGTCGCTAGCTGGCCCAAGATTTCCATAATATTATATTATTATCAATAAGGACTTAACAAAAATGATGAAATACCATTGGTGGAATGACAGGACTAGCTGCATGCATTTTTGTCAGTGATGTAAAAGCACTAACTCATCTCTTTGTTTCAGGTAGAAAATGGCATACACTTAAAAATTAAGAAAAAAACACAGTATAAGCAGGTTTTATTTTAAGAATTACATAAATGACAGAAAAAAAATTAAAAGTGGTTACTGTGAGTCAGTAGTAATCTAATGAGTAGTAGTGAGAGACTACTAGTTATTACTATATTCAGTTTGTAGGTCTGTATACATGCATTACTTTTATTAAAGTAAAAATAAATCATAACAAAAGTTATCTCAGTATCAAAGCTTATACTCAGAAGCTTTAATATGTCTGATTAAGAGCTATACTCTATATACAGACTATGTGGTTTAAAATCTCAGCTCTACCACTGATTGAGTTATATTTGAACAGATTACTTCACCTATTGATGCCTAACTTCCTAATACACAAAATGGAGATAGTAGTTATATCTGCCTCCTAAGGCTATTAAGAGGATCCAATGAGGTAATATTCATGAAGTGCTTTGTATTGAGACTGGCCCATATTAAGTGCTATCTTGTAGTCTATTATAGTAATAATAAAACAAAACAAACAATAAAAGGACATTGATGTCATAGGAATGTTACCTTGACTTCATTTAAAATTCTGTACTGAGAATCAATGCCAGGAACACAGAAACAATACCCTGCCTTAAACATTTTCATTGATTCTTCCTAGGTTTAAAATATTTATTTTAAAAGTTAGTTGGTGCTTAAAGAAATGTTTCCTAGTACATTAGTCAGATTCTGATTTCCCATTTTATTCAAACTCTATATATTTATAAAGAATTATTTCCATAGCACTCAAAATCCTGCAATATGATTTTTCAAAACCAGCAGTGTGGAGATACAGCTGGCCTGGCCAAGATCCCTGGCCTAGTTGTGAGCCTAAGTCTGAGATGGATTACCAGAAGAAAAGTTGGCCTACTTTGAATTTGTAGATAGGAAGCATTTGTTAAAGCAAAAATGAGCCCGAAGGATGTAACTGGTTTAAAGAATAGCTCATTCTAGTTTCCACTTATTTGTAAGGCACTAGGGAAAATATAAACTATATTAGCCTCAAGGCATCAGCTTATCCTATGGAACCACAGCAGATTTATTCCAAAATATATATTAAAACCAGCAACAAAATAAAATGAACCTTTTCCCTATCTTTTCCTTATTTAGTAAGCTTTTTGGGATTTGTTGGGTGTGAATATATATTGCTATGAGGAATTCAGTATTGTAAAAGAAACATAATTATCCTGAGGATAATATGTCCCATTCACTCAGGGGAAAAAAAAGACATTTAAAGAACAACATAACAAAACTTTAGACTACATCTCTTAAAAATATTTGGAATATCATGAGCTCCTCAAGGGCAGTGACTTTGACTTTTATCTGTGTGCTGCTCTCACTCTGAGCAATGTCCAGGACATATTCAACACTCAGTGAATGTTATTTCATTGAATTAAATGTTGGTTAAAAATCTTTTCTGAGACATTTTATTTTCATTGTGACTCTTACACTGTCAAGATGAATATTCAGTTTCTACATAGCAATATACTGTTAAGGTCACCATAACAAGGCAGTGTAGAAAATGTGAATATAGGAACTTGAAGATGAATCGATTTATTTCACAAAGGTAAACACCAAGTGCTGCGTAACAGTCTGCTTTTAATTAGCTTGTCAAAAGATTTTGACAAAGACCTCCAGTGGATTACTGAACAAACCCGGATGCAGATTACTTCTATTGAATCATTTATTGTCATTCATAGCTTTTAATAGAATTGATCTAATCATGTTTCATTCTAGTCTCTCACCAGTTTTATACTCTTCTTTTGTTTACATTTGTAACTATAAGGTTTTGCAGAGATAAGTTTGCCTTCTCCATATTCTCTATATCTACTCTCAGCTTAAACATATACTTTAGATCTCCTGATATTTTTATTTGGGTCTGAGTATGATGTTTCTAGTAGTATTTATACTTTCATCTCTTTCTCTTGGTTTTTGATAAAGTTTTTATAGTACTCATATTCTTCTTCCATTTGCTATTTAAACAAAATAAAAATTGGTCATTTTTTTAAAAACCCAGGAAAATAATGCCTTTAGTATAATATCCAATTTCCTTGATCTTCACTTTCTCATAAGTCATTTCATCCCTCTCTTCCTCATTACAAAGAAGAAAGAAATGTTCTGAAATTGGCAAGTTATCTACAGGATGCGATGATGTGATACAAATCAATTTTCATCTTCACAGTATTAAATGAATTAATTCACCAAAGAAACTTGCAAGATAATGAAAGCAAAATGTAAGCAAAGAAATTGAATGACCATTAACAAGCTCAAATAGAATTAAATGTCAATGTCCTAAAAAGGAGTTCTCTCTGTTTATTTCTGGCAGCTCTACATTTTAGCCTAGCCCCAGGATGATGGGGAATTGCTGGGTTCTTCTAAAAACTTGAATTGTATTTATGGTGAAAATTTACTATTTCTAGCAGGACCACATGTATTTTTATTTGAGTTATTTCTTTTTCTTGAACCCTTAAAAATACTGTATTTTTTTCCGAAAGAAACATTTTGTTAGATATTTTCTTTCACTTAGTATATAAAAAACTACATAGTTAGATCAAAGTTGGTAATAGCATGTGATACAGGTATTTCAAGATGTCACAAAAGTTAGAGGTATTTTTCTGATCAAAAGTCAGTATGGAAAGCTGTTAAAATGCTGAGCAAATCAGCTGCAATTGTCCACATGAAGATGAGACATCTTAGAAAATTCAACTCTTAAGAATCATATCAAGATGATGGGGAAAGAACAGAAATGAATACAAGCAGAAATCATCATCATTGTCATCATCGTCATCATCATTATCATCATCATCATCATCATCATCATCTAGACATTATGTTTGATGAGTAAAATAAAGCCAGGTTCTATCATCAAATTATTAATGCTCCTCCAGCACATTATAATTGATTGCATACCATACAGTATGTGAATAGTTACTTGTAACTTCATCAATCAATTTTATTCTGCATTTGGAAATTTATATATCACCCTTTTCCGGTGCCTCATTCTCAATTATAAAAAGGTGAGACAGAAAAAAATAGGAGAAACTGAAGCTAATATTTCACAAAATCATACAATGTAGGAAGTGGTTCTTATGTACTGTTGATCTGAATACCTAGAAGTATAACAACTTCCTGCAATTAACATAGATTATCAAAGGAAAGCACTTAGTCTAGTGTCTTGATCCATCTTTCAGAGTGCTAACTAAATGTTATGTATGAAAGTGAAAGAACCAACTGTTTTTTAGTATAAAAATAAGAAGATCATGATATGGAATCAGGCTTTAAGCCACTGGATATCAAGAGCAAAATACTGTGCCTACCAAAGCAGAATCAATTATATTTAATTTCTTCCAGGATGTAAAGCACCTGTCCTTATAGTGCTATATTAGAAATAATTATACACACACACACACACACACACACACACACACACACACACATACATACATATATATGTGTTATTGATAAACACTAAAATTATAATACATAGACAGTGATATTAGCATTATTGTACCTACCTTGGTAACTGAATTTGATTGTGTTTAAAATATATTAGCCCAATCCTGTCTGATCTCGGAAGCTAAGCAGGGTCGGGCCTGGTTAGTACTTGGATGGGAGACCACCTAGGAGACCAGGTGCTGTAGAGATAAAAAATAAAAAATAAGAGATTGTAAGCTGACAGGGTCTTGCAATCTCTGAGGTCAACCAAGGGTTGTCTCACCTAAAAAAATAAAAAATAAAAAATATATATATTAGGATGATGATAAGCAGTTTTAAACACCAGAGGAAATACTACTAATTGACAGTATGGACGTAGGTAAGCAAATGTGTGTGTCTTTTTATTTATTTAATTACTTTTATAATTTAGCAAGATGCCAACCTAAATTCACTCTGGATTAAATTCTTTCCTTGATTAAAAAAAATTAATATATATATATTGAGAACCTACTATGAAAATCACTATGCAAGCACATAAGGGATACAGAGAAGGGCAGAGAACATTCCTCTTTTTTAAGAATTTGAAAAATATATATCAATAACATATGCACATAAGTGATATAATAATGATTAATATATAAAATTACATTCATATACTGATTTAACAAATATCTACTATTCACCTACTCTTCCACATTGTACAAGAATCCAATGGTGCATACTACCTCTAAAGTTCCTACCCTCATGATCTTTATATAGATTTTGGAGTAATGAGACAAATGAATATAGCATAGTGGGATAAATATCATAACAATAGTCCAAGAAAGATACAACTTTCATTGCTATGGCTGAAAGCCTTGCACCCTCTCCTCCTCAACTAACTTCCTTATTTAAATCTTGATGCAACTAAAAAGTCCTAGGAGCTGATGGCGCTGTGTAAGAAGAATATATTCTTCAGCCTGAACTTGGACATTTGTGTTAACATTTTCGCAGATTCAGTAAAATTAATTACTCAATGTATTTTTCAGTTCTGAAAGTTTTAACGTTTATATATTAGGATTATTTGCACATGTAAAGTATATATATATATTGCCAAGAAATACCTTAGACTATGAGAATATTTGAGAGGAAAGTGCCCTGTCAGGAAAAATTTAAAATAAATCTAATCGATATTAGCATTCTTTTTACTTGTAAAATTGTATCTTCTCTACCCAGGGTTGATTTTTGGAGGTATGAGAATGCATTGTGTAGCTCTCAGGGCTGAGAGCAAATGGAACTTTTCATTACTAAACTCAGTAATTTCAGGAGCAGGCACCTAATCTGGATATTACATTTTTGTGTGAAGGTGCCTCTTCCTCATCTCATGCAGTAGACATTTAGTCCTAATGGATGCTATTTGGAGACACTGCCTCACCATAAATAACTGTTTCAATGAGGTCAGGACCCTTTGTGTTCACCTTGTAGTTAGTGTTCCAGCTGAATGGCATCTGTGCTTAAATCCTGCTTCAGGGGAAAACACACACACAGAAAAAATTCTCAGCTGTTCCAAAAACCACGTCTCCATTCTACACATCATTATTTGTGTCAAGAAAGTTTTGGTCAAGAGTGAAGCAAGGTAAATTGAAGATGACAAAATTTCCCATGTTTTCTAGTCAGTAATCAAAATGTGTTGTGCTCTGCATATATCTGCTTGCATCCATCCTACATATTTTATTTTCTCATTTATTTCTAAACAACTAGACCTACATTTAAATTTACAGATATAGAGCATGGAGCCTCTGGGAACATTTAAAATACAAGGAAATAAATAAGCATTTTTACAAAAATGCTATAAAAATCACAATGGAGCTCAATTTTCTTTGTATAACAAGGCAAAAGTCACCTGAGCCTGAATAAACCAACTAAAAATGTAACCATGTTGAAGTAAAATTGTAGTTTCGTGAACTACCGTATGTTACAGAGGCTGTGTAATAAAATAATATGAAGAAAGATGTGGTGTAATAATGATAGCAAACTTGTTATTTTACCACATAGTAAATGTGCCTATGATTATCGTTATTTTATTATTACTGCTATCATAATTATTTTAATTGCTAAGCTGATTTATTAAAAAATCCCTATATAAGTTAATTATCTTTGAAGGAGTCATTAATATCTCTTGAATCTAATTCATATAATAATTGTAAAATTATATTTTCATAATGAACTGTAATTGAACAATCATCATAATTGACAAAACAAATGTGATAGATCTTATTCCAAGGTAACATACTATTCAAACTCATGCATGATTGTGAATATTGGACCTCAGAATGTTTCTAGGAAGAAGAGAATTTTAAAAGAACAACTTGCCCAGGTAAATTAATTGTACTCTGTAGTAGGATGTAAGGAGAAAACTATGATACCAAACCTATAGTGAAGAGTAGAAAAGTTTGGCACGTAGTAAATATTCTTCTTGTTGTTGATGTTATTGCTATTATTATTTTTATTTTTAATCTAGTTCATTAAAATCATTGAAGAGTTTAATAATTTCTCTAGTAACTATTAACATCTCTTATAGTTCATTACATATAATAATTTTAAACAATCTTACCATAATTGAATAAACAAAAATAATATGATATTAATACAAATGATTATGAATAACGGACCTTGAATGTTTGCCGTAAAAAGGGAATTTTTCAAAAAGAACTTTCCCTGGTTAATTTATTGTAACGTGAGTGGAAGAACTGAAAAAAATTTAAGTATGAAAAGACTTCTCCCATGATTGCTTTTTTAAGCATGTTAGTCTTTAAGTTCAAATGGGATGGGGAAAATGTCCATACTCATCCATAAAATTTTCCTCTATAACTAAAATTATACTTGTGTAGTAAATTTTAAATTGTGCCTTTATGAAAAATAAACTATAGCCAACTAAACGTAAATAAAATCTTAAATTTAAATGTATACTCTTTCTGACAAAAAATAATTCCCTAGTCAAAAGCAATAACGTTCATTTTAAAGTTTAAATAATTTGTCCTGTTGTACCTGTTCTAGGTATGAATTAGTAAATATTTATACTGCTTCATTATTTATAAATGTCTTTATTTTAGTAAAAATTTTCATGTATTGTCGTGTTTTATCTGTAATTGCATTTTCTCACATAAGAGAAAAGTGCATAATAGAAAACAGGGAAACCTTTCCTATGATTTAAATGTTTCAAATGTTAGAGTCCTGTAGAAGCTAATTATCAGTACTTCAGACTTTTTCAGCTCCAAAGAAAAGAACACCCTGAAAACCAATGAATAAGAAAAAACTCTAAAAGCCAGATAATTTTTAACAGTAGTTTAGAAAAAAAAGTTTTATGCTAATAACAGTAGGTATTTATCTTCACTTACTCTAGGTAATTTGCTTTTCTTAACAGCTGTAAACTAGTTTTCAGTAATTAATATTGCTTTAAAGTTTATCTGGAACTCTTTCTTGAGAAGTTCTTCCTAAATGGAATACAATTGAAAAATTAATGACCCAATTTAGGAAAAAGATCACATTTAAACTCCTAATTTAGATGATTGTTGGAGTTAACTCAAAGGAAACATGCAGAGAAAACAACAAAACATGACAGTAAGAATGAAATAAAATTATTTAAGTATATTTGTGTGTATATCTGTGTTTCCTGAATTGAGTATTAACAATGGATGACCAGCCCTTTCCTTTCATTCTATTTGAGAACTCAAATGTTTTTAATAGGAAATAGTATTTATACGAAAGTGGTTGACAAACTGGGAAACTAAAATTATACCTTATAATATACAGAGCTCCAGTTCTAGTTTTGTCACTTTTCTGCCTTGATTGTTTAAGAAGGGTTCTTATAGATAATCTAGTTTCTTCTTAATCAAAGTGTGATTCATGGACTGCAGTATTGTGTAACCTAAAATGTAGAATCCCAATCCTTACCCAAAACCTACTGAATCAAAGACTGCATTCGAATGATATTCCAGATAATTTGTGTGCACATCTTGGTGTTTCAACCAATTTTCTTGAGCCTATAATGCCAAAAAGTAGTGGGTACAAGAGTTAAAGTTGAAAAGCAAGAGCAGATCAGAGAAAGCCATGTCTGGCATATGTAAAGATACAGATTGGGGAGGCGGGGGAAACCCTCATTTAGTGAATTGCAGCAATAAAGGCACTTGCTCTATGTCCAGAGTCAAGATGTTCTACTGGCATGAGAACTGCAGGAGTTGGATTAAGTTTTACTGCAACTTGTGTTGGCTTCATTCGCAAGCTGGTAGCACAATGGCTACAGCTTTTCCAGGCACTATTTCATGAGGCATCATTTTCTCCCATTAGTCTTTCTTAAAAGTAAAGAAAAAGTCTCTAAGAATTCTAAATTAACGTGACCCAAAATTGAGTCTCAATTCAGAGATAATACTTGAAGAGTAGGGTCAATCCAGAAAAAAAAAGAGATTGCAGAAGCAAATGCAAGCAATTGATGGAAAAAACTACATGTGCAGGATAGAGTGTGAAGATTGGGGGTAGGTTACAGAACCTTAGGCAGGTTCTTTGCTATGTATATACGCATGAGGAAATGAGTCAGGGAATTGACATTAGCTTAAACTGAAAGGTAGGCAAAGCCCAGTTCATGGAGGGCTTTGGATGGAAGGTCATTTAGCTTGGAACTTATCAGATAGGTAATGAGACTTGTTTTTTAATTTTCCATTCCCCTTTTGCTTTCACTAGATCACCAGATTGGTTTCTAAATCCTTTTTATTTTTTACTATAATACCAGATACATAGCACTGTTAGAATACATATTTTTTTTCATTTTTTCTTTACTATGTGTGAATGTTTTGTCCTACTTATTTCAGTCTATTTTTATAATACAATCCCTACGCATATCGGACCTACAGTGTTTCCTGAGTATACTGATTAAGTGCACCTCTATAAAACCAAATTTTCTTGTGCTAAATATTTATTTTACAACTTACCAGATTACGCAGTAAAGATAAACAGGATAGAAGATTAATTCTGCTTTTAAAAATTATTTTACTATGATAAAAGCTTTGTTTTTGATATTTCATATACTTATAATTAGTTATATTCCTTTCTCACTTGGGGGAAAAAGACGAACTAATGCAGTAGCTCCTAGATTTCAGCCTTCTCTATTAACATTTTTATAAACTCTTTCAAGATCTTCCCAATACTCTAAAGAAATTATGGTAAAATAAATGACCACTATCACTTGCTTGAGTAGTTTCAATATCATTTAATAGTCCATCTGCATAGATTTCTGTTATAGAATCTAGTGACCTAATACAGACGTTAGATTAACCTTCAGGTAGACTTGATAGAAAGAGCTATTAAGCATGCATGGATGGTTAAAACAGGTATACAAGCAAAGTTTATAAACCAGAACGAATGAGAAACACCTGACTTATTAAACAGAACTGTTTTGCCATCCCATCAAGAAAGAAACATTTAATAGATTATTGTCTGTATTTTAAAATACTTGAATGGTTTTGTGGTACATTGCACACATAATAGCCCTGTCAGACTATCTGAAAGGTCCTGGAAAATGCTAATTGACAGGAATCTATGGAGTATGGAGTACAGTCTTGAACATTGCACAGACTAGTTCTTGATCTAGCAATCTATAAACTAGAGCAGAGCTAAACATCAAATTATCTCAAAAAACATTATGTCAGGCAAGTGAGATAACTATGTATTTTAATTTTTTTTTTCAAATCATATTAATAGATGCAGAAAAAGCATTCAACAAAATCCAGCATCTATTTATGATAAAAACTCTCAGCAAAGTAGGAATAGAGGGAACATACCTCAACATAATAAAGGACATATAGGAAAAACCTACAGCTAACATCATACTCAGTGGGGAAAGGTTAAAAACGCTTTCCTTAAGATCCAGAACAAGACAAGGATGCTCACTTTCACCACTCCTCTTCAACATTTTATTGGAAATCTTAGCCACAGTAATAAGACAAGAAAGAGAGATAAAAGGTATCCGAATTGGAAAGGAAGAAGTAAAACTCTCATTATTTGCCAATAACATGATACTATATATAAAGGACGCTAAAGATTCCACCAAAAATTTGTTAGAACTGATCGACAAATTCAATAAAGTAGCAGGATACAAAATTAATATTCAGAAGTCAGTGGCATGTTTATACACCAATGATGAACTTTCAGAAAGAGAAATTAAGAAAATAATCCCATTTATAATTGCATCTAAAACAATGAAATACCTGGGAATCGAAATTAACCAAGGAGGTAAAAGACCTGTTCTCAGAAAATTACAAGTAATTGAAAAAAGAAACTGAAGAAGATACAAATAAATGGAATCATATGCTGAGCTCATGGGTAGGAAGAATCACATCATTAAAAGCAATCTACAGATTCAATGCAATTCCTATCAAAATACCAATGGAATTTTTCAGAGAGCTAGAAAAAATAATCCTAAAATTTATATGGAATCATAAAAGACCCTGAATAACCACAGGAATCTTGAGAAAGAAGAACAAAGTTGGTGGTAGCACACTACCTGATATCAAACTATACTACAAGGATATGGTAATCAAAACAACATGGCCCTGGCATAAAAATGGATACATTGATCAATGGAATAGAATAGAGAGCCCAGAAATAAATCTACACCTATACGCTCACTTAATATATGACAAAGGAGGTAAGAATACACAGTGGGGTAAAGACAGTCTCTTCAATAAATGGTGTTGGGAAAATTGGACAGACACATGCAAAAAAAGAAGCTGGACCACCTTCTTACACCATTTACAAGAATAGATTAAAGACTTTAAGACACGAAATCATAAAACTTGTAGAAGAAAACATAGACAGTAAACTGTCTGATATTACTAACAGTAATTTCTTTTCAGATATATCTCCCTGGGCGAGGGAAACAAAAGAAAAAATAAATGGGACTACATCAAACTAAAATGTTTTTGTATAGCAAAGCAAACCATCAACAAAATGAAAAGACAACAGACTGAATGGGAGAAGATATTCGCTTTTGATGCATCCAATAAGTGGTTAATATCCAAAATATATAAAGAACTCATACAACTTAACCACAAAAAAACAAACAATCCAATTAAAAAATGTGCAGAAGACCTGAACAGAAATTTCTCCAAAGAGGAAATACAGATGGCCAATAGACATATGAAAACATGCCCAAGGTCACTAATCATCAGATAAATGCAAATTAAAACCACAATGAGATATCACTTCACACCTGTCAGAATGGCTACCATCAATAAATCAAAGAACAATAAGTGTTGGAAAAGATGTGGAGAAAAAGGAACTCTCATACACTGTTGGTGGGATTGCAAATTGGTACAGCCATTATGGAAAACAGTCTAGAAGTTTCTTTAAAAATTAAAAATAGATATACCTTTTGACCCAGCAATTGCACTTCTGGGTCTTTATCCAAAGAAAATCAAAACAATAATTCATAAAGATCTATGCACCCCAGTATTCATGGCAGCACAATTTACAATAGCCAAGATATGGAAGCAACCTAAATGCCCATCTACAGATGATTGGATAAAGATATTATGGTTCATATATACAATGGAATTTTACTCAGCCATTAAAAAAGTGAAATCTTACCATTTGCAAAGACATGGATGGACCTAGAGGTTATTATGCTGAGTGAAATAAGTCAGACAGAGAAAGATAAATACTATATGATTTCACTTATATGTGGAATCTAAGAACAAAAAGAACAAACTAATCAAAAACAGACCCACAAATATAGAGGACAATCTGGTGATGGCCAGAGAGGAGAGATTTGGGGAGGCTGAGAGAGAAAGGGGTGAAGGGCTAAAGAAGTACAAATTAGTAATTGATAGATGGTCACAGGTATGGGGAGCACAGCATAGAGATTGCAGATCTCATTAATGTAATGGCTAGATGGAGAGCCATAGGAGAGAAAGAGCAATTAGGGGGATCGTTTTATAAACTATATAAATGTCTAACCAATGTACTGTATACTTGAACCAAATAATAAAATTAAATTTAAGAAAAAAAAAAAAGCTTTGTGAAGTCATGTTCTCTTTCAGCCTACATTTTGTAAAAGTCACATCAAAAGTGATATAGTGGAGAAAACTGAAATTTTGGAGAAAGATAGTCCTTAATTTGAATCTCTGTTCACCGTCTTATTAGTTGGATAATCTTGGGTAAATAATATCTTTATACTTTTTCTCTTATTCAAAGTGGGTTGATAATTTCTGTCTTACAGTGTTGTAGGGAGGATGAAAATAGTAAATAAAAAATAAGAAAATTTATTTGCAAACAATGCCTCCGATAAGGAGCTAATGTTCAAAATATATAAAGAACTCATAAACTTGACAATAATAAAACAAACAATCCAATTAAAAAATGAGCAAAGGACTTGACCAGACCAGACGCTCCTCCCAGGAAGATATACAAATGGCCAACAGACATAGGAAAAGATGCTCAACTTCACTAGCTATTATGGAAATGAAAATCAAAAGCACAATGAGATACCACCTTACACCTGTAAGAATGGCCATCATCCACAGAACAAGTAATAGCAAGTGTTGGAGAGTTATGAGAGAAGAGGAGCCCTCATACACTGTGGGTGGAAATGCAAACTGGTACAGCTGCTGTAGAAAAAAGTATGGAGGTTCTTCAAAATATTAATAATGCAATTACCATATGACTCAGCAGTCCCTCTTTTGGGTATCTACTAAAAAAATTGAAAACATTTATTCATAAAGATATATGCACCTTGATGTTCAGTGCACCATTTTCATGGTGGCCAAGACATGAAAACAACAGAAATGCCCTTCAACAGATTGGATAAGGAAGATATGTGTGGTACATCTATACAATGGAATATTACTCAGCTATAAGAAATGATGAAATACTACCATTTGTGATAACATGAATGGATCTTGAGATAATCATGCTAAGCAAAATTATTCAGACAGAAAAAAATGAGAACGCTATGATTTCACTCGTATTTGAGATATAAACCTGAAAGCAACAAATGAAGAAGACAAACAACTCATAGAAGCAGATAAGAGTTTAGTGATTACCTGAGGAAAAGGGAGGGTAGATGAGGTCAAAGAGGGTCAAATATATGGTAGCAGAAGGAGATTTGACTTTGGGTGGTGAACACACAATGCAATATACAGATGGTATTAAATTGTGCACTTGAAACCTATATAATTTTATTAATCAGTGTCACTCCAATAAATTTAATTAAAAATAAAGAGTAAGAGAGAGACAAAGATAGGTATGGTGTCAAGCAGTGTGCACTTAATCAATAGGAGCTTTATTATTATTGACAAATGTATGAACTTAGTGGTTTAATTCATCTTGGGCACTATTGATTTTTTGAGTAGGGGCCATTAAGATATAACACAAATGGAAGCCCTGGTTCTTGTTGCAACTGCGGGGTCTTTGAGAAATTAATTTCATGTCTGTATAATTTTGGTTTCTATATGAAATATTGTAAAAAGAAAAATGAGGGAAAAATAGGATTTTATCAAAATGATTTACTAGCTTTTTGTTTTGTAATTTATCACAATAATAATGGTGGCAAACTACCAAGGTACTTATTAAGTATTAGGCACTCACTATTCTAAGTACTTTACATATATTTGATAAATTTAATCCTCAAAAAGCCACAGTAAGAGAGTTAGTGTTATTCTATTTTGGATTTGGGGAAATTGAGCCATAAAGCTAAGTAACTGGCCAAGATTGCAAGGTTAGTAAATGTTAGAGCCAACATTCATCAACAATTCCAAAGTCTGTGCTTCAAGTGTGTTTTGTTTCTATAAGTGATCTTACAGTCTCCATGCCTGGTTTGTTTTTAGTGTAAATCGCTCAGCTGTGAGTTATAATTTCTGTCAATAGATTTATGTTTGTAATTTTTACATACATTTTAAGAGGTTTACTAGTGTCTCTTAACATTATTTATTCAATTTATTTGTAATATATGAAATGGATGTACAAAACAGATAATCTCAGATTGGAACTCAACATGAATGCATCATCTTATATTTATATATACATTTTTAAATTTGATTTTTAGTTATCTCCGATTTCTTAAAGACTTCAGGGAATTAATTCATGATAATAATTGAAAATTCATAGTTTTGGCAATAGTCATTTATAGAACACATATATTTCAGAGAATATTTTAGACTAGGAAAATTATTGATTTTTTAATGTAATAGACCTCTAACTCCATACTTGCATATGAAAGTAAATAATTTAGTTACTTATAAACCAGAGAACAATGGAATCTTATTTTGGCAATTTTCTTTGTTAAAAATTGTTTCTCACCTCACTGAACAACATTGCAATTAAATTCTTCTATATTAATGATGAGAATTAAAATGTATTTAATAGTACATTAAATTATAAAATACTTCTGCTTTAAAAGCAGCAAATCTTTTGAATGATGATATTGTAATAAAAATGCTAAAATGTAATAAACCATCATATTTTTATCTGCCTAGCTTCGTCTATGACCTTTAGGATATGCTCCTTCTCCTCCAATTACTTTTAGCTTGAATCAGTTTAAACGAACACACAGATGGCTTTGAAATATAGGCCATTAAACCTACTGGTGAAATGAAGTGTTCAATCAAAAGGCTTATTCACTCAGGACCAGGGTAGACAGGGTTACCATCTGAGAAGATCTATATTTGGTCAGATTTCCAACATATATAAGATGAATCCTAGACATGTGCTCTCCAAGGGTTCAGCCTTCCCTAACCTTAGCCATTCAACTACAAGTAAGCACCTTTTCTTTCTTTTATGTAGACATCCTGTTTCCAGAAATGAGTTTGAAGTTTGTTGACCTTGTTCACTTTGTTCTAGTCTAGTCTAGAAGTTGTTCTAGTCTCCAACTTCCAGGAGACTAGAACCCGTGTTACGAACTATTTCTATATCAATTTAATGGGAATAAATTTCTATTCTAAACAAAATAATGACACGAAATGAATGCAGTGCCATCCACCTGAATTCTCATGTCATTTATATTTAGAACGTTCTGCTCTTGTGCTTCACTGACTCACTAGATTCCCTTAAACATTGGCATGAACTATATTAAACTTCATCTCTCGCCTACCCTCATCTAGATTCCTACTTGAATTCTCATTCAATGATACAGAATCCTCAGTATGCCTCTAATTCAGATCGAACTGGCTGCGGTAAGATATATACTAATGAATAAATAAATTTTAGAAATGTAACAGAAATATCTGCTTCAATCTTTCTTACAAATTTTGGATATTAATCTCACCAGTAAATGAATATATGATTTGAATTTTGAGGAAAAATGCCCTGCAAATTCATACTTTCACATTTGTACATAGATAATTATAATTTTTCTTACAATCTCAACAATATTTTAATCATTTTCTCAAAAATGTGTTCTTTCTATATGCTTTTGCATAATATTTAAAATACTCTTTAAAAGAATTTAAAAACATGCTGTATGTATATTTTAGTGAGATGAATATACATATTTTGAGACATCACAGATTAGTCAGCTTGGGCTTGTTGAAAACAGGTATCATACAGAAATGATTAAGAAATTGGAGGAAGGATTTATATAATAAAGTCCTAGGCTTTAGAAATGGAATAAAAATATACACAGGTGAAGATAAGAGAATACTACAAAGATACTTCATTCTAAGAAAGTAAAAGTGTATGAATAAATGGAAAGAATCACATGAATATTGTAAGAGGACTGCCATGTAGTTACATTTCCCCCAAGAATGAAACTGCCCTATTTAGATATCATTTTTTATTTAATTTCCAATACTATCAAAGCATAGCAAGTATTGATTTAAAGTATATAGTAATATATTTCAACATATAATAATCTGTCACTTAAGGTAAGTTGGTCTTACATCTTACTTTATATTTTACCTCAGAAAAGATCTTTTCCCTCAAATTCCAAAGGTAAAAGAAGTCTATGTTTCTGAATTTCAAATTTGCAGTAGTATTAAACTACTACTAGAAATTGAATAGAAAATTAAAAATGAGAAATTTGCCTGGATGTATAACCTTTCCATCTCACTTCATTCAGCTGAAATGAAGGCCATGTCAGGAGTAGAACATATTCTACTTGTAGTGATGAATAACTGTTGCTAACTGCTGCTACAGAGGCAGAACCATTAGAAAGATGGATGAATGTATCAGTAAGTAGAGGCACACATATCTGCTGATGGGAAGGTCACGAAGCAAACATTAACAATTAAGAACATTAATACATTCTCACACACCAAAGCTTTCTCAATAGTGACTTTTGACAGGTACAATCTGGCTCCCATATGTCTCCCGCTAAACCTCAGGGACAGTTTTAGTTCACTACACAAACATGTCCACAGATTTGCCTTTCAAGTTGATAAAAACAACTTTAGCTTTTTGTATGTTTTGTATACATTAGAACTAGTCTCTTCTCTGAGTAGACAAATGAAAAAACTTGTCTTTGAAGTACTACGTCACATACCATATGTAAGAGAATCACACTTTTTTTTTTTAGTAATTATGTGTGTTACTACCTATTGGCACTACCGATAGATGATATAGATGATAGATGATAGACAGATATAGGTAGATGATAGATAGATAGATAGATAGATAGATAGATAGATAGATAGATAGATAGATAGATGACAGATACATAGATGATAGATTAGATGATCAAAGACAGAGACAGAGACAGACAGAGAGAGAGAGAGAGGAAGAGTGATTTCAGAGTTTTTGTAAGTGACTATAATGATTATTAAATAAGGAAGCCCCTCTTACACTTTTGGAGCAAGGAGAAAAATAAATGAACAAAGAGGATGAAGAAATTATAATCAGTTTCTCAGCTGGTATATTGCTTGTCTTATTTTATTTGGGGGGCTCTGAGCAGCCCCTAGAGTATATACTAATACAGATCTCAGGACAGATGATACATAGGCACTAATGAGTATAGAAAAAAAGAAAAGGTTATTACTTACATTGTAAACAGCAAAGATTTCTCCAAAGAGAAGGGCTCAGGTTGACGAGTGAAACAAAAGATGGCGCTGGGTGACTTTGCTTTTTATTTTGGCTAGCAAGTGGGGCTGGCTTTCTTGCAGGCTTACTTGGATATGGGGTGAAAGGTGAAGGGACAAACATGGTGCTTGAAAGCTGTTAATGGTTAAACATCAAATATTGTTTTTCTCTTTATTACATTAATATCAAGTTATAAACATAATAACATCCTAAGTGCTGAGATAAAATAGTTATTTTAGAACTTTTTCTACTTATGAACTGTAATTTATTAATTAGAATAATTATACTTGCTTGTTCATAGCATTTCTAAGAAATTTTGCTTGTTACCTTATTTAACCATCACTAAATCTGAGAACTTAGACCCAAAATTATTTTTCTTATTAACATTTTCTTCTTCAAGTTATTTGTGATATCACTGCAAAACTTCCAGTTAAAAAATAGGTCTTAGAAATTACTATCTTCTTGAACAAGAATTGATGTTACCAGAACTCTGCTATTCTTAAGGAATTGTCAATTGAAGTTATTTGCATTTATAAAAATTGGGGTTAGTCCTTACATAAACACTTTTCACAGCATATGGTAGAAATATTTTGAGAAAATATGTGTAAAATATGCAAAACATAGTAATAATTATAAAAGCTAACTATGTTAGTGTTTTTAATATGGGATCAGGTGCATGGAGACAAAAGAAACCTGACATTCATTAAGTGCTATGATGTATCAGAAACCATGTCAGGTATTTTACCTACTTTTCACACCTCTTCCATTTTAGGAGAGTGTCATTTTTCACAATTTATCTTTGATGATACAGTCGAGTCTGTGGAAAAATGTTCTGAACTGGAGGGTGGGGACAATTAGGTTTTTATCCAAGAGCTGCTACGGACTGTTTTTGTCTAGATTAGTGAATTGCAGGCAATTTTAGTTTACCCATAGATTAAACTAGACTTGTAGTCTTTTCACGGACCCTGGCAACTATCGATCTGCTTTTTGTCATATAGTTTTACATTTATTAGAATGTTATATAAATGGAATCATACTGTATATAGACTTCTGTATCTCCCTTATGTGTCTCAGTAGTCAATTCTTTTATATTGCTGAGTTATACTTCATCATATGGGAAAACTAAAATTTGGTAATTTATTCTTCAGCTGATGGACACTTGGGTTGATGCTAATTTGAGAATATTGTGAATAAAGGTTTTCTAAACATCCTTATACACTATATAGGGACATGTATTTTTATTTATTTTATGCATTTACGTAGATGTGGGATTGCTGGGACCCATGGTAAGCAGACGATTAACTTTAAAGAAACTGCAAAATTGTTTCTGTCAATTTTTGCTTCACATATATTGATGCTCTGTTATTAGTGAAATGAATACGATTGTTATATTGTTTGCTACACTGATTCATTATCATTATGAAATTACTCTTACAATAATTCTTGATTTTAAATTTATCTTCCCTGATATTTTTAGAACAACTCAAGTTTTCTTATGATTATTCTCCATATAACATCTTTTTTCCAGTCTCTTACTATTATTCTATTTCTGCCTTTGTATTTAAAGTGCATCTTAGGCAGCACATAGTTAGTTTTTGCTTTTTACCCAGTCTGACAATCTCTATCTATTAATTGGAAGCATCAATAGCATTTAATGTAATTATTGATAGTATCCTGTTTATTCTACCAATTTGCTATTTTTGTCTCAACTGTTTTCTTCTATACTTTCTTATCTTATCTTGTATTAATCATTTTAATATTTCTTTTCCATTTATCTATTGAATTCTAACTATATTCCTTCCCATTATTTTACTTATACAAATTTACTTAGTGTTACTGTTGAATTACTTAAGGTAAAGTATAGTTTGATATATTCCCATTAATTTATTTTTGCTTTTACTTCACTCGCCTTTGAGATCAAATTCATAAAATCCTCTCTAGGTCCAAGGTCTGTGAGTTTAGTACCTTTGTTTTCTTCTATGCAATTTATTGTTTCCAGTCTTATATTCAGGTCCTTCATCCATTTTGAGTTAATTTGGTGTATGGTGATATACAACTGGAAAGTCTAAATATACCAATTAACAGTATAGAACTTTAAAACCTCCTCAAAAGTAAACCTCCCAAAAAATAAAAGTCCAGGACGAGATGGTTTCACCAGTGAATTCTACCAAAAATTCAATGAAAATTTAATACCTATTCTTTTCAAACTCGTCCAAAAGATCAAAGAGGAGACAATACTTCCTAATGAATTTTTTGAGGTCAACATTACCTCAATACCAAAACCTAGTAAAGATAATACAGAAAAAAGCAAACGACAGACCAATATCTCTCATGAACACAGTTGCAAAAATTCTAAAAAGGATACTAGCAAATCGAGTACAACACATTAAAAAAATTATTTACCATGACTACCCCTCATCTTTTATCTCTAATATCTTTAGAACTGATGGCTGCAGTTTCCAGCTTGAGTTTTCTGTAGCCATAGCTCTGGTGGGGGCTAGCTGGTCAATGTCCTTTAGAAAGGAAGATTCAGTTTTTATCCCTATCATTTTAAGTTGTTTGAGATTAAACTTTTTTCCCATTTCTGTCTACTTGTAGATACTTCTCAGTGTTTTTGTTTGTTTGTTTGTGTTTGTGTTTTTACTGTAAGAGAACTAAATGTATTTCTTTAATGAAAAAAAAATTAGGGTGCATAAACAGTCAATCCTATTTATGTAAAACTGTGTTTATATGCAGACAGGTCCAAAATGTTAAGCCTGATTATTTTTGGATGGTAGAATTTTGGGAGATTTTCTTTTCTTCTAGAATATATTTTTCTCCATTACTTGCTTTGAAATTTCTCCATAATCCACTCCACAATTTAATTTTACCGCATCTAGTCATCCAATGATTTGCTTTAAGAAATCACTGGGAGTTTGCTTCCACAGACTCATTTAACAATCCTGATCAGAAATCTGTGGCCGAGATCCAGAACCCTTCTTCTATGTGCTCCATGAGCCCAGCCTCCTCTGACAAATGGGTAGAAACTGACTCCAGTGTTTTTAAAATGCTTTCTTTACTTTTATTTTAGTTTTAAAATTGTTTCTATTAGGTAATTGCAGGACCACTTCATTTCTCCATTTTTATATGCTCTCTTCTTACTTAATTTTACTTTAAGCCACTGTGAAAATTTGGAGGACATTGGGAAATGTGTAAATCAATCTGCTTACAAATGATTATAATTTATATTCCATATTTATTAACATATTTTTTACAGTAAAATAATGACATGAAGCATAATTCTCATAATCATATGTTGGGAGATTCTGTATTAGAAAATAATATGAATATTCTATAAGTATCAATATAGAGGAATTTATTCCATGATGTCAAACCTGGAAAAAGATTACCTAGCCATGCCCAAGTGGTCTGAAACATATTGGAAAATTGTGACCTTATCTGAAACATGAGTTGTTGATATCTCTGGGTACTGCCACTGTGGCTTCCATCTGGAACTCCTCAGTGTTCATCACTTTTTTCTCAGCATGCCACTCGATGTTATTCTCTTACCATGTAGGCTCCATTCTTTCTACGTTCTAATATACCCTAAGTTTCATTGCTGACATATCTTAACATCTTCTTCATTAAATATGTTCCTGTCTTATGTCCTAACCTCTTAGCTGTTTTAATACTGTTCAATGTTAGTATTAGATAGACTCGTATAATAAAGGGTATGATCCCAGTTACTAAAGAATCCTAGGAGAGATTTCCCAGATTATGCTACAAAGTAATGAATGTGTAATGATAACAGTTTTTATTAACCACTGGAATGTGTCAGGTATGGTTACGCCCTATTCACTTATTTTTCACTATGTGTTTATTAATGCCAAGGAAATACAGAAGCACTTTCATGTCTCCCAAAACCTCCTAAGAATGAAATCACCCTCTTTGTCCATATTTTCAAGTCTCAAATTACTCATCAACACAGGTTATCTTGCTTTCCTTAGCCATCATGTTACTGTCTTTATGAATCTCCTTAAGGAAGGCACTGGTTCGAAAGAGCAAAGCTACATTAAAGCATGTTGCATAAAGAGCCTCAAAGTTGAGAAAGACAAGAGATTTGAAGAAAAATAATGAGATGAAAAAGATTGATATGGCATTTAGCAAAAACTTGTTGACAGAGAAGCATTCAAACACAATCTCTACCCAACAGAAAATCAAGAGTACCCTTATATAAGACAAATAAACAAACAAAAAACACAAGAGTGACCAATGAGATAAAGAAGTTCAGAATGTTGGAAAAAAGTTACCAAAAGTCAGAGAATGTGGAATAGAGATCAAACCAAGAGCAAGTTGAGGGGCTCTGCATCACTTCAGCAGGAAGGAGTTGTGTAAACTTGATGTGAGCTTGGGAGGTCAGCATGTCAGCCGTGAGGAAAGTCATTCAGCCAAAAGGAAGAAGATATTGGACATTTCTGATGATTTCAGTTTGTAAAATAGAAATGTTCTACATCACATTTTTTTTTTAGAAAGAAACAATCTTGAACATATAACTAAAACAGAGAAATCTATTTTACTGAGATCATTATCATATTTCTCTATCATTTAGTATACCTTCATGATGACATGTTTTATTCTGATTATCATTCTCTAACACAGGGCTAATGTTTATAGTTAATTATACCAACATCTTCTGATAAACCTTTTTTCTCTGCTTAAAGTCAATAACCTACACATTGAGCAGCTTGATAGATCTTTTATGTAGCATGCACCTTAACTTGTACAGGGATATTGATCTATTAATGGCTTATTTTTAATCACCTATATTGACTTTGTTTCCAAACAGTATTATTCAGGAGGAAGAGATGAAGAGTTAATTTTAAGATGTGAGAGGAATCACAGTAAATTTTAGAGACCCAGTTTTGAACTCTATCTAGGAAAAACTTTCACTGAAAAAAAATACAGAAATGTCAATATATTCATAGACAATAGTAAAATTAAGAGGATTAGAGGATAAATATAAATAATAGTAAAATATACAATGAGAAATAGCTATTACTCCTTACTTTTTTTCCTTTTTCCATTCATTGATTTGATTGAAGAATAAAAATAGCTTTTTAACCCTTAACAGAAGAAATTGGATTCTGCTTGAAGATAATTCTAATGAAGACATTTCTAGTTCCTTTATTTGGTTACTTGGCACCCTTTCATAGACCTTACTTCAGTCCTCACCCTTGTTTATCACCTTAGATATGTCATTCCCCCTTTTGGGAAAGTATATGTTTCATACTGTACAATAACCAATCACATTTAAACACCTCTTTACTTCTTGTCTCCACTAAGAAGGGATTTCTGCTTTTCCTCCTTTCCTGCCATAACACAAGAAAGGGCCCAGTTCTCTTTCTCTGCCCGCCCACCTTGCCTCAGTACTTCACTGTTTGGCCTTGTGTGGTATGTTGTGCCTATTGTTTCTAGGGCACTGTGAGTATAATAAAATGTCGTCCTTCACGACATTCATTTCCATTCTGCATTTCTTAAAATACCTGATTCAAACAAATCCTAGGTACCTTTAAAATTATAATAGTATAGGTAAAGGTTATATTGTTCTTATACACAGTACTGTATAAAGTGCCATGTACATCATACAATTTATACTCACATATTTATGAAAAAGTTTGCATTCCATAAGGAAAACAAAGGACAGGTTTAACTGTATATTTTAATTCGTATGTTAAAATGAGTGTTTGAGAAACTTCCATTGTGGAAAGAAGTAACTGGCAGCTATCAAAATTTCAAGTGTCTCCCCAGTCGTCTGTTCCTTTTAAGCTGGTATCCTTACTTAAATTTCTCCAGGAAATACCTAGTTCATCTGATAAAAATTACCTTAAATTCTCTACATACCTACTTTTTTTCACATTAATATGTGGTACACCTAGACATGAGTTCTTCATCGTACCCAAGACTAAATCCTCTACTTTATTATAACCTTTGATTATTAGTTAATTCTTTCTTATGTAGTTTTAAGTATCTCCCTGTGTGTGTGTGTTTATTGTAAAAAAAAACACTAGATCGAACCTCACATATTTGCAAATTGTGTCAAATATATCAAAACTGTTAAAATTTTATATCTGATGGATACAAAATATTTTTTAATTATGGTTCAATTTGAATTTTTCTGTTAAGGAATTTGAGCATGTTTATTTATATCAATAGATTGTACCTGTTTTATAATTTATGAGATGCTTTTTTGTATTTTTACTCATTATTTTTATGTTTTTTTTCCCCTTGAGTTGTGGGTCTTTATTATATATTTTGGATATTTGTACTTTTCTAGTTAAAATACATCGCAAATAATTTTCCCTGGTTTATAGATTGTTTTCCACACTTGTCGATTAGTTCTTAATTTGCAGAAAGAATGAAAATCTTTTTTAATGTTTATTAGCTCTTTTGTATTTTATCTAAGAAATTTTCCATACTTTAAAGTCATAAAAATATTTATTCAGAGTTTATAAAATATTATTTTTTTCACATTTAAGACAGATCCACTTATATTTGATTTTTGATATAGTTTAAGAAAATAAACTTTTTCTAATTTTTCCTTTCAAAATAATCGATTACATTAGCACCCTTTAAGGATTAAACCACTCTTACAACACTAATCTTCATCAAAAACTTTGTCATATAAAAATTTTAATATATACCTGAGTCTGTGCTCAGGCTGTATTCTGTCCCATTAATTCTGCTCCTTAATCAGTATTTCACTTTCTTAATAACTGTAGAGTTACAAACCCCTGACGTATTATGGACATGTTCGCTCTTCCTTGTTTACAATCTATGAGGAGTGTTAGGATATTTTTATCCCACTGCATATATATATATAGATATATATATATCTATCTATATATATAGATAGATATATATATATCTGTACTAAATCCACATATATATGGTTATATATATATCATATACATATATGTCATATATAAGTAAATATATCATATATAATTAAATATATAATTATATGACATATAACATATATGTATTTTTTAATTAGCTTGTTAAGATTCTTTAAATCTCTTAATGTTTCCTACTCATGGAGTTCTTATTTGGTCATTATTTTTACTAAAGATATTTTTTTTTTCTTATAAAGGGCTATTATGTATTTGTTAGAGTTAATTCAATATATTTTAAATTTTGATGCTGTCATAATACCATTTTTAACTTTAATCTCCTAAATATTTTTGGCTTATATATTAGTTTAATATAACAATCTCAATATACCGTCTTAGTGATTCTAATATTTTTCCAAAATGTGTTACTATGTTTTTACAGAGATAATTTTATCTTCTTTGTATAAAGACATTTATTATAACCTAATTTTTCTTTTTTGAATAGAATGTCTCATAAAACATAGGAAATGAAAACATCCTTGTCTGATTCCTGATTTTTGAGTTAATGTTTTTAACTTTTAAATTTTCACTTTATGTTTGGCATAATTTTTTTGGATTTATCCTTTATCAGATTAAGAAAAATACAGTTATGAAGTTTGAACTTTTTCAAACATTTTTTTGCATCTATTGAACTGTTTTGTTTTGATTGTCAAATAATGCATGAAATTATATTGATGGGTTTTTTTATATTGAAGTAGTCTGTATTTCTGCACTAAATCCAAATTTTCATAATGTGCTGCTTTGTATACATTTCTTCATTTAGCTTGAGACAGTATGTTAATGATTTTTGTATACCATTTTTATGAATCAGAATAATTTGTAAAATCTTTTCTGACTTTTTTTTTGCTCTACATGATGATTGTGATAATGATTCATTTTTTGAATGTATCAATAGTTTCTTCCTTTACATGATGGCATGATATTACTTTTATAAATACACAATACAGAAATTTAAGGGACTCAGACTAACCAAAACAAACATGAAACAATCTTTAAAGAAAAAGAAAGTTGGAGGACTTGTATTTCCTGATTTTAAAAATTACTGTAAAACTTCAGTGATCAAAACAGTGAGGTAATGAGGTAATAAACATGAACATATAATCTAATGGAATTGAATTGAAATTTCATAAGTAAACTCAGTCATCTTTTGCTAATTGATTTTTAAGAAGAGTATTAAGATCATTCAATGGGCAAAGAATAGTCTTTTCAAAAAATTGTGAAGAAGTAACCGGATGTCCACACGCAAAAGAATGTAACTGGAACTATCTCACTCTATTAGTTAAAATAACTCAAAATGAATCAATGACCTAAATATAAAAGCTAATACATAAAATCTTAGAAGAAAATAGAGTAAGAATTCTTGTAATTGGCACAGGATTCTTAGATGTGACATCAAAGCATGGACAACAAAGGAAGAATGATACATAAATCGATAAGAAAAATGATAAAATAAATTTCATCAAAACTAAAACTTTTTATATATCAAAGAATAATATCAAGAAAGTAAAAAGACAATCTACAGAATAAGGAAATCTATTTTAAAATTATATAACATACACAAGTACTATGAACACAAGTCCACAACTGAACACAGTACAGAATTGAACACAGATATACAAATACTGTACTGTATGAATGCTAATAGCAGCATTATTCACAATAATTATAAGGTGGAAACAACCCACATTTCCAACAATGGGTGAATGAAGAAACAAAATGTGACATATACATAACAACGGAATAGCATTCCATCATGGAAAGGAAGATATACTAATACAAGATACAATGTGGATGAACATGAAAACGTGCTAAATGTAGGAAGACAGACATAGAAGGTCACACATTCTATGATTTATATTAAATATCTATATTTATATTAAATATCCTGAAGAAGTACATCCATAGATATATAAAGCAGGTTAGTGGTTGCTAGGGAACAAGGTAAGGTAGGAATGTGGAGTGACTTTACTGGTATGGGATTTTTTTAGGGGGTGATAAAAATGTTCTGGAACTTGATATAGAAGGTGGTTGTACAACATTGTGGATGTACTAAATGCCACTGAATTGTACATTTTTAAATGGTTAATTTTATGTTATGCAAATTTCACTTCAGTAGAAATAAATTTCAAACCCAGTCGTTTTTCAAGTTGGTCATTTTTCCTTCCACAGTTATTTTCCTCCTCCAGGACTAAGAATAAGACACACGAAAAATTTTAACATCTTTTTTAGTATGGTAGTTTGCTTATTTGTTTTTCCTTCCTTAGCCTCTTGTTGTGCAACCTGTTTTACAGTGATTCCAGATTTATATTGAGGTTTTCATTTGGCCAGGACCTTTAGATGTTTACTTTTTCCTCTGCATCGAGCCTGTTAACAACCTGAGCTTTAGGAAACCAAGCAGTATATTCCCCCAGGAAAAGTGCCAGACTGAGGCTTCATCCTTTTAGGTTTGACCTTTGAGATTTTCTCTAACTCCATTGCCACTTCAGCTCTGATATATCTTATGTATTTTAAATGGAATTTTAGGTATTTTATATCAAGTTTTTTCTTTTTTTCCAGTTTCTCTATTCTACTAGGTTGCCAAAAATTAAATCATGCTTTGCCGTTTACTTATTCTTCAACTGTTGATGCTGAAAACAGTATTTTCAGGATGATAGTGGTTTTTATTGCAAAATATGGTTTTATATTGCAAAATTCAATGGACAGCTCCTGCTCTTTTTACATCTTACTCTGATTTCTGAAGATTTACCTACTTTTTCCTCGTCATCGAGAGTTCCACTCTCTCCTAACTTTCCTTCCATGTGTCTGAACACTAACTCTTTCTTTATATCTGTGCTTTTAAAAAATCTATACCCATGATTCTCAACTTTGGCTATACATGTAATCACCTGGCAACATTTGAATAATGTAGTTATAAGTACTTAATATTAAGCCTATTACACTAGAAACATGGTGTTATATCTGTGCATCTTTATTTATATTTTTAATCTCTAAGTTATTTCTGATAAGTGGATATACTATACCATACATCTTTTCATTTTGATGATATTTATTCCTGGGTAATATTTAATTCTCTATATACTTCAAATTCAATAAGTGAAACATTGAACTAATAAATTTTTAACATCAGCTATTGCTCTTTCTGTATTGTCGGTTTAGTTAATAGCAACACTACCCATTCTGTAATCCAAGATAAATATTTAGTAGTTTTATATACCTATTCTCATTTATTAAATGTATTTTATGGCTATTATCAGGCATCATGAAATAATGCGCCAATTTCCGAAGAAAGGAATTTAAAGTTTTGTGAAATTTAAGAATTAGTAATAAATGAGTTCATCTGGATTAAAACTACCAAATTAAATTGATACATGAAGACTCTGCAAAGCCAAGTGCAAAACCTATAGTCCATATCCAGAGATAATTATTGGGTATAGAACGGGATAACTCCGAGCTGTTGAACAAAAGCCTAACCAATATATAAAACTTTGTTGTGGTCATTTTCAAGATATGACCTGAATATTTAATTAAGATTATGATCAAAGAGAGAGGCCAACTCCTCCTACTCAAAAACACATTCACTAAGTAGCACTAGAGGTTCTCAGAATTTGCCTCCTATAAAAAATTATCTTGCTTTTTTATGTTTCTAAGTTTGGTGTTAGGCATTCACCATTGTTTTGCGATCTAATACAAGTTTCAGAGTTTTAGGTGCCAGAGCAGGAGATAGTGTATCATGAGGTGAGGCAGCGATTTCTTCAACATAGATTTATTGTCCCCATATGAGACATATTTGAAGATTAGAAAGTTTATGATAAAGAATGATTTTGTTGAACCTGATTTAGAAGTGATAAACTGTTTCTGTGGATTCTTATAGTGATGATAAGGATACAGAAAACAGGTAAAAGGGAGAAAGGGAGTGAGATTTACATCTTTCCACCTTCAGTGGTCCAGGTAGTTGTCTACCAGCTTTTAGCATAATGGGGTGCCTCTCACCTGGATATTAGTTTTGGGGCATAAATACTTGGAACCCTATGGTATCTTTGTGGGTCTGTGGGCATCGTCTAAATTCCATAGCTGTTCCAGCTACTGAGGAGTTGACAACTGTGAGAGATCAGAGGTGCATGAAAGAGTAACTGCAAAGTAAATGTATTATTATTAGCCTTAAGATTATGTTCCTGAGTGAAGAAGCACAGTAAATTATATTGCCTAAAGTGTAGCTTTTGTGCTAAGTCATATGTTTTAGCTCAGTTCACCGGAACTGAGTTTACTTAGTGGCATTTCTGCTACAAAAAATAAAATAAAATAAAAATAAAAGGGTACTTTTTATTCCATTTTTCATTATTCTTAGTCAGTCTCCAACCAGGAATATATGGGGGCGGGATGGTGATTCTGCCAAGACATATTTAAGATATTTCTGTGTCCCTGCATAATCCCATCAAAATGTCAGGCAATGGAACCCCAAGTTTTCCCAATTTCTAATCTCTAAGAAATATAATCAACTTTACTTAGTAACCAACCATACCTGCAAGAGGGGGTGAGAGAGAAATCTAAAATAACTTCCATATGTCAAATGTGAAAGGGAGGGTTGATGGCTGTGCCACTATAGATAATATAACAGAAGGACATATGATTTTGGGAGACTGAGAAGAAAATCATTTCTTGTGGTATAGGATCCTCCCCTTTATACAAAACTGTAAATATACACTTACCATTATTGAAAATGTATGTTCAGTACCAGTTTCAGTGTTACTGTATATTAATTTATCCATGCTCTCAGGTACAGAAACAAAGTTCCCTTTATTTCATAAGTCAGTGTGTAGGATATTTTGAAGTGTATTATATATGACTTCTGTCACAGCTGAGTATCAATTTAGTTCATCATCACAGTCAGAGTATTAGACTTTATGTATGGTAGACAAGTGGGAGATGAAACTGACTGATCCTCTGAGAATGATAGCAGGAAGACAGAAATTGGATATACTGAAAGGTGAAGGTTGAAACAAATTTTATTGTGTTTTGAAAGCATTGCAAGTCAGAACAAGCTGTGTTCAAGTTTGGTGGATGCTTCTTTTTACAAATAAATATTAATAATAATTATTTAATTATCTCAATATTGAAAGGACTACTGTGTATCCAGCATTTATCTTTATCACATATATATTTTAAATGTAATGAAACTATTTAAACAAGTGTTATCTTTTTCTCAAGAAACAAATTTTAAAGACATTTTAATAAAACTGGCTATACATATAGATTCTAACATAAACCAAAGGAAAAGCTCATTTTAAATTGTGTATTTCTTACAGTTGAATTGTCTTATGTACTTTAAGGATTGTAAGTGCTAAACCTTTAGGATGTTATTAGCATTTCGATGAATGTTTTTTCATCAATAGAAAGCAGATAGTCTCCTTTTCCTGCCATTTGTAAAACAAACACTAAAAACAAAATATATCTGATCCAGATATTTCTGAATTAAATTTAAGTACACGTCAATGAAATATTGGCAAAAGCATCTTTCAAATTTCTGGCAAAAAAATTGTACCCACATTGTCGTCTGGAAACCACAGCCTGCAAGAATTTAAGAATCCATAGGCAGTCTGATCTGCTGAAAATTTCTTTAGTTATGTATAGTATCTTCATATGCAAATAAAGATTGATACTCTCTCTCTAGTTTGATCATCTCACACTTCCTCATACTATAATGAATAATGAATATTTTTCACAATTTAAAAAAAATTTTGCAATTAAAAAAATTTTTTGCAATTTTAGAATGGGTTGGACTTACAGAAAAATTGCAAAGATAATATATAGAGTTATCCCATATCCTACATCCAAATTTTCCTTTTAGGTACTTCTAACACTAATGTGGGAAACCTATCCCAATGAACAATACTGATATGTTCTTATTAACTAAACCCACACTTCATTCAGGTTTTCTTAGTTTGCCTAATGTTTGTATTCTGTCCCAGGATCTCATCCAGGATTTCACATTACATATAGTCATAATAAGCACCTCTCAGATGTGACAGTCTCTCACTTTTCTTGTTTTTGATGACTTCAACAATTTTGAGGAAGGCTGGTCAGATATTTTGTAAAATATCCTTCATTTGGAAATTATGTGTTGCTTTCCTCATAAGACTGGGGTTAAATATATTTTGGGAGGACGATCGCAGATGTAAAGTGTAATTTTCATCACATCAAACCCAGGGTGCACACTATCACCATAGCATCATTGTGATGTTGACTTTGCTCAACTGGCTTAGGTAATGTTTGTCAAATTCTCCAGTATAAAGTTACTCTTTTTTTTTTTTTTAACCCTTTCCATACATGATTTTTTGAAAACAAACAAATCACTCCACTTAAGGAATCAAGAATTATGTACTTCCTTCTTAACGGTGGAGTATTTGGAATTCTTCTCCATGGAACATCGACCCAATTCCCAACATTTATTTATCCCATCAATAATTTATTTATATAATGTGGATAATGGACTTTTATGCTATGAGTATAATCCAATACTACTTTTATCTTTGTTGTTTTGTTGCTTCAGCTGTTCCAGTTTAGAACATAGGGGGCTCTTTCAGTAGGCTCTTCTACCCATTTGACTTAAACTCATCATTGTTCCTTTTGTTTTCTCTTATTTTTTTATTTGTTTGTTTATTTGCATCTTAATTTTGAAATATAAGATGCTTCAAGATCCTCTTGCATATTTCCTGCCCCAATTCTAGAATCAGCCATTTTTCCTAGAAGCTATAATTCTTTTTATAGGAAAATGGTATTAGAAACCAAAATTTGGGTGTTAGTAGGATCATTGCTATCAGTAGTAAACTTTTTGCTAAAAAACTTGGAAAATAACTTTTTTTCTGTATGCATCAAAATCTGTATGCATAGAAAAACATCTGCAATACTTCGTTTTTTCATTATTCAGTTCAAGTTAATTATGAATGTTATATGCCTCATTCAAAGACTATGATATTGAAATGGTAATTGGAAGGAAAGCAAAAGATAGGCATTTAATCCAGTTTTAGGATGGAGAGAATGTCTTCTGCAAAATGATATTGAAATTTATATTAGTTTTTTACTGTTATATAAAAACTACCATAAATTTAGTAGCTTAAAAAAAATACTCACTTATTATCTCATGGTATCTCCAGATCAGAAATCAAGTCATAACTATTTCTTTGTTCAGGATCTCATAATACTAATATAAAGGTATTAGCCAGGCTTTGTTCTTATGTAGAGTTTGAGATTCTTTTCTAAACTCATGGGGTTTGGCAAAATTCAGTTCCTGCAGTTGTAGGACTGAAGTCCTATTTCACTGCCAGCTTGCCAGGTGCCAAGCTAAGCTTTTAGAGGTCACTTGTATTCCTTGCCATATTGTTCCTCCAACTTTAAAGTCAGCAAAGGAGAATCTCCCTCATGTTGAAGTTCTCTCATGCTTGAGTCTCCTTTTTTCAGGAAAAGTCTGGTCTCTTTTAAGATTTTAGCTAAGTAGAGCCTGGTCACTGAAAGATAAGCTCCCTTTCTTAAAGTCACACAATCAAATCATGGGAATAAAATTCATCATATCCCCAAGTCTTATCGATTATACAAGATATTTAGACTGAGAGCACAGATTTTAGAGACCACCTTAGAATTCTACCTACCACGGATTTGTATTTTGAAAATTTAATAAAGCATTCTTCAGTTGCAGAAATGGAGACAGTAGGCACTAGGCAGAAATGAGATAAGCAATAGCAAGACACGTAAAGTAAAATTACAAGTAATTCAGGATTAATACAGTAGGAGACTTCCAGTCAGAGCATTTTAGAACATGAGACTATACATATGTGTTGGCTAGAATTATGAATGACTTTATGGCATTCTAAGCACTCTGCAATTTTTTTCTGTAGTTGGAACATTTTAATCAAGGGAGTAACAAAGTAAAAAACTTATTATACTAATAAAACACCTAGGCAACAGTGATTATTCTGCATAATACTACACTATAGTCAGGATCAGTAAATATTAGGCCCAAGTAAGAGTTGACAAAATCTAAAATAGGGAAATGTTAGTAAGGGAAAAGAGGCTTGAGTGATTAGCCTTAAAAATTGGGTAAATGTCATAGTACCTTCATTTGTGTAGGCAAAAGAAAGGTTGTCCAAGGAAAGGCATGATCAAAGACACAGCTGAGGGAAACCTTGAGGTCTATCAGTAGAATTTAGAATTATTCATTATGAATTATATATGTGAAGATTTGTGGGAAATAAGACTAGAAAGCTGGAACCAATCTTTTTGTAGAGTAGCTTGAATGGAAACTTGCTAGAATAAATAATTATTCATTTGCCTTGGAAATTATTGAATTACTCTAGTGCTATTTTTTTTTTAATTTTCTCCCTCCCTCCCTCCCTCCCTTCTTTCCTTCCTTCCTTCCTTCCTTTCTTCCTGCCTTCCTTCCTTCCTTCCTTCCTGCCTTCCTTCCTTCCTGCCTGCCTGCCTGCCTGCCTTCCTTCCTTCCTTCCTTCTTCCTTCCTTCCTTCCTTCCTGCCTTCCTTCCTTCCTGCCTGCCTGCCTGCCTGCCTTCCTTCCTTCCTTCCTTCCTTCCTTCCTTCCTTCCTTCCTTCCTTCCTTCCTTCCCTTTCTTCCTTTTCTTTTCTTTCCTTCCTTCCTTCTGTCTGTCTGTCTTTGCCTGTTAGTCTCTCTCTTCATTTTGTATTTTTTTCATAAACTTAGATACCAAAGACTAGAAAATAAAAAGAAATACATCAGCAATTGTAGATTTGAAAAATGTATTTTACTTAGGCTTCAGATTACCAAGATTTAAGTGTTCGGTCTTCCACTTAGTTAAGTAATCGTGTTCAAATTATTTAAGAAAAATAGTCTTGTAACAGTTTGTATTATGAAATTTTGTATACACTGTCTTTAATTCTGGTAAGAAATAATATTAAATAGGTACTATTTTGTATTTGAAACTTACTAGAACATCCCTCACCACTCCAACATACATTTCCTCCATGTCCAACCTGGGGGAAAATGACTAGAGACAGACAGAGGAAAGCTGTAGGTAAATAGTGAAATAATGTAGAAGACACTACCCTCTTCCATCCCTTCTTTTTCTGTTCTTTTGACTCTAGAGCCATCCAGGGATTATATAGAGAGTTGCAAGAAAGCCTTCTTGGTTTTATAAATGACAGGCTTCTATTTGACAATCATCATGTCAAAACTGAAATAAACTTTGTCACTCATTAGAATTAAATATACATCCACATAGAAAATACATTTCTATTTTTATTTCTGGATCTAAAATTTCTGCAAGTTTACAAGCATTTTTTAAGTGTAGGCAGCCTACAGACATGATTGCATTGAAATGGGGAATAAATAAGCCTGATGTACACAGAATGGAAGAGAAGTTGGCACATGGCAACTATCCATTTTATTTTATCAGTCTACATAATTTGATTTTCTTTGTTTTGACATTGTTTGGCTATCTAGATGGATATACTTATCTGATAATAGTTAAATTTCTCTGTTGCTTTATGTTTATTTTTAGCTTGAGCCAAAGAAATGTTTTGGTGTTATTTATTTTTAAGATATATACTTAGCAATCTGAATGAAGAGAGAATTGCCAGGAAAGGCCCAGTAGAGTAGATAATAAAAAAAGAAGATATATGGAGATTTCAAAGTTGATTTTAGAATGCACCAATAAGGTAAAAAAGAATAAAAAACTGCCAAAGATATAGAATATAGATAAATTAGTAAGGACTTATGATCAGCATAAGCAGCAAGACTATATATAAAGAAAGAACTTCTATCACTGCATAATTTTTATAAGTACATTGTCTAATCCACCCACTTCAGGATTAGAGACAATACAAGTGTGAAATTCCTTGTTTTTCAGAATATCTTATGTTGACTTCACCTTTGATCTTACTTTATGAAGTACTGTATGTAAGTCAGTATTTTATTTAAAATTTTAATAAATTAAGAAAATGGAGTATGGGTGAAAAAATGAGATGAAATTAATCTATAATATTTTTATCTTCCAGATTTAAAGATCGGATTAAACATTTCCTTATACTTTGCAATTCATAAAGCATATTCTCAAGCTTAATTCGATTTGGTCATGACCATTGTCATGGAAATAGAATACCCACTATTAATATTTGTCGGGTGAGAATTTTTTTAAGACTTTGGAGGAAAATCTTGAGGACCTTGCTTTTTTTTTTTTTTTCCAGAGTAAATAGGTATGTACTAAGAACTTGTCTCATTTCTGATTATTAAACTTTCAGAATCTTTTGTTACCTTCCCAATGTAATTTGTCCTTATGTAGCAGCAATAGGTGGTGGCCCCCTCTCAGAGTTCCATCCACTTATACCACCTTCACTTTCTCTTCTCTCTAGTAGTCCTTACCTAGTCTCCTGGAATAAATAGGGGAAACTGTGAAGGGCTCTTATTTTTAAATTTTAAGCCTGACTTTTTCATAGTTTTGCTTTAGGTATGTAACTATTTCTTCTATTTCATAAATCCCACACTTACAAAGTAAAGGACTTGCCTTTCAAGATTCTTGTCTGTGCCATGATTTCAAAATTCTCTCTGATGTATAGGAAGTAAAATTAATTAAAGACAAACTGACAAATTTTAATCTTGTCTGACTAAATGAATTTCTTTGACTGAACAGGGATCTATCACATACAAGGAAGAGCAGGTAAACAAAATAGAGATAAATATTTTAAGATGTTATTCCAGTACAATAAATTTACAGATGAGATGAGTTCACAGTAATTGTCCTGCATATGATTTTAGGGGTAGCTTAACTTCTCTTGGTTTAATCTCATGGAAAGATTTTTTGATGCAATAATCTGTTTCTTCTTACAAAGGAATATATTGAAGAAATATAGAATTTGTGTTCTCTTTTGAAAACTAAATTTTTATTAGATGGAGAAGGAAAGCTCTTTGTAGACAAGTGACTGGTATGCACTAAGTATTATGGAATCATTGAGAAGGGTGTAACTCATAGCCTGGCAGTTGAGAAATTATGAAAGGCAAGTGGCATTTTGAGAGAAGGGCAAACTAAGAAACTGAATAAACAAGGTTTTATATACAATGATATTCATATACCAGAAGTTGTAAGTAATTTCGATCATAAGGTAGATTGGGGTGGGAAAAGGGTAAGGAAAAGGATTGGTAAAAGTTACAAGAAATGAGGCTTTTATGTAGGTCAGGAATAATCTTATATATTATTCATTTCAAAGGCAAACAATTTATAATTTCTAGAGACACGCAAAAACATGATTAAATCTGTGTTTTGGAAAGAGAATTACTGATGGCAGAATGTTGAAATACAACTTCTTGGTGGGAAGATCAGTTAAGAAATAATAGGCATATCCCAAGAAGAAGTGACAGCTTATACTTGAAATAATTTAAGGGCAAGTAATGTTAAAAAAAAAAAAAAAAAAAAGCATATCAAGATGTATTTAGTAGGAAGAACCAACAGAGTGTAATGACTGATAGTATGAGAGATTGTATGTGAAAATATTTGAAATCTGGCACATATATCTATTCAATAAATGTCCAATCTCCCCTTTCTTGCAATCTAACATGATTAAAACTCAAACCTGTCTGCCATAGAAGTTATGTCAATATACCTCATAAAGCAACTGGAGTATAATTTGAAGAGTTCTCATTATAGAAAAGGCCAAGAAAAAAGAAATAACATTCATATACACATTTGCCTACATGAGTACCATTTATATATAAATGTTTAATTTCATAAAGTTACACAAATAAATGTGAGTGTTAGATTAGATTACCCAAAATGTGGATGTTATATCTAAATTTAGAATGTCGAACCATTGTGGTATCAAACTAGTGTGCAATTAATATTTGCAAAACAAAAGATAGCTAAATCTTGCTACTTTCTGTAGTTCTAAATTTTGCAAGTTTAAAGCAAAATAGGATTTATAGTTGTAAACTCTAATAATATCCAACAGGCAAAATCAATCACATTCCTTTGTTATTTCTTACCCCCACTGCATTTTGTGCACTTTTTTTCATCTGGATAGATAACAGTTTTAATGGATTAAGTTGATAAGTGCTATCAAGATACTGAAAGTGATTTAAATAAGAAAATAGAAAGTACTAATGGAAAAAGAAAAGAATATTATTCTACTTATAGTTAAATATGAACCGCAAATTCCCCTAGTGTGATGTTTATTCTCATTGTCATTTCAAATATTCTCTGCTTCTCTGTAAATACATTTGGTAGTCCCACTTTACTTGGGTTCTTGCTCCCTATTCATCATATTAATACAATTGGAAAATCCTGTTTATCTCACTATAATAAAAACATCTCTCCAAATGACAGGGAAACACTCCTCAGAATGTTGTACTCTGCTTTCTAGTGACGGGACTGTAAATAAATTATAACAGGAAATTTGACTGCATTATTATTAAATGATTTGCAAGCTACTTTATTCTTTGCATGCTAAATATAGGAGGTCCACCAACTATGTTAGCCTAATCACTCCCGTTTTCAGGGCAGACTATATTATGTTGTAGAGAACTTTAGGATGAGAACTGGAGTCCCAAGAAAATTAAACCAAAATATAAACAGAATTTAAGAGTTACAAAACTTATAACAGATATATAAAGTAATAAATATCAATGATGTTAATAAAGGAAAATAGTAAATTAATAACAGGATTAAATAAAAGTTTATCTTTTAAAGCAATGGTTCTCATTCCTAACTGTATCAAAATCCCTATGGAATACTTAAAAATACAAATTGCTGGAATTCTCTCACCTTAACCATTTCCAGAGATTACATATAAGTAAGTTTAGGCAGGAGCCCTGGTATTGGAATTTATGATTTTCTAGATCACAGTAAATCACAGCCAACGTTGAGTATTACTTTTTAAAGACTGGTTGCTTTAACTGTTTACACCAGAAATTGTTAAATTTAGCTTCACATTTGAATGACTGGGAAACTAAATATACCAATATCCAATGGTATTTCAAATCAATTGATACCAACATTCGGTGCTATTAAAAATCCAATAAGAATCTCTGGGAGTGCAACCTAGCATTGGTATTTTCAAGCTCCCAGGTGATTCTAAGTTGCAACCATGGTTAGGAACTATAGGGCAAATTTAATTAAACTACTGTGGAAAAAAAATTTCCAAAATGTAGCTATTTGAATACTTTCTTATTGAATTATCTCAATATAAAGGACTTTGCCTAGCAATAATTTTCAATTTAATGTTAAAAATTACTAATATTATTTGTAATATGACTATTATAGTATTTGAAATATAAATACAATATGTTTAGTGTTTTGTTCTGGACAGTTTACGTGATCACCAACTACCTTGTCATTCATGACCAATTTATTTCTGATACGCTATTTGCTTTTAAAACTGAATTTGTCATTGACTTTGGTTTCCCATCACCAATAAAAGTCTATGGCAATTTAGTATAAAGAATTTAAAAGATAGAGTCTCAAATTAATTTTAATTAACTTTGAATAGAATTCCATATTTATTATGATTTAGGAAAATGTGACTTGGACTGACAATTTGATTGTAAAGTAGTCCCTATATTATTATTATTATTATTATTATTATTATTATTATTATTATTTGAGAAATAGATGATGAAAGTCTTAACTTTTTCAGTAGTGGTAAGGTATACCTTTCAGCTCAACTGGAGCAACTCTTTGCTTATCTCCAGGGATGTCTACAAGGCTGGTACTAACTTTTGGCCAAGATAAGAATGAACGGGATAATTAATGATTTGTAATGTGTTGTTTAAAGTTAGAACTGTCAATGGTGGCACCCATGGTTGACTTGTTTATTGATGGCTTACAACTTAAAAATACAAATTGGTTAAACATCCTGAAAATGGCTCTGCTGCAAATCATTTACTGTCCCGAAACTAAAGTCCTTTTAAAACATATTAGTGGTTTCTAATGCAGAGATAAGCGTGTCCTAATAAAGGACTCTGAGAAGGGTATCTGGAAGTCTCTTCAGCTTCAATGCTTGCCTGCCTTCTTTTCACCTGTTGAACTGTATCCTTTATCTTTATTAAACTGTTTAAGATTCTCCTATGGGATCTCATGAGTCCAACTATACCACAAAGAACAATCGACATGAATTAATACCACAAATATAACTTTGGGCAAAAGAAGTCTGTGATAAAAGAATATATAACATGTTATTCCATTTATGTAAAATAAAATATGAGGCAAGATTAGTTTATGGTATTAGAAGTCAAAATTATGGTCATGTTTAGAGAGAAAGGAGCAAGCAGTAATTTACAGATGCAAAAATGGAGAAGTAATGTGGTGATAATTTACACACTCTCCATCTGACTGATGGTTATTAGGAGAGAGTTTAAGATAATTTACTGAACTGTACAATTTGGATTTGTGCATTTTCCTGTATAATTGATCTACTTCAATAAAAAGTTAGCAATACAATCATAAATATGCTATGCATAGTAGGTGAATTCAATGAAATATTGCCAATTTTATTAAGTATGAAAATGATTGTAGTTATATAAAAATAAATGCTTTTAGTTTTAGTAATGCATATTTACTAATGCATGACAAAAAGATATGTCTGCCATTTGCTTTAAAATACATTACCAATGAAAATAATAATAAACAAAAAGATATATAAAAATGTGGCAAAATCTTCCTGAAATTGCATGATAAGTATATGGCAGCAAATGGTACTATCTTGTTTATGAGGGTAGATATTATAGCACTATTCCATCTGCTTTGAAATGCATTGAATTCTTTATGATAAATACACATATTTTTAAAATTTGTGCCACAATGTTCTAGCTCTCAAACTGACTATTAATCCTTATCTTTGTTTCTTAGCATAGTATATGATGCTCCATCCGTATAATCAGTGCTTAAGTAATAACCTAGATATAATCCTTGATTTCCTCTCCTTCTCCTACCACGCATCTAATCATCCCTAGATTCCTACTATTTCCACCTCTTTACCTAGGGACCCATCTATCTTACCTCTTTACCATGAACGCTGTCTTAATTCAGGTCCCAAACATCTCTAACCTGAAATGATTCAATAGCCTCTTTAACTGATCTTTTTTCCAGTATTTGTCAGTTTTGATCCATTCTCCATATTGGAGCTAGAGCTCATTTTTAAGCATAGATTCAATCACATAATTTTCTTCATTAGAATATCTCAGTGGTTCCCCTTGTGGACACAGGGTAATACCGTGTCAAATATTTACATTCTCAATTGATATCTGTGGAACAAATCAACATATTATATTAAGATTCTTCCTTAATCAAAATGGGGACTCACAAAAGATACTAGAATCTAACCCACAACTCTAAAAGGATTTTTAATAACTCTTCACAATTAGAATTCCCTGTGCCCTCCTGCATTTTCAGTTATATATATATAACTTTATTTAAAAAGCAAATCTCCCTGTGCCCTAGATTAGCTTCAAGCTCTAAAACTAATACAAGCTCATCTGGTATTGCTTTCTGGTAGCCAGAATGAATGAATGAATGAATGAATGAATGAGCGAGCAAGTAAGCAAGGAAGCATTGACTAAGGAAGAAGCCTCAGAGAAGCTTGATAAAAAAAGGAATAGAATAGCCAAAGGTGAGAAAGCCAAGAAATTAAAGTTCTGTAGGTCTTGGTGTAGGACAATTCAGGGAAATCTGTGTTCATACTAGAGTAAATATGATTTCCATATTCAGTAATGTATATGTAACATAATGTTCATGTAACATACTACTAGCAGGTGGGTTATTTAGACCTGTATGCAATTTTGTGTACCCTAACTAGACAGAGGCGTGTATATCGGTTGGAATAAGTTGCAGATAGCAAAAAGGGCTTTAATATGGCTATGTGATATTTATAGAATCTTTAGATGGGCTATAGGAGCAGGATCAAGACTGACCTAGCAGCAATGTCTGCGAAGACTCCACAGATCTGTTTCATGAGAACTTCTAGTTCTACCACAATAAATGAGTTAGGAAATCAAGAAACTGACAAGCAATTTAGGCTTAAAATCCACTCCATCAAAATGGATGCTCCATATACTCTTTCTCATTCCTGTTAAGAATGGCTATGGCTTCCACAGGAAGTAAACTGCATTCATGATTATACTCGCTAAAAGATTATATTTCTGTTAGTGTATCTTTTGAATCATTTGATTCTGTTTTGTTTTTTCTTTTTTCGGTATCACTGTTTAGGCCAAAAAAAGTATCAGTTACTTTATTTAGCTTATACAAATACTTTTAAATATGGATAGTTAGGCATATTTTGCTTGCTGTTCGCTTCTATGTGATTTCATTAGCTAGACTACTATCAACTTGGAAAATGATATTGTACAGAAATTGAGTCAGGAGAATAATACTCATGCTTTTGCTTTTGGACTGGATTTTTTAAAACTATATAATTGTTTGATATTAAAAGATAGCTTTTTATTAGATGCATTTGAATGCATCTAATACATGGAGGTATATGAATAAAGTATAATTGTTTTTCCAATTAGCATTTATAATGTCCCAGACAAGTCTAAAATCAAAACAGTGCAAATATTAGAAGACATTCAAGTTTATCATAGTGACATTTGCTACAGAATTGTAAAACAAACTGTTGTAGCTGCCAATATGAGTCAAAGCATAATCATTTTGATATTCCACATGAAAATAGATTTTTAAAAATTGGCTGAATTGAATTATTTCAGATTGCCCACCACCTGTCATTGCTTTTTCTAAACTAAAAGCATCCATTATTTTATACATGAAACTTCTGCTATTGCAATCAAAGTTCTTTTTCAAATGGCTATGAGATTGACTAAACCATAGTGCAATGGTTCATGTGCTGAGGGCCCATGAAGTCCACAAAGAGGATGGTGATTTTGTGTTAAAGTTTGAATAAACTGGAGGAAATGTGTGCATTGAAGATGGATGGTTTGTTATAGGCCACTACAGCAGTCTCATTGCTCTGTTTATCTTTGTTTCAAGCTAGCCCTAAATCAAGATAACTATCAGAAAAATATAACAAAAAATATGAAGAAAGAACATTGAATCACAGTATTAGTTTCAGATGAGTATCGATCCCTGGCCTGCCTTCTGAGATAAATGGAGATCAAAAAAAGTAAACTTTTTTTTTTTGTGAATCATCTTAGGTCAGCACCTTGGGTGCTTTGGTGTCAGCCAAGATTACTTCTAGACTAAAGAACCAGAAGTAATTTATATCTAATTCCCGGCTTCCCTTGTGGCAGCAGGATTGTCGACCAGCATTTTGTTTTCACATATTTATTACATTAAGTGATTTAGCTATGTTCAAGTTTGATTTTTTCCACATTTATTTTTATATTTTTGTTTCATCTTCTGCTTCTTAATATGGAAAATTTGGTGCGAATTTTTCAATCTTTAGATTTTCAATTTTTAATTATAAAATGCATGCTTAACCTAAATTTTTCTAACAATATAAAATCCATATGAGAGTCCCACTCTTCTTTGATCAACCTTTTCACAGAGGCACTTACTATTAACAAGTTAGTGTGCATCCTTCCACGTTATTATTTTTTTCCTGAGGATATACAAACATAGTTTGTAGGTTATTACATATGTAGGCTTTGTTTTGTGGCTAGAAAAAGAGAAGTAAAATGCTTTCTTTAATATTCTTTTCTAGCTAAATGAACTCTATAAAAACTTTTTTCTAAAGAATTCTAGAAAAGAGCTTGTAGAGATATCTTAGATACCATAGATGGCCAGATATTCACAGCCGTAGGCTGTGGATAAAGTATCCTTCAGAAAGTATTTTTCAGTAGAAAATTAAATAAACCAAGAGAGATTACATACCTCTTAGCAAGAGGTAAAAAATAAGACAATACTAACTCCTTTTTAAAATAAAAATTGCTATCCTACAATAGATGATTGGTACATATATACAATGGAATATTAGTCATAAAAAGAGATGAAATACTACCATTTGCAACAACATGGATGGACCTTGAAATAATCTTAGTAAGTGAAATAAGCCAGATAGAAAAGGTTGAAAATTACATGATATCACTTATATGTGGGATATAAACCTAAAAGCAACAAACAAACAGGACAAACAAGCAGAGACTCATGGACATGGACAATGGAATAGTGGTTGCCAAAAGGGAGCGGGGAGAGGGAAAATAAATAAATAAATAAAAATTTAAAAAAGAATAAATAATTTTAAAAAATAAAAAATCAATTAAAATTGTCACTTATTTCTTGGATCTAACTTCTAAATAAGCTGTCAGGGTTTTTTTGTTTTGTTGTGTTTTGTTTTTTTCCTGATGAATAAGAGGCATCCTTTCCAGAAAAAAATTTATTTTATATGGGATCCATACACCTTGCATATATATATACAAACACTCATGCACATACTATCAAGACTGAAACTTCTGTTCTCATATATGCATTACTTATGCCGCAGGAAACACTAAAATCTCATGAGAATGGTTCCTGACCAAATAATTTTTCAACAGGTAATAAAACCCTGTCTCCTGGGTTATTCTGTCACATTCCATAATCATTCTTTCATTCTTGGCTTATCAAACAAAACAACAGAAAAAAATAAAATCGAAAACAAATGACAACAACCAAAAGCTGCTGTTGTTACTATATTCTCGGGAGACTGGTAACTTAATATATCTTCCTGTTATAGGGTAGGTAAGTGAGCACACTCTATCAGAAACACTCCACTACTGCCTGGGCATTGCCTAGTACTCACGTGGTGGTCAAGTCCATGAATATTCAGTTACAGCAAATAACATAGTGTCTGGAAGAAATAAAGCATCCAAAACTTACTGAATCTTTTTTTTTTTTTAATGAATATACCATTAGGATTCTTGATTTGAGATAAATTAGGTGTTCTAAGAAACTCTCCCAGTAAAGAACATCTAAAATTCTGGATAAAATACTTCTAAAACACACTTTTAAAATTCAAGGCTGACTGGCAAGAGAAGGAGTGATAATCCTGGAGTAAAGAATTTTTTAAAAAGCATGCATCTAAATTTTAAGACAATCGAAACCAACTTAATTATGCTCTTTATTCATTTTTAAACCCAATGTTACCAAGAACCCCAGACTCTCAGCCCACCCTATCTCCTGAAATCTCATCCTTGTAGGTATTTTATATCCTCGATTCTAACTCAATTTTCTAACTCCTGAAATACTTCTATACTTTTAGAAACACATATTCATTCTAAATCCTCCAAACATTCAAACTTTACTTCGATCATTCTTTTACCTTCGCTCTCACCTAAGGGCTCTGCCTGCCTACAATCTGCTTGAGTAGTGGATATTTTTCCTTTCTCATCTCCGATTGCACTATCCTGGAGTTGGATAGTGCCTGACTTTGCCCTCATTGACACACTTCCAGATCAGTGATGCTCTCTCTTGCCTAAAACCCATGTCACTATACCATTCCTAATGATTGCTTGTCTGTCACCTTGCACATGTATATCAGTATGTATGTATTTCCTGTCATGGTCTATCATTGTTTAAAATGCCAAGTATCTGGTAATTCATTTTCCTCTTCAGACACCCTTGGAAATGTCCTATCCTGGCTAAACCAACTCTTTGCATAAAACTATACATCTTAATTTAGACAATAAAAAATGGAAAGACATACTTCTAGGTCTCACTTTCATTTTGTGATTATTAATCAAAACAGCCCCATAGAGCTGTCTGTTAATTTCACTGTATGTATATCCCATTCATCCTCTCACTACTTTATATAATTATTTCATAGTTCTTTTTTTTCAAGCCTCTAACATCTTTTTCCCCATCTTCATTCTTGGTTTGATTCTCCTCTTTATTTCATGTAGACAACTAAAACATTTTAAAATATAATTTACTTTTTTAACATTGGTATTTTATAAATATTGATAAACTTTTAATATTTATAATTTTTAAATTGATCTATTTATGTATTGCAGCTTTTTTATTTACATTAGGAATTTAAAGCATAAATTTCCTGTCAGTACTGCTTTGACTACCTATAAATAATACATGAATTATTTAATTAACATATTTAAGAATTTTTTCATTGTATTTTGACACATAAATTATTTAGAAGTTGTGTTTTTAAACTTCTTTATGTAAAAGTTGTTAATTTTTTTGTTTTTAAATTGATTTCCCCCTTAATTATCTTGTATAACAAGTATATAGTCTATTTTCTTTATTCTAATAATTATTTGAACTGTGTTTAGACTCACTTTATGACTTAATATGTCATCACTTTGTTAAATGTTCCATGTGTAACTGAACAGATTAAATTGTTAATATAATTGGAAGATTTTATTTATATGCATAACATTACGTATATATATGTACACTTAGGTGTATATTTATGTATGTGTGTATATATATATATGTATATGTGTATATGATTTTTGTAGCAAATGAGTTAGATTGTTTTATTCTTCTTATAAATTATTTCTTTTATCATTAAGTTTTTATGCTCTTTCTATAAAATGCTTTGCCTGTTACTGATATAGATACATATGCATTTATTGTGTTATTATTTTTCTGATGCATCCTTCTCTTCATTTAATTTCAATGCATTCAATTTAGGTACACTCTTGATAATCAGATTATATAGCCCTGTAGTAAATATTTAAGCAATATTACAATATTTTATTTTTAAATGGCAAGTTTATGAATTTGTTTTAAAGTATGATTTAAATGGATTAATTTATTATTTCACAATATTTTGTGTTTGCTCTTGTCCTGCTTTGTTTTACTCATGTTCATCTGTTTTCTTAACTTTTTATAGTAACAGCTCTATTGATATATAATTTAAATATGATACAATTCACTCATTTAAAATCTGATTTAGTGTTTTTTAGTATACTCACAAAATTGTTCAACCACTGCCAGGATCAGTTTTAGAATATTTTCATCACCACAGAAAGAAACCTCATACCTTTTAGTTATCACTTCTCAATCCTCCAACCTCAAACTCCATCCCTAAGCAACTACTAATATACATTCTGCTCCATAGATTTGCCTATTTCATGTACAATGAATTATGCTATCATATAATATGTGATTTGTTTGTTTTTATTTCATGTTTTAAGGATTTAATTATGTTGTTCCATGTAACAGTACTTTATTCCTTTTTATCATTGAAGAGTGCATTATTGTATGGATATAGTCAATTTATTTATCCATTCATTAGCTGATGGACGGTGAGTTGTTTTCCATTTGGGGCTATTATGAATAATACTGTTATAAACATTATATACCAATTTTTATGTGGGCATATATTTTTATTTCTCTCACAAAATGGAGAAAAAAATAAAAATTGTATATCTAATAAGGGACTTGTGTCTAGAATGCATAAATAATTCTTAAAATCTTAATAATACATTATTTATCCAATACTGATAAGAGAAACCAGTTCAAAAATGGGCAAAGTTCTGAGTAGAGGTCTCTCGGAGGAGATACAGAAATGGCAATAAGCAAATGAAAAGATGCTCAACATCACTGACCATGAAGGAAATGAAAATCAAAACCATGATGAGACACCACTTCTCACCACGAGGATGAGTATAATCAAAAGGACAGATAATAAGGATAAGTTAGGATGTAGAGAAATTAGAACCTTCATTCATTGCTGGAGGGTATGTGTAATGTACAGCCACTTTGGAAAATGGTATGGTGCTTCTTGATTTTCTTTTGAATATTTTCAGGCCACTTTCACTTTGAAAGTTAGTAAAATATATTTTCTAATTCTATAATTTTAGTGATTTAAAGTTTTAAAGTCAAGCTTAATTAAATAAAGTCAAAGTTATTGTTTATGTTTTCTTGGCTCCCCAAAAACTGTCTTAGAAAGATTTACCTCTAAGTAAATCTTTTTTCATCTCACATGTCAAACCAATCTAATAGGTTTACATTGGTTTTAAACACCAAACTTTATTATTATTAGCTTATAAATCAATATTACCTTATATTTTTGTGCCTATCTGCCAATCTAATTGATCATCATTCATTCTTATATGACTTTTTTTAAAGTAATTTATTTTATCTTCAGTATAAACTTAGAATTTTTTTAGAAAAGACATTGATTTTAAACCCTATCAATTATTTTTCTTTTCTTTCTAGAATGCATTTATATAGTTCTCCAACTTGAATGATAATTTAGTAGGGTATACTAAATATTCGGTTCTAAGTTGACAATTATCTTCTCTAATAACTACATGGTATACTTTCACTGACTTTTGGCTTTCACTTGTACTGTTAAATGTTGCTGTCTACATGCAAAAAAAAAATTAAATTAAATTAAACCACTTTCTTGCACCATATACAGAAATAAAATCAAAATGGTTTAAAAATTTAAATGTTAGACCTGAAAATATAATATTCCTAGAAGAAAACATAGGCAGTAAAATCTGACATTGCTCTTAGCAATATTTTTTCTGGTATGTCTTCTCGAGCAAGGGAAACAGATAAACAAAAAACCAAAAAAAACAAATGGGACTACATTTAACTAAAATATTTTTGAATAGTGAAGAAAACCATCAACAAAACAAGAGGACAACCTACTAAATGGGAGGAGATGTTTGCAAATGATACATTTGATAAGAGGTTAATATCAAAAATATAGACAGAACTCATATAACTTTATACTAAAAAAATGAACGATCCGATTAAAAAATGGACAAAAGTCCTAGATAGACATCTTTCCAAAGAGGACAAATGACTAATAGACATATGAAAAGATACTTGACATTACTAATCATCAGGAAATGAAAATTAAAACCAGAATGAGATGTCACTTCACATCTGTCAGAATGGCTGTCATCAATAAATCAACAAATAACAAGTGCTGGCAAGGATGTAGAGAAAACATAACCCTCGTACACTGTTGGTGTAATTGTAAATTAGTGGAGCCACTATGGAAAACAGCATGGAGAACCCTCAAAAAATTAAAAAATAGAACCCCCATACAATCCGGCAATTCCACTTTAGATATTTATCTGAGGAAAATTTGGATAAATTTGAAAAGATACATGCACCACTATGTTCAGTGCAACATTACTAGTAATGGCCAAGATATGGAAGCAATCTAGATGTCCATCAATAGAAGAATGGATAAGGAAGATGTGATATGTATACTTACACACACACACACACACACACACACACACACGCAGAGAACAGGATATAATTCAGCAATAAAAAAGAGTGAAATCTTGCCATTTGGGACAATAGGGATAGACCTAAAGGGCATTATGTTAAGTGAAAAGTCAGAGAAAGACAAATACCATATGATCACAGTTGCATGTAGAATCTAAAAAAAAATAATAATAAAAATAAATGAATAAACAAAACAAAATAGAAACAGACACATAGATACAGAGAACAAGCTGCTAATTGCCAAGGGGAGGAGGTAGGGTGGTGGAAATAAAAACAAGTTTTAAAAAATCTTGAGGAAAAAAAATTTCTGTCTAAAATTTATTTTTCTAGAAAAAATTTATTTATCTGAAAATCTACCTGTAAAACTCTTATGTGGGTTTTGGTACTTTGTCATTTTACTACAAAATATATGGGTTTGTTTTGTTTTTGTCCTTGCTTTTTAATTTTTTTTCATGATTAGTTTCTGTGTTCCTTATGTGTGAGAACTTCCTCAATTATGAAAACATTTTACCACTATCGTTAAAAATATTTTCTCTCTTATTCACTTTATTTTTACCTTCTGGTACTCTAAGTTGATATGTCAGGAATCTGCACTCCTTTTTCATGTCTTTTAGCGTTGTTTTTTTCTTATTTTCCACCATTTTAACTTAGTTCTTCAGGTTTAGTGGTTACTTCACTAATTCTCACTTCAGTTCTTCTTTAAGTGCTGTTTAACTCATCCACTGGGTTTTAAATTTTAGTGACTGAATATACATATAGATGTATATATATACACACATATACATAATTATACACACATACACATATTCATAGTCATTAACTATATATTTCAATACAGAAATATATATATATATATACATACATATATATATGTCTCTGTGTGTATTTATAGAGGTGCTATTTATTTTTCTATGTGCCATGTCTTATATTTAATATCTTCAATCTTTTTACTAGTGGGTTGTTTTTCTACATTTTTCTCATTTTAAACATTCCACATAACAATTTTGTATTGTTAAAATTTTCTCCTGTGCTTCCCTTAACTCATAAGAGCTTATTTCATTTTTTTAATAACATTAAACAAAATTGAATCATAATTTCTTCGGATTTATCCCAGGATTATAAAGTCAATTTAACATTAGAACATGCTCAATGTCAGAAGCAAACTTACTAGTCATTAGAATGTAGCTAATAAAATCTTATAATACATATAATTAATAATAAAAGCTCTTTTTAAAATTTAAGGTCAAGTAAATCATCATTTTTGATATTCGGTTTTCAATTTTTTGACAGGCACAGCTAATCAACACAGTAAGATGAAGATAAATATTAATAACACAAGAATAAGAATGGAAAAAATAACTGACTGTATGCAAATAGTCATATAAATTGACCATTCAAATTATAAGAAATAATTGAAGCAGTTAACAAGTTGTTTAGTTTTGTGATCATTACATAAAAATCAAATTTATTTCCAATCCCAAAAACAAACAAAAAATGATGTGGATGATACTTACAAATATAATGCTCAGCTAAAACAAGCAAGGCATAAAAGATTAAATACAGTGGGTTCTTTATATATATTTATACAAAAGAGTTAATATAATAAAAAGTGAACACAAGAATATTTACACAAATTTCAGAAAACTGTTTATTTCTGATTACATTGAAGGAGAGGCACATGGGGGGACTGTCAAAGAACCTGGAGTATTCTATTTATTAATCTAGGTGACAGGTATACTAAAGTTCATATTATTTTTATCTTTTAAACAATGTACTATAATTTTATATATTTATGTAATAATATATATTTCACCACTTAAACTTATAAAAAACAACACAGAGCTAAGAATGGCCATGAGTTTGCTAAAGAAAATTTGGCTTAACAGATATAAAAACTTATTTTTAGCCTTACTGAAATAAACACAATGTGGTTTTAGAGAACAATGGAATAGAACAAAGTCAAGGAACAGAGAAACACTGATGAAAGAATAGTGCCCATAATGTAAAAATAACCTCTACAAAGTTAATAACATATACCAGGGAAGTTATGCATCAAGGGGAGCTGATGAGAGAAAAAAGTGGTATAACCACTTGAGATAATTTTTCATTTCACTGTAAAACTAAAAATTTGAAAATTGTAGCATGAAATTCCAGTTCCAGCTATACAACCTAGAGAAATTTTTGAGAATTAGCATCAATCATCAGATGTAAGCTGTTCTTAGCACTCTTAACTGCATTGTTCCCAATGGCAAAAGCAAAAACAAAGAAACAAAACCTTTTTTGTTTTGGGACACATTACAAATATTCATTGACAAGAAAATTAAATAATAGATTGTAGCATATTCATACAAGGGAATTGTTTAATTCTAAAGCCATGAATATATCTTGAATGCATGATAGTATGTAAAAAAGTACAAGTATCATCAAACTGCATTTTTTTCTTATGTCTGCTGTAATTAAACTAGTGGCTTTAAACAACACAAATTAATTATTTACAGCTCTGGAGATCAGAAGTCCAAAATGCATCTCATAGGCTAAAATCAGAGTCAGCAGGCCTGAATTCCTTGTGGAGACTCTGAGAGGGAGTGAATTGCCTTGCCTTTCCTAGTTTCCAAAGGCTGCCATATACCTTGGCTCACAGTCCTCTTCTACCTTCCAAGCCAGCATTTACATCACTCCAATCTCTGGTACAATCATCACATCTCTTTCTCTGAATCACACTCTCCTATCTTCCTCTTTCATTTATAAAGATTACAATGGGTCCACTGCCTAATCCAAGATAATCTTCCATCTCGAGATCCTTAAATTAGTCATATCTCCAAAGTTTCTTTTGCCATGTAAGGTAACATGTTCACAGGTTCCAGGGATTAGGATGTGGACATATGTTTATAACAAAGTAGATTGACTATAACAGCGTATTTATAAAGGCCAGAAAAAAGCATATTGTACAACATATTGTTTGGGTTTTAATAACTTCTATAATAATGTTCTATTTTTAAAAAGAAGGGGATGATAAAGACATTCCAAGATAGAGTTTTCCTATTTGTGAACATGAAATAAGGTCAGGAAAGGACATAGCACAGAAGCTCATGGCTAGATACAAGGGGTTGGCAGTGTTAACATTTTTAAGTTTGGCAGTATGTTCACAGTTTTTAAATTGTGCTTAATAACTTAGTGTATTATTACAGATATTTTCCTTGTAATACCTATTGTATTACATTATATATCTATTGCACTGAGATAGTTTAACAAAAATCAAATATAGAAATTGAGAAATATGTACATTCTTTTTAAAGAAGTTTCTAGCATTACACATGTAATGTATTATGTATTTGAGCATGTATAAACACAAGTGAAGTAAATTATAAAGGAAGTACTCTGAGACTATGTTATGAATCTCTCTGCTTTTATAATACTCATGATATTCTAATATGTTTCAATTCATGCTTTATTTGTAGAACTCATCTCAAATATTTAATGCCTAAAATACCTAGCACAGAACAAAACACTCTCCTAATCAATATAGTTTCATTACTTGTGGGTAGACATGCAGTCAAATAGTACATTTATAAGCTGGGCTGCCATAACGAAATACCATGAACTAGGTGGTTTAAACAACAAAAATTTTTTTATCAGAATTCTAGAGGCCAAAAGTCTGAGATCACAGCGCCAGCATAGTTGGATTTCTGATGAGAGCTTGCTTTCTGGCTTCTATATGGTCAATTTCTCTCCATGCCCTCACATAGCAGAGAGAGAGAGAGCAAGCTCTTTTGTCTTTTCATATAAGAACATTAATCCCCTCATGAGCGCACCATCATTTGACTTTATTTAAGTCTAATTACTTTCCCAAACCCTCATGTTTAAATACCATGAACATTTGGGATTAGACTTCAACATTGGATTGGGGGTAGGGGGAGTGCATAATTTAGTTCATAGGACACAGTTTCATTTTTAAAGTACCATCTTCAAATAAAATGACTTAGTCTGTTAGGACTTCTATAACAAAAATGCCAGAAGCTGGGTGGCTTATAAACAACAGAAATTTATTTCTCATGGTTATGGAGGGTGGAAGTCCAAAATCAGGGTGGCAGCATGGTTGAGTTCTAGTGAGAACCCTCTTTTGTGTAACAAACTTATGGCTGTTCATTGTATCCTCATATAGCAGAGAGCAGGGAGAGGAAACAAGCTTTGTGGACTCATAAGAGTGCTGATCCCATTTATGAGACTCCACCCTCATAACCACATCTAATCCTAATTACCTCCCAAAGACCCCACCTCCTAATGTCATCACAGGGGAGCAGGAGTAGTGTTTCAACATATGGATTTGAGGAGGATGCAAACATTCAGTCCGAAACATAAAACATTCTCTAAAAAGTCCTCTTTACTACTGACTGAAATAAAGCTCATTATTCCTGGAGGTCACAGTCAGAATCCCTAGAATGTGTACCCAGTGATTATCGATTATTACGGAATAAAAACTGAAACCAGTTTTGCTTACCGCTTGTGTTCTGTTCGTCCTAGCATATGGCACATATTAAAGAAATAAGCCTATTTATAGCACAGAACAATATACTGATGTTATTTTCACCTAATATAACTTTGTCTGGGGGAGGGTGAAAGGAGAAAGCAGAACAAAATAGGAAGAATAACATCTTATGGTGGAGAACAATTAAGAACGTACAACCAATAACATCAATCAATATTGATCAATAAAATTATCTTATAAAATTATCTTCCTCCTGAATTAACAAGCCTCTTATGTGAATTTTAAATTTTAAGGTGTATTTTCTCAATTTAAATCTCATATCAATCTTACAAAATATGCATAAATTGACATCAAGCTATAAATATTTCAAATTTTAATTCTTGAAATTAATAACCAAAAGCATGTCTGAATGTGAACTATCTTGCTGCAGCACTAAATTATTTAACAAGCAATAGCAAGATCAAATTACTATTTGACCCACATAGACAGACAGAGACAAATCTAGATTTACTCACAGTGGATCAATTTAACAACCTCATTCCATGACCCAACCATACCCTACTTTCTGCAATCTGCACCTAGACATACACATTACCATACTAGCATCCAAATTTGATTTGTTTTAATTATCACAGAAAAAAGTTTAAACATCTCTCGTTAAATAGCTAAGAATTTTCATTTAAAATAACAGCAACTAGCAATTCTCTCTCCACAGTAAATTCAAGGAACTATCAGTGTCTGCGTTTATGGCTTCTCTGTGCCATTTCCTTATCAATCTCTTAAATCCTTTCAGTTTAAAATATTTAAACAATCCACACAGAAACAAAATGTACAAAGACTGATCATCATGAAAACAGGCATCCTAGCAAAATGTGCATATATGTCAAATTATTACAAATTTAAGGCACACTGATCAAATGCAGAAAGAATTCCACTAAATATTAAAACAGTTGCAAAAATTCTCCCCACCCCCAAGTCCTACTTTTAAGTTCCTTTGATACAAGGTGGCACAAAGTCAAGAGAGAACTTAAAACAAGCTTCACATTAATATTTGAAAAAGGGCACCCACTGTGTTTGATGTGGCGCCCTTCATGCAAATCATGTAGTCCAAGAGAAATCCCAGTGGGAAAGATGCTGCTTTCTTCTTAGCTTGCTCCCTTTTTTTCTGCTGGATAATAATGAACTTCTCACACTCCCTTTGCAACCCCCCTGAGCAATACAGAAATTAAGTTATTACTTGCTAGCCGAAGACTCTTTTGGAAAATCTTTGGGATATATTATTATCGATTTTTGGTTAAGAGCAAAAGACAATTTGTAAACTTCATTAAGAAGAAAAAATTTAACTTATTTTTCTAGTAATGAGCAACATAAGGTCTGAGCAAATTTTGCCAAAATAGGATATATTCATTTAAATTATTTCAATACATGATTGGTATTTATAGAAAGCATTCCGTTATGTACTGGCAGCATGCAGGGACATCGATTTAGCTGGCACAGGGGAATCATTAACAGAGAGAGCCAAGGCATAGGAAACATGCCACTCCTGACTGTGGACTCCTCATAAAGCACTCCTGCCTTGGAGAGAAAATGGTGAAACTAAATACCAATATTAGAATTGCTATTATATTGACTGCACTCATTTTGTTATGTACTTGGGAGCTCTAACATTTTGGTGACTATGTATATATCTTCAAGAATACTTAGAAAACTAGAGGATAAAGAGCCCTAAACTTTTCCTTCTTTAATAATAACATAGAAATATTTAATGCTCTTCCCCTACCACCACACACACATGCATTCATCTATGGGAACCCTCGGTAATTTTTCTTTGGTCTCTTTAAAATGGCAGTATTTTTGTTGTTGTTGTAGCCTCACTTGAAAGTTCAAGTTCATATTATTAAATATAACAAAGGAAATATCACCTGTACCTCACTTAATAGTTTATCAAACACTTTTGCATACTAATTTTTCATATGAACCTCATCACAACTTGATAGGAAAATTATTCTGTCTCAAATAAAGGAATTGACTCTTAGAGATATTATGCAAATTACCTGTATGCTCATTTGTCCTCTGACTCCAGATCACTTGAATTTCTTAGGACAACCTAATTTTGTTGGAATTAAATAGATATCAAGAGTTAAGATCAGTTCCTTGGCCTAAAAGGAATCTGGCCTGAAATCTCCATAGGACACTGAGTAAATGCATTCCTCTGTGTATACTATTCACGTCAGCTCCAGGATGTGAATCTGAGCATTTGTGGAACTACAAATTACATGCCAACATCCAGGCTAAAATTATTCTAGTCTTTGAGGATGAAGTGGTAAGACATAACTTATTTCAAGTTAAGTCAACTAAACTTTTTATCATGAGGCTCCTAAAAAAAGGTCCCACTGCCTCCATCATGGTCTCTGTCCCATTGTACCTCCATGCTTTCACTCTAGTGAATAAAAAATATTGGATAGAAATGTGAAATTGATCAATTTGGATTTAGATGATTATTTTTTTCCTTTCCTGTACTATTTGCTTAAGAATTATCTCTCTTAATAATGGGTTTTCTCATTGTTATGTTGCTTATTTTTAAGCATATACTATTTTGGCAAGATCTAGGTTTTGTATCTGGTTTATGTGCATAATTGGAAAGTAGGAAAGTAGGTCTTCTACCATGGGTATATTTTTATGTTGTTTTTATAATGATCAGTCTGTAATCAATTTCACTAACTACTGGAATAAGATATAGTCAAAATAATTGATTTATTATATCAAACTATAAATATTTCTGGATTGCCTTGTTATTTCTACATAAACAATTAGGTTCTCAATAAATATTTTATTCTGATAATAAAAAGTACAATGACTGTATTTATTGTTTTTTCAGTGCTCCCACACAATTTCTTGTGAGTTTTTGAGTTTGTTGATTTTGACTACACTGCTTTCCTCATATGTCTTATTATTACTATTTCTAAAATGATATTTTAGAAATTATTTTTCCTCTTAAGCCATCGCCTGTGTAGAATGCCACCATACCACCAAATTTTTAAAAATAGGACACTAAATTCCAACTTAAAATTAAAAGCCACAAACATTAAAAGGTCTAATTTAACATTTTACTCACGTTCTGCAAAAATATCACAGTAAAGCTACACAGACACATCAATAGCATTGAATTTGAATTTTGGAGAACCTTGGACAAAGGATTGAGTTTCCTCCCTGAATAAAATTAGCATGTCTACTGACAAAGAAAAATAAACCCAAGGAAGTAAATAGATGTTAATAATGATGAAAAGGATATGCTTGTCAAAACATGGTCTCTAATGATTATTTTATACAATTACCATTACTTTGATATCCTTTAAATAATGATTTCTTATCATCTCTTCAAATAAGACCATGAATTTCAATATAATGGATCAGACAATTAGTGCATCTAAACTAAAACCTGCATGTGGTAGGTGCCAGTGGGCTGTTTGAGAAAAAGGCTAAACAAATTATACCTATGTACTGCTCTACACAGCATGTGATACTGTTTCTGACTTAAACAGATGATAGGCGTATGCCTAGCAACTCCTAATTACTGTTTTAATGATCTTGTCTTTCATAGCTAAGGCACAGTAGTCATTTAAAGATTGAGCAGAGATATGATTCATAATCACATGTCTGCAGTTTTCTTTCTTATACATGTATATGTTTTAAAAGTTATTATTCATCTACATTGGCTTGGCTTAGAACACAAGGGCATTGCTGAAACACAAAGACAAAAATCACAATTACCATACCTAGTAACAGTATTGAACCACCAAGTCAAATGTTTTGTTTTTCCTAGCCCCTGAATCACTGAGTATACACATTTGTATGGAATAAATAATGTGCTCTATAGTTTTGTTTTGTTTTTTTGAAAACATTAAGGAGATTTGCTTAAGCATGGAGTTACCGAATCAAAGATGTCATTGTATGTTCATAAATTCTTTGTTATCTGCTTCCAGGTCGATGCCTATTATTTCAGCATATACTTTAAGATTTATACATGTTGAAGGTGTTAGTACATAGCGACCAGCAGTCAAACTAATAAGAAGCAACAGAATCTAGTCTTTCAAAATTTGTAGAGAAAGGTGAGGTTAAGTAATAATTTGAAACATAGCATATAATTTTTTAAAGCTATCTTTGCATTTTCTGAATATTCTCTGTATATCTTTCAACAATGATATTTTATATGTAATTAGTGTTTAAATCTAGACAATGGAAAAAGCTTGTCATGCATTATTTACTAATCCTCATAAAACTTCCATGAAGTTAGGAGTATCATCCTAGTTTTTCATATGTAGTTGATTGACACAACTTAGAAGCTGATTCAAAGTTGAAAAACGAGTCACTTATGGTTAAATGTCATCACTTTATTCATCAAAATATTCTTTCTCTTTTTCATAATTAATGTGAAACGCAATGCTTGTTATTTCTCTTTATATAAAAAATTTGTTTAAGTATTAAGTAAACATAAAATTTGATAATCAAGATAGATTTATGTTGGTGCATGGATCTTTCTCTACCATAAATTTCTGCAACATGTTATGTTAATAAAATTAGAAGAACAAAAGGTAATATTAAAAATTTGTGTATATGCTGTTTATATTACGAACAAATCCTTTTAACTAAATAGAAAATTATTGAATTTTTTCTCTACAAGTTGTATCTGAGTAAAGAAATGCCATGCGTCCCCACATTTACAATTATATTGGTCATGGAAGAATTACTGTTTCATTCACTGTAATCTTTAAAACTACAGGCAAAAGAAATTATACATAAGCTCTATACTATAAATGATAAAGGTGAGTCCCATATGGGAAAAGATTAACATTTCTGAACCACTATACATGTTACAGCAATAGGACAATTACGTAAATGAATGGCAGATGGGTGGAGCCAGGTTTTTCACAATGGGAGTAGGAAGTTACACATAAGCAAGGTGAGGATGCTGAAATGATCTGTGTGGTAATGGATTAACATCAGTATGAACTCATGTTTACCTTAATACAGATATTGATGATTACATACTGAAATATTTAGAGATACAAAAATATACACAAGTTAGTATGTGTATTTGTATTTCCTTGCTGAAGAGGGCCTAGAAGCAATGACATCCCAATAGCAACGGCATATTTGTCACCCAGATCTTGGCTTCTAATACTGTTCATCAGGAGAATAAGGGAGCCTTAGGTAAATGACTGACAAAAATTAAGGAAGTCTCTCTCTCTCTCTCTCTCTCTCTCTCTCTCTCTGGTGTGGATTATAAACCAAAGTATAAAATGTGTGTCTATGAGTCCATAGTAATATAAATAAAATCATTCATTCATTCATTCACTCATGGAGGAGAATAGAGAGATCTCATGCAAAATTCCAAATGATTACTGTACTCTGTCCTCAAAGAGTATGATTATATATAATGATTACTTTCAAAAGAGTACCAATTTTAAAGTGTTAGGGACCAGTGAAATAAAGTGAAATCTCCCTAAGGTAGATAATTTTAAGCTGAATATGAAGTATAAATTGGAGTTAGCAAGGCAAAACAGGAACAAAGTGGGATGGATAGAACTGTCCCAGACAGAGGGAACTATTTCTTTGTATTGATTGATGAAAGCATTGAAATTCAAGAGCTCCGTACAAGAAGGAATTAAGCAAAACCAGAATGTCTGGGCCTAAAAAAAGCAAATGTGATTCAAGATGAGGCAGGCAGCTAGACTGAAAAACTTTCTACAAATGCAAAGCATATTTAATTTGTATTATAAAGGCAATATGAAGCCCTAAAGAGTTTGGGGCCTGTGAGTAACCATCTGATTGAATTTTTAAAAGAATGTTCTAGCTGACCTATACAGTGTAGATTGGAACAGAGCAAGGATAGATGTAATAGACTACTGTAACAGTAATCCAGGCAGGTAAGGGATAATGATGCCTCAAACATCTTACTTCTCTGTTTGCATAGAGCCGTGTTTCTCACACTTTAGTGAGCATCAGAGGACTAGTAAAAACACAAATTGCTGGGCACTAGGCCCAGAGTTTCTGATTCAGTAGAACTGGAATGAGGCCTGAGAATTTGCATGTCTTACAAGTTCTTAGGGGCTGCTGCTGCTGTTGCTGCTTCAAATACCAGACTGGCATAGAGAATAAGAATTATGTTGCCTTCATGGGCCCTTATTAGGGTTGCTAGATTTAGCAAATAAAAAATATAACACTCCCAGTTAAATTTTAATTTTACATAAACAACAAATATATTTTTAGTGTATGTCCCATGAAAAACATGGAGGTTCTTATACTAGAAATCAATTCTTGTTTATCCAAAATTCAAATTTAACTGAGAGTCCTATGTTTTAACTGACAAACTTGCAGTTAAAAATGAAATCTTTTAGAAAATATATTCAGAATTGTATTTGCTAGGTCAGATGGCACTGCACACTAATTTCAATAAGAATTACCAGGTTTCTTTTTTCCAAAATGGATAAGTGAGTACATTCTCTCCAGATCTATCTATATGGGACATTTTTCTCTCTCTCAACAACCTCACCAATTCTAGGTATTACACAGCTGGTATTCCAAATCTTCTTAATCTTTGCCAGTCTTCTGAGTTTTTTATTTAAAACATTTAAATCTAACATGTGCAAGTAGGAATCAATTCTCCATTTTTAAATGAAACAAGGCCTTTTAATTATGAATCTATTGATTATATTTTACAAATTAAATATGAAATATTTTAGTACTGTAACTACATGTCATTACATATAAGAAATTATATTAATCATTCGTCTATCCATGGTTGAAATTAGAAAAGAAAACGTTAAAATTTAGTTGAAGTGCTCTGTGTATCTTCTCTTTCTTATCTCATCTGCCTCTTCTCCCTGGCACCAAGAGATAACTGCTTTCTTCAGGGTTGATTTTTTTCATTTAATATTTTATATCTTTAACAAATGAATATGTATTTTTCATATCTGACTAAGGCTTAAATGTAGAGTTGTGTCTACCTATTCCTTCACATACTTTATTAGCTCAACGTTTTATTGAGAGAAAAGCTCTGTTAATAAATGTGGCTCTTTATCATTTACTTTCAATGCTATCTTACATTCCCTTATATATACTATTGATTGATGGATTGTTTAATTGAGAGAAGTTTTAAATTGTTTCATACAGTTTTCTGTTACAAACAACTCTATTAGAATAATTTTTGTTGATGTCCCTTTATAAGAATATGAAAAAGTTTATCTAAAATATATACCAAGGAATAGTATTTCTTGGTAGTAAGGCATGTTACTTTAACTTTATGAATTATTTCCAAGTTGTTCTCCAAAGAGAAGTAAAAACATTTCTTCCGTTATTGATTTCTAGTTAGATTTACTTAGTTAGATAACATACTTAGTATAATTTAAAGTATTTTAAATTTAACTTTGTTTTATGTCTATAGGTTGTCTTATTTTGGTGAATGTTCCATTTGCACTTGAAAAGAATGTATATTCTGTTCTTCTGGTGTTAAATGTTCTATATGTGAATTACATGTAGTTGGTAAAAGATAGTCTATACTTTAAACACTGTTTTTCTGTATATTTATGTTGGAGTATGCAATTATCCAAATATAATTATAGATTTATCCATTTTCCTTTTGTTTCTATCAATTTTTGCTTTATGTATTTTGAAGCTATGTTTTGGATACGTGCATTTTAGTCCATATAACTTTATTTTGATTAGTGTATATTGCTATATATTTATTTCATTTCTTTTCTGTTACTCGGCCGAAATCACATATTTCAGATTTGTACATGTGCAGGTACAGTTCATGTGTTTGCTGTAAGGATTACAATGTTTTTTTTTTTTATTAATTAAACAGTGAAGTTCCTTAGAATTAATAGTTTACCTCTTCATGGGAATTATAGAAACCTTACCAACATTTTGTTCATTTCTCTTTCTCCTTTTCTGTTGCAGCTATCATAGGTATATCTATATATGTTGAAACTCTTCAGACATTTTAATCTTTCCTTTTTCTTAGAAAAACAATATAAGAAACTTTAAAAATAAAAAATATATATTTACCCAGAGGTTTACTATTTTTAATTGTCTTTTGATGTATTTATTTTATTTTCATATAGTCATACTCATTGACATTAAAGTTTAAAAATATTTTTCCATCTTTATTAAATATAATTAACAAGTAAACATTGTATATGTTTAAAGTGTACAATGGGATTTTGTTTTGTTTAAGACTTTTTTTAGAGCAGTTTTAGGTTTGCAACAAAATTTAGAGGAAGGAACAGGGATTTCCTGTATAACTCCTGCCCCTACATATAGCCTACCCCTTTATCGACATCACTTACCAGAATAGTGTGTGTGTGTGTGTGTGTGTGTATAATTAATTTTTTTTTTTTTTTACCAAAGATGAAACTACATTGACATATCATAATCACATTCAAAATCTATAGTTTACCTTAAGGTTCATTCTTAGTGAACCCTATGGGTTTTGACAAATGTTTAATGACACATATTTATCATTATAAAATACAGAGTATTTTCACTGCCCTAAAAATTCTTTATTATCTGCCTATTTATCCTCTACCTCGACCCTCTTTTTTTGGTAACCACAGATCTTTTTATTGTCTCCACAGTTTTCTTTTTCTGGAATGTCATGTAGTTGAAATCGTACAGTAGACCCTGAAATTCCTGGGTCTGAAATTTCTTTAGTTTCTTGAATAGGCCTCTTCATATTATCTAGTTCTTCTTATATAAGTTTTAGCAGATTGTGTCTTTCAAGGAATTGATCCATTTCATTTAGGTTATCAAATTTGTGGGCACAGAGTTGTCCATAGTATTTCTTTAGTATAATTTTAAGTTCCATGATATATGTAGTGATGTTTCCTCTTGCATTTCTGATATTAGTAATTCATGCATTCTCTTTTTCGTCTTAGTTAATCTGGATAGAAGCTTATCAATTTTATTGATGTTTCAAAGAACCAGTTGTTGATGTCATTGATTTTCAATAATGATTTCTTTTTTTCGATTTTATTAATTTCTGTCCTAATACTTATTATTTATTTTCTTCTGCTTTTTTATTTAATTTAATTTTTTTAAGTTTCCTAAGATGTGAACTTAGATTATTGATCTAAAATTTTCTTTGTTTTCTAATATATTTATTCAGTGCTGTAAATTTTCTCTAATCACTGCTTTGGAACATGCCACCACCTTTGATAAGTTGCCTTTTAATTTTCATTTAGTTCAAAATATTTTTAAATTGCTCTTCAGTTTCTTCTTTAATTCATGTATTTAGAAGTGTGTTGTTCAATCTCCAAGTATTTTGGGATTTTCCAATTACCTTTCTATTACTGATTTTTAGTTTAATTGTGTTGCAGTCTGAAAGCAGAAATTGTATTATTTTTATTCTTTTAAATTTATTAAAGTGTGTTTTTCGACCCAGAATGTGTCTGTCTTAATGAATGTTCCATATGAGCCTGTTTTGTGTATTTGCTTTTGTTGGATGTAGCTTATAGATGTTCGTTATATCCAGTTGATTGATGATGATGTTGAGTTCAGCTATGTCCTTACTGATCTTCTGCCTGAGAGACAGGAGTTGAAGTCCCAAACTGTGATAGCAGATTTATATATTTCTCCTTGCAGTTCCCTCAGCTTTTGCCTCAGGTAGTTGGTACTTTGTTGTTAGGCATATGCATATTAAGAATTGTTATGTCTTTTTGAAGAATTACCTCCCTTATCATTATGTAATGGCTTTTTTAAATCTCAGCTTTTCTTTGAAGTCTGCTCTGTCTGAAATTAATATAGCTATTTCTGAATTCTTTAGATTAGTGTTAGAATGGTATCCTTTTCTCCATTTGTTCACTTTTCATTGATGAGCGTTTCTATTTGGAATAGGTTTCTTGCAGACAACATAAAATTGGATCATATATCTGATCCATTTTGAAAGTCTCTGTGTTTTAATTGGTACATTTAGTCCACTAGTATTCAAAATGATTATCTGTATAGTTGGATTAATATCTACCATACCCATTACTGTTTTCTATTTATTGCCCTTGTTCTTTGTACCTATTTTTGTCTTCTATTCTTTTTATGTCTTTGGTCGTTTTGATTGAGCATTTTATATGATTCCATTTTCTCTCCTTAGCATATCAGTTATACTTTTAAAAAATGTATTTTAGTGGTCACCTTAGAGTTTGATATACATTTACAACTCATCCAAATCTATTTTTAAATAACTATACGACTTCACAAGTAGTGCAAGTACTTTTTAAAAACAGAATAACATTAATTCTTTTCTCTTGTCCCTTATGCCTTTGCTATTATTTATGTCACGTATATAACCAAACATATATATATGTATATCCAAATATACATTAATTTCTTCTCTCTAAAAAAATATTTTAACATTTCTTGCAAGGCAGGTCTACCTGCAATAAATTCTCTCAATTTCTGTTTGCCCGGAAAAATCTTTATTTCTCTTTTCCTTTCGAATAATCATTTTGCAAGGTAAAGAATTCTAGTTTGCTGGGTTTTTTTTTTTTCTCTTAACACTTTAAATATTTTATTCTACTCTCTTCTCTTCCTAGGAGAAGTCAGATATAATTCTCATTTTTGTTGTTCCTCTATAGGTAATATGTTCTTCCCTTTGGCTATTTCAGAATTATTCTGTTATTTAAAAAAGATATGGCTAGGTAATATAGATTTTTTGGAGGTGGGAGGAAGTGATGGTCTTTATCCTGCTCTGTATTCTCTGAGATTCCTGGGTCTGTGGTTCATTATCTAACATTAATTTGGGGAAATCCTCAGTCATTATTGTTCCAGTATTTCTTTCTTGCTTTTTTTCTCTTTCTTCTTTTGATATTTCCATTACCCATATGTTACATTTTTTTTGTAGTTGACCTACAGCCCTTATATATTCTGTTCTAGTTTTTTTCTTAGTCTTTGTTCTCTTTGCTTTTTAGTTGTTGAGGATTCTACTGATATATCTTGTAGCTGAGAGTTGTTTTCCTCAGCTATGTCTAGTCTACTAATAAGCCTGTAAAAGAGCTTAATTTCTTAATTTCTGCTAAAGGGATTTTTTATCCTAGCATTTTAAAAATTATTTTTTAGGATTTTCATCTTTGCTTATATTGCCCATCTATTCTTGCATGCTATTAACTTTATCTATTAGAGCCCTTAGTATATTAATTATACTTGTTTTAAATTCCCAGCGTCCCTGCATGCATGGTTCTGATGCTTGCTCTGTTCTTTCAAATTGTGTGTACCTTTCGGTATGTCTTTTAATTTTTTCTTGATCGCAGGTCATACTGTACTGTGAAAAAAGAACTGCTGTAAATTAGCCTTTAATAATGCGGTAGCGAGATGTGGGGGGAGGGGAAGCATTCTCTAGTCGTAAGACTATAGTCAGTCTATCAGTGAGCCTGTACCTCTGGACTGTGAACTTTACAAGTGTTTCTCATTTTTTTTCTCCCTACTTAATTGGGACAAGATTGTTAGAGCCAGCTGGAGTTGGTTATTTCCTTTTCCCAGGTCAATTAGGCTTTCATAACACCCCAGCCAGTAGGGTTCTGATTAGTTTCTCCTGAGGGCAGGCCACGTTTAAAAAAAAAAAAAAATACTATGGTACATTTCAGAATGTTTCTTTTTCTTCACAGGCTGCCAGAGCCAGAGAGGATTTTTCTCTGATATTTACTTAGGGAATTTGGTGGAGTTCCTGGGGGTAAATCTCATGGTCTGTAGAGGCCCCTATGACCTGGCGCCCCTGGAGTTTTTTCTCAGAGTTGTCCACACTGAGCCTCCAGCAAGTCATCATTTACAGTTCAGATTTTCTCACTCTAGCATTGATTTCTTAGGTGGTTTCTGCTCGTGAATCTCTGCTCAGGTAAGCCACAACTCTCTGTATTGGCCTGTATTCATCTCTTGATGCTCTAGTTTTTTTTTTTTTTTTGGAAGGGGGCTGTGATTTACCTTATGCTTTTCCCTCCCTTAGAGATCCAAGAAGAGTTTATTTCTCAGTCTATTTAGCTTTTTACCTGTAGTTAAGATGAAATGGCAACTTCCAAGCTCTTTATCTGTGGAACCAGAAACTGAAATTTCTTTCTTGAAGTTTTTATAATGAATTTCCAAGTTTTAAGAAAACTTTACATCATATAGTTTTTTTTCTTCCAAATATTTATTTATTTTTTGCTATATTTGGGTCTACACATTCTAGTATTGATAGAATTAATATCCCAGCATTTATTTTTGTGTGTAGCATGAGTTAAAGATCTAATTTTATTTTTATGAATTTCTAAATATGCTTAAAAAATTACTAAGTTACCACCCTTGACCATTTGTTCTAAAGTATCATTATCACATATCAGTATTACATATATGGATTCATTCATATTATATCCTTTGTATATTGATTAAAAAGTCTTTCAACCTCATGCTAAAATTAGTTATTACTTTTGATAATCAATGTTGATATTTTATTTCACATAAAAGCCTCCAAACATGCCTGCTCCTTCAGGATTACATGAGTGTATTTTTGGCCCTTTTTCTTCATATTTTCTTAGAATAATATTTAAAAAATTTTAACTTTTAAAATTTTTTAGTAAAATTTGAAGATTAATTTTAGATTAATTAATTTTTTTTACATTATTGTCCCTTTTTTAAAATCTAAGGCCATAGTATAAATCTCTATTCATTTTGAATTTTCTGTGACTTTTTTTTAACTTTTTAAAAATTAAGTTTATTCTGCTAACATTGATTAATACGATTATATAATTTTCAGGTGTACATTATAATTTGACATCTATATATTCTATTGTGTGTTTACCACCCAAAGTCCAGTTTCTTTCAACTACCATATATTTGATCCCTTTTACCCACTTTATCCTCTTCCTAACCCCCTATATTTGACCCCCTTTACCGCATCTACTTCCCTCCTCGTCCCCTACCCCTTACGCTGTGGTAACCACTAGTCTACAGTCTATGTCCCTTCTAGTTTTCTCTGGAAAATCTTGCATGTACTTTAGTTTATGACGATGTTTCCTATATCGTTGCTACTGCTGAAGACAGTATCTTTAATGCTTAACTACATGTTCTGGTTTTGCTTGTATACTCAAATAGATATGATTTCTATATATTGAATTTATAGTAACTAACAAGCTTATTTTTTTCTTGGTGGTTGTATTAGATATTTCAACAATTTTATTACCTTAAATAATGATTATTTGTTTCTTCTCCTTAGTCCTTATACATTCCTTTTGTTTTCCTTTCTTATTCACTTCCCAAGACCTCCGGTGCAATGTTAACTAGAAATACTTATAACAGGCATGCTTGACTTATTTCTGATTTCAATCAGAACACTTCTAATGATGTACAATTACAAATAGTGCATGGCATGTGGATGTTGTAAATAGGAATTTTCATGCATAGCTGTTGAATATTGTTAGGTAGCTAGTCAGACATAAGCAACAAGGGGGAACAAAGAAATAGGGGCCCAGCCTAGAGACCACCCAAAGAACACTCCAATGGTAATAGAATTCTATGTACGTACCTGTGCACTACGCAGAGTTATATAGCAGCCAGGTGTCAATCAAAATGCTCTCCCTTGCCGATCACCTAGGAATGCCTTTGGAACTACCCATCATGGCCCAAATATAAGGCAGACATTCCCTCTCTGGGGCCAATTTTTTCGTCCTTCTGGGTTCTTTCTCTGGTGGCCTTTTGTGGCCTTTTTGTCCTTTTGTGGCCATTTGTTCCCTTTGTATTGGTTATAGTGCTGGGACCATGTGTCTTTTGGGGGTGTACTTTGTCTTTCTAAAATATACTCTTACTAAAGCTGTTAGATCTCAATGACCTGTGATTCTTCACTGCCATCATTTGAGGAAGAACCGAGGAAAAATGCTAACTACACAGCTGCTCCATTGTTATCCCTCTCCCTCCCCACTACCATTGTGGCGACACCAAAATCCAATTGGCCCCAACGGTGACATTATTAAATACATTTTAATAACTATTGAAATGATTATGTATGCATACACATTTTTATATAGTTTATTATATAATATTGGATTTATATAATTCTGTTGTCAAGATTTTACCCTACTTGCTGTTACTGATTTATATAATTCTGTTGTCAGGATTTTACCCTACTTGTGTCACAGTTTAGAAATGCAGGGCAAAAGCACAGCAGTTTTTGATAAAGCACCAAAACTTATAGCAAGTGAAATGCAAGCTGGTCCTTCAGCCTCATGGACTTAGTAGTTACATGGTAGCCATGCTGTAGTTTACTTGACTTACCTAATTTCCTATGTGACCATCTACGGAAATTCTTTTAGCATATATAAACTTAATTGTATATAATGATATACAATTATCATTTTTGCTAACATATTGATGAGGATTTTTGCAACACTGTTCATCTATGAGATGGGCTTCTAAGTTCACTTTTTAATAATTTTTTATTTTTTATTATTCAATTGCAGTTGACACACAATATTCTATGAGTTTCAGGTATACAATATAGTGATTAGACATTCATATAACTTACAAAGTGATCACCCTGATAAGTCTAGTACCCATCTGACATCATACATAGTTATTACAGTATTATTGAGTATATTCCCTATGCTATACTTACACTCCCATGACTATTTTTATAACTGGCAATTTGTACTTCGTAATCCCTTCACCTTTTTTACCTATCCTCTCAATCCCCTCCCCAATCTCGCAACCATCAGTTTATTCTCTATATATATGAGTTTGTTTCTGTTTTGTTTGTTCTTTAGAATTCATGTATAAGTGAAATTGTACAGTATTTGTCTTTTTCTGTCTAACTTATTTCACTTAGCATAACACCCTCTAGATCCATGCATGTTGTTGCAAATCACTAGATTTCATCTTTTCTATGGCTGAATAATATTTCATTCTCTGTGTGTATGTACATATATATACATATATATATATATCACATCTTATTCCATTGTACATATACATATTTAACACATCTTTAGTCATTTGTTTTTCAATAGACACTTTGATTGCTTCCATATCTTGGCTATTGCAAATAATGCTGCAGTAAACATAAGAATGCATCTGTCTTTTCAGATTAGTGTTTTTAATTTCTTTGGATAAATACCAAGAAGTGGAATTGCTGGGTTATATGGTAGTTCTATTTTTAATTATTTTGTGGAACTTCCATACTCTTTTCTATAGTGACCGTACCCAATTTGCAATCCCAACAATAGTGCACAAAGGTTCCCTTTTTTCCACATCCTTGACAACACTTGTTTGTTGATTTATTGATGATAGGCATTCTGACAGGTGTGAGATGATATCTTATTGTGGTTTTAATTTGCATTTCCCTGATGATTAGTAATGTTGAGCATCCTATATATCTGTTGGCCATCTCTATGTCCTTTCTAGAGAAATGTCTCTTCAGGTCCTCTGCTCATTTTTTAATTCGATTGCTTATTATTATTATTTTTTGGTGTTAAGTTATAAAATATTTTGGATATTAGCCCTTTGTTGGATCTATCATTGGTGAATGCCTTCTCCCATTCAATAAGGTTTTTTTTTATATGGTTTTCTTTAATACTCTTTTTGTATATTGTAGGTTATAAAATTAAATGATCTTGTTAGCTTTATAACTTGAGTTGGGTTGTATTTTGCCTTTTTGTGGAAGTTTACAAAAATTGAGAACGTATTCTTTTAAAAAAGATTTAGTAGGAGTAATTAATTAGTTTTTTGGAACAGATGTATAACTGCTAATTAAAGATCTACATAAGTTTTTTTTTGGTATTTCTGTAAATTTATCATATTTTGGTATGTCATTACAAATAATGTTTATTCAGAAATTTTTATTCCATTCTTTATTTAATAATGTTATTATTAAAGCATAGTACATATGCACAGGTATGAAAAGAGTATGAATTTAGAATATAAAAAATTTACAGGTTCATAATACTTGATGGACTGTCTTCCCTGACCAAAGTTTAGATATATTATCCATCTTATTTAGAGAATTATTTGATGAGAGCTTTCTTTCAATTGTTTAAACAATAAAGCTTTAAAACATGGTTATATGAAGATTAAATTTACTAGAAAATAGGAGAATAATGATTTTAACTTCGAGGTTTCAATATGGTACAAAGACCAGGAATGTTATCTTTCTAGGAGTAACCCATGTGCAATGACTGTCCCTGAGTTTTCAGTTTCCTTGGAATATACTCTACTTGTATAACTCATTGAGCATCTTCTTGATTTCTACACTGGCTTGACTGCATATAGCTAAAACTTTTTAAATCTCATGTTCCTTTTATTATTCTGGGGCTTGAGAACATTTATAACACTCCAGTGAAATGCGTAATGACCTATAATATTCATGACCATTTTATGTAGATATTCATAATAGTAACTACAACTTCATTTTGAAGATAATTACAGAAACCAGAAAACAATGAGGTCATTAAGACATCCCTAGATAGTTACTGAAGCATTTTCCAAAATATTAAGTCCCTTACAAGTCTAACATAAGATTTATGGCAAACACTTCTAATGGTTGTTCATGATGCTTGCAGCATACGAGAGCCTGTTTTGTTTTGTTTTGTTTTGTTTTAATCTGTTTTCAGAGATATGAAAAAATACTTGGAGAGAGAAGAACATTTGGGAAGTTTGAGAGTTGTCCAAGTAGGTCGATTGACTAGTTTATATACCTGGTCATCACAAAAGACACAATAATTATATGCTGTATTCTCATGGCTTTCACAGGACTTTCTGTGGCTTGTAGTGTTGAAAAGCAACCTCTAGTTCTGCATTTAGATGAGTTGTGAAGGCTGTGTACTAATCTCTCTTCGTGATACTATTCCCAAAAGACCACTTGGTTGTACATCTTGGCATCTGTTCTACCTATAATGCAGAGAAAGAAATGGCATGATGAGAAGTATCAGGTTATCTCAGCAGGGAAGGAAAGCAGGAGGAAGGGATAGCAACCAGATCAGGAACAGTAGTGTGACGACAAAGTCATTTAGTTGGAAAAGTGGCCCATGGCAGTTTCTCCAAACAGGGAGTCCTGATTCCATCCAGATCTAGTCCAGCCCTAAAAACTGTTCTCCTCAGATTCACCACTAAGCACCAAAACCATACACAATAAACACCTACAATTCTGCTTCTCCCGAGTATTTTTAAAAAGTGTGCTTTTATGTTACCAACTGTACTGGCTTTTCAAAAGTTATTTTTCCATGTGTGTGAATGACTTCTAACTTAATTTTGTTCGTGTCCAGAACTGTGGTTTATATCTTTTTTCTTCAAATTTTTTGAGACTTGTGTGATTATCTAATATGTGGTTAGCTATTAAAATATTCCACATGTATTCTCTAACTATTGGAAATAATAATTATATGTACCTACCAGAGCAAACTGTTAAGTATATCATCCCCATCTACTATATTTTTCTGATTTTTGTTGACTTGATCGTTAATTATTGTGATGATTATAGACTGATACTTCAGCTTATCTTTGATGATATCTCAAAGTTTCTTAATATATTTGAAACTAAGTATATCTATATGCATTTATTTTTATGTATTATATACAATATAAATTGAGGTACATTTTCTCTGTTTTTTTTTTCTTGTTTTAATATCATACACCAGATAGGGAATATATATATTTTTAAATGTTGGAGTAGAGAGTTTGCCATTTCTGTTTATTTAGTATTATTTCTATTTGACTAATTTTTCATCTTAGTCCAGTTTTAGAATTTTAAATTTCTATAAAATAATCAATTTTGCAAGATTACTAAATTTATTGGTGTATCTTACTGCATTTTTCATTTAAAAATAATTTTTGTCAGAGATATCTTGATAAATAATTCATTTATACTATTCCTATTTATTGAGTTTCTGACATGAAAATGCCCTGTTTATACCTTCAGGATACATATGCTGTTTAGTAATTTCAGATCGTGATAAATATAGATAATTAAACATATAACTTATGATTAATTATTTTAAAAGCAATATATGCAAGATGGTGGAGGAAAGAAAAGGCAGGAGGTCATTTAGTGCTTTTGTTATTCAATAAAAGATATTCAGAAAAGGCCCTATTAATAGAGTCACATTTGTCAGAAGCCGCAGGAAATAGTACAGGAAGTCATCCAAGTATCTGGATAATAAGCCTACTTGGCTGGGGAACACTAAGTACAAAGAACCAAGGCTGGGGAGTTTATGGTGAATTCATGAAGCAGCAAAGAGGGCAGAGTAGCTGAAATAATAGAGAGAATAAGAGGAGAGTGTTTGGAAGATGAGGTCAAAGTAAGAGTCAGGGGCCAGTCCTGAGGGCTGCTTAAACTCTTATAAGGACTTGACTCAAAAAAAGTTCTGGTCAGGATAATAAATTGTATTTATTCTAGCTGCTATAGTTTCCCAGGGCTGCCATAGCAAATCACTATAGTCTGGGAGGCTTAAAAGAACAGATTTGTTCTTTCAGTTTAGGAGGCTAGAGTCAAAATGGAGATATCAGCAGGTTAGTTCCTTCTAGAGGCTCTGAGGAGGAAATCATCGATGGCTCTGTCCTAGCTGCTGATGGTTTCTGGAAATGTTTGCTGTTACTTGACTCTTTCAGCTTCTGGTATCACTAAGCATTCTTTGGTTTCTGAAAACATAACTACAATCTCTGTTTCCATCTGCACATGAGCTTCTCTGCATGAGTCTCTGTGTGTCTGCTCCTCTTTTTGTAAGGACAGCAGTCTACTCTTTTTGTAAGGATGGCAGTCTTTGAATTTACGGCTCACCCTAATCCAGTATAACATCATTTTAACTAATTACCTTGGCAAAGAGTAAATTTTTAATAAGGTCACATTCTGACATGAATTTGGTGGAGTGGGAGGCAGGGGGAGAAGACTATTCAACCCATGATATAAGCAAGAGATAAATCAAGCGTAATTTCCTTCCCAGTGTCCACTCAGATCTGCAGGAAGCATCTACTATTGTTTGTGGTTAGGGGCATTTCAGCCAGTACTCTCTGCAGTGCTCTGTGCTTGGTCTTCCTTCAGAGAATTCCAACCATGTTATTCTCTGGGGGAGTTTGTAGTTGAAGGTCAAGCTTCAATCCAAGCCCTACAAATTACAGCAGAAACAAACTGGTCAGACTCTTTTCACATTCAAATCTTTAGTGGCATTGGAGCTCAAAGTTTTCCGCATCTCAGCCAGTATTCATTGAGAGAGGAAAGGTGAGATGGGAGCTGGTCTCTTCTCTCCACTCTGTAGATGGTAAGGGAAAGAGAGAGGAGAGAATATATGACATTTAGGCAATTTCCTGCAAAGTAATTGTCTCTCTCTATCTTTTATTGAATAACAAAAGCAGTCTCTACTAGTCTCGCCATCATAGTCTTTAGTCTTATGCTGAGGGACAAGGTCTAGTTTTCTAGTCCCCTCTTAGTTCTCACAAATGATCTGGTAACTCTTAGAATGTGTGATCACTTTATACTCTTTGTTTTAAGCTCATGCACCTCAATCGAACCTGAGACAACTGACAAAGTTTAGTTTAACTCTCTGATACAGAAAAAATAAATAATAATAATAATGATAATGAGAATGTATTCTTGTTCATGTCTCTTGCATGTTTACCCAGTTCAGGGATCTTTAAGCTCATAAGTTACTTGCAACCTGAGTATAAAACAACTCAAAATGTCACATTCAAATTCCAGGACTCATCAAAGTTTTTTATTGTCTTTAGCTTAAATTAATGTGGACAAAATACATAGAAATCTCATTGTAAGAAATGTGTTATGATATAAATTGGAACAAATTCTATTTGTTATAAACACACAAAGCTGTGAATGTTAGAATGGCAGTAAGACATTTTAAGCCATTTTTAAAGACCATGAATCAAAGAATTGCATACTTCCCTGAAGACTAACATAAGTAAAAATGGGTAACTCACTAACATGATTTTAAATAATGTTATAAAATTTATACAAGTTAATTCTTAATAGTTTGAAAATATATAAAACCACAAAGTTATTCAGAGATAAGCAGTAGCATTTAATATTTTGATATAGGTAATCCCATATTTATATGCATATTTTTATAAAGTAGAATGTTTTTTAACATTACATTTTACATTTTTACTTAGGTCTATTTATACCATATATGGTTTGAGAGTATTTTCTTATATGCTTTGTCTCACCATTTTCCTGTGTTATCGGCTCTTCTGAAGTATAACTTTTTTCCTTTACTTTTTCTTATAGAAATCAAAAATACGCAAAAGTAGGGAGACCAGTATAATAAACCCACATATACCCAATACTCAGCTAAAGCAACTACAAACATCATTTATATGTGCTTGCTCATCTATTTTCTTATCAATATTTTTTTGTTTTAGTTTATTTGTTTCTAGAGTATTGTAAAACAAATTTTAAATGTGCTATCACTGTATCTATAAATACTTCAGTGTACATTTCTAATAGTAAGAAAATTTTTAAAATATAATTTTAATAACATAATTATACCTAACAAAATTAATAATAATCTTCTAATATTACATAACACACAATGTTTGCTATTTCCCCAATTGTCTCAAACATGTATTTTTACAATTGACTTATTTAAATCGGGATTGAAAATGACTAACACATTGAATTTGGTTATGTTTCTTCAGTCAGTTTAAATTTTTAGGACTTTGTTTATTTTTCCATCCTTTTTATTTGTAGAAAAATAAATGGATCTTTGGACTATAAAATTTTTCATGTTCTGGATTTGGCTGATTTAATTTTTCTAGTGTCATTTGATGTGGTCTCTTTATTGCATTTTCTATAAACTGATATTAAGATCCTCAGTTCTGATTAGGTAATGCTTTAATTTGTATTGACAAGAATAATTTTTAGGCAATGCTATGTTCTTCCTCTTGTATTACATGAGATGAAAAGCAATGTCTAATTTATCCATAGTCATATCACTTGCAATTAGTGACTACTATTTTATATAACATGTTTATGATTATAACATCCTTTTCTTTCCTTTTTTAAAAAAATCCTTTATTATTGAATATTTTGAATCCAAAATGTGCTTCATGGAATTTGACAAAGTTATAGTATAAAAAATATCATCTAATAATTTTCTTATTAAAGGCATAATTTATAAATGGAGAATTCAACTGATGGCTTTTGAAGGGCATGCCTTCTTTGAATAATTTTCTACTCTAGTCACACTCAAATTAAGATATAGAAAAATCTAGGATTCTGCACCAAAACTCCTGAGGTAAGGTCAGCGTGGGTGGTAAAACATAACCTGGGAGTGATTCAATGTATTGTCATTTATTATTGCTCGAATAACTTTGAAAAAAGTATGTGGTCATACATACAAAGGGGGATTTAAAATACGGTAAATAATCATTAAATACTTATAATATGTACAACTATAAATGCCTGGCTCTAATTAATGATGTTGAAGAGTATCTTTAATTACTTGGTAATCATTATAGATTTTTCGGTATTTGCTGTTCAGAACTCTCTCCTGTAGATGGTACTGATCCAGAGCAGTTGTGATTGGTGCCTTAATGCTACCCAGCCCTCAGTGGCTAAGAAAGCTTCCTAATCTCAAAGCTTCCTAATATCAGCAGTTATTGTATCATAACCCCGACTAAGAAATAAATGACAGTTTCTTGTTCTGAAAGCATATCCAAACTGGTACTTTCCAGTTCCGTAAGATGGAGTAATTTTTCTGTAAGGGATAAAATGGTTTAGCAACAAGTACCATTTATGCAAAATCAAAGAGTAAAATGTGAATGACTTGATGTTTTGGTGATGGCTCTTTTCTATTTAAGTTATGGAAGTCCAAATCAAACTGTAGCTATGTGACACAGAAGTGTGTGCCTCCAAGAATAATTCTCATCCTTCTCTCTCTGTATTTCGCTTCTCTCAACTCTCTCATTGCTGATTTTCTCTGAAAAGCTGCTTCATTCTTTCAGACTGTCAATCTGTAAATATGAACTCAGCTTTCTGTTAGCTTTATCATAAGAGACTGACTCTGATTTAAATGTAAAATCTGGGAAGGTGGGAAGGAAGGAAGGAAGGGAGGAAGGAAGGGAGGAAGGGAGGGAGGGAGGGAGGGAGGGAGGGAAAGAGGGAAAGAAAGAAGGGAGGGAAGGAAGTAAGGAAGGAAGGAAGGAAGGGAAGGAGGACAGGCAAACTGATAGGCATAAATCTGACAAAATCTGTGTAGAATTTGTATGCCAAATTATACAAGATGGAAAAACTTGAAGAAGACCTAAATAATTGAAAAAAATATACTGTGTCCATGGATTTGAACACTCAGTGTTGTTAAGATGCCATTTTTCCTTAAATTAATTAATCCTAGTCAAAATCCCAGCAACCATGTATGTAGACAATGATAAGCTGATTTTAAAATTGTACAAAAAGACAGAAAGCAGAGTACCTCTTTTGAGAAGGAGGAACAAAGTTGAAGAAGCCATACTACCTGATTATAATACTTAATATAAAGTTACAGTAATCAAAACAGTATGATTTTGCATAAGAATATACAATAAATAAATAAAATACAGTTCAAAAATGGACCCACATAAATATACTTGTTTGATTTTCAGCAGAGCTCAGTCTTCTTCAACAAGTGGTGTTAGAATAATTGGACACCATATGCAAAAAAAAGAAAAGAAACTCAAACCACACCTCACACGTTATATACAGATTAGCTCAAAAAAATGGATCATAGACTTAAAGGTAAAATGTAAATTTATAAAATAGTAGAGGAAAGTATAGAAAAACTTTTGTAATTCTGGGTCTGGTAAATATATATTAGATGCAATATCAAAAGCATAATGTATAAAATAACAAATTGGATTTCATTAAAATGAAAAACTTCTGTATGAAAGAGAATATGAATAAGATAAAAAGATAAGCCACAGACAGAGAAAATATTTGCAAATCATATATCTCACAATGGACTTGAATGCAGATTATATAAAGAACATTCAACACTGAATAATAAGAAAGCAAACCAATTTTTATAAATGAGCAAAATATTTGAATAGACCTCTCACCGAAACAGATATACTGATGTCAAACATGCAGTGGAAAAGACACTCATCTTCATTAGTTATTAGAGAAATGCAGATTAAAACCACAATGAGATACCACTGCTCACCTATTAAATTGGCATACAACAGTCTGACAATACCAAGCACTAGTAAAGCTGTCCCAAAGTTAAGTTTCAGATATGTTCTTTATTTATTAGGTAGTCAACTTTTCTCACTCTCAGTTTCCACATTTGTAAAATGTTGCTTCTAATACCTGTCCTGTATATGTTATTGGGCTGTTGTGAGAAACAAAGCAAAACATTTTGTAAAATACTAATTTACTAATGTAAGCTATTGCTATAGTAAAGTTTTAGTGAAGTTAATAGGAAAGATTCAAAACTACTGAAAACAGAATAACCCATATATATGAGGTATATTTATATTATTTATCACACAACACTCTTAAAAAGATATAACTATAAAATGTATCATTATCAATTAAACATGACAATGATATTAGTGAGCATAGAATTGGCTCAGAATATCAAGAAATATTACTAACTAAATTGATGATATAAATATGAATTTTGCATGTATAAATTTTTTCTGTGATATTTAAGGAAAGCTGATATCAATTATTTCAATGTTTGCCTCAAATGGTCTCAATTTTAAAAAACATATTCATTATATAAATATATTTGTCTTTGCTTCTGTATCTGATTATTCGCTATAAAGCAGACAGATAATACATTGAGCTGTACTGTTCTGCAAAGAAAAAATAAAAAAAATAAAATAACGACTCCCAATCCAAAGAAAAAATTAAAATGTCAACAGTCCCTTGGTGACAGTTTTAAATGAGTCTTTAAAAGAAGCTTATTTTGGAAAGCCTTCTGGTCACCCCCAATTACTATGGTTGCCTTGGTTGTGACAGCTGGTGTATAATCTTTGATTACACTGTCATTAAAATGTCTTTTATACCTTTTTTAATGCCATCAACACACCATTTGCTTTTCAAATCACACCCTAAAGAGGGTGGATCATGGGTATTGAGGTATCTATGAAGTTTCTAAGCCTTTTTCACACTTTTAGGAGCTGGTAAATGCAGACACAATATGGGAATCTGATGCTACTCCAGCTCTGATATACTAAATTTATCCTAGATTTTTTTTAAACACTTACTCATTTTTAATCTTTTTCTCCTCTCTTTTTTGACAGAAAAAGTATTAATTTTATTAGAGTTCATCAGTGTACCTCATTGAGAATAGTTATAATGGGGTCATGATGACAAAGGTGCAGCCACCAAGCACATCAATTACAGCTTTACTAGGGGAAAAACATAATTGTTTCATAGCCTTAGACCACTTATTTAACCCAATCAGCCAGCTTGAAAATTTGCATCAATGAAGTAGAAGGGCATGCAGATTCATCTCTTTCGTGTGGATGGGAAACTTAATGAGGAATCAGAAGGTCTTTTTTTTTTTTATTTTCCTAATCGTGGTTTAAAAAGTAAATGCTGATAACTTTTCTGAGTCCCAGTTTCTTTGAAAGTAAAATGAAAATGATAACTTGTTTTTACTTCTTGGAGTTATTCCAGTCATTAAAAAATATAAATCTTGACAACATATTGCCCTCTGGAAAGCTCTATAATGTAATACATCATTGGTGATGGTACCTCCACAGATAAATTCATCAGAACAAGTGTTTAGCTCCTAGTGGGTCAATAACCTGAGTACTGCAAAAGAAGGACTGGCCAGAACAGCTGAGGCAGTTCTGTGTCCACTTGTGTCTTCAAATACACAGCCAAGCAGCAATTAACATATCAAATATTTATTATAAAATTTTAAAGGATTATTTTAGTCAGTTTTCATTGGAGAAAACTTTTTTATAGTTTGAAAAATTAGGATAAAATCATAAGAAATTTCTGTTAGCCAAATATTTTCAGTAAGAGATCTTCAGATGCTTAAAAAACACTGAAATGCTAATAGAAATGGGGATAAGAAGTTGCTTCAAGATTTAATTCAAGAAGCGTGAAAGAAATATATCTGAAACAACATAGGACAAAGTTTCTTGCATTTTCATCTTTTTAATTATGATTTGCTTTTCGCTGTGTATACACTCATTATCTAATGCTGATTAAAATGTTTGTATGGCAGTATCTTGGAATAATGCAAACCAAACAAACTTAAAAGTAATGTAATATATTCAGTTAGGAGATAAAAAGTTTAAAGGTATCAAGTTCATATGAGCAACAGGAGTTCTTTAATCGGGAAAAGGCTAGTAATCTCAGTTTTAAACCTTAAAACTATTGTCCTTGAAGTATGTTACACTTAAATTACTTGACGTGAACCATCTAGTTGCTGTATTTCTTAGTTTAAGCTCGGAGTTAGTTGACATTTCTAGACTCCATTTTGAGTATGAGAAGCTTTCCAATCATCAAGTGCTTATTGCTTTTAAGGTATATCCTTGTCAATATCTCTCCTATTTCACACTATATTTCCTCCATACCTCATCACAGAGCACTCATCCAGTTCCAGTGATTTACTGCTGGTGAATTTCTAAAGTTGCATCATGAATTCCTCCATAGAGACTTCACTCTATTAAATCCACACTGATTTTCCATAAAAAGTGCATTTAAAACTGGGATTTTTTTCCACTGTTATATATAGTAAAGCCTCATGTAAACTATTCAAGTTTTGAACTAGTTCCCTTTTTACATATTAGATATATAGAGGGCCTGTATCAATGTAGCCTTTGTTTAAAAATATACTCATTCTGAGATAGTTTATTTAACTATATTCCAACACATGAAACATATGAATTGTTCATATTAAAAGGTTATGACTTTTTGGGGACAGTGTGTTTAGAATTTAGGGAAAAAATAAGAATTCTAGAAATCCTGTCTTCTGTTACTAATTTAATTCAAAATTTGTAAAAGACTCTGAAGTAGTATTATAGTCAATATTTTTAAAATGTAAATTATAATGTCTTTCTAGGAGCTGTATCTCATTAGTAGAATAATTTAAATATATGCATAACTACTAATCAATATCAGAGAAATGACTAAGTAGAGACATTGAGAGTTCCAGTATGAATTTGGGATGATAACACTCCACTGACATTTTCTTGGTTTCTAAAAAAGAGTTTCCTCAAATTCTGTGGGGGCTAATTGTTAAAAAGTAAACATTATAGAACAGTGGCCAATTTTTAGCTAAGTTTACTAGCGCTTTGAACGGTACTATGTTATTCATTATTGATTGAGGCTGAGATAATTGTTACTTAAGGAATGGATATAGTATAAGCATTAGAATGAGAGTGTAAATAAGTTTCTGACTGACCAAAGCAGTGTTTGGAAAACCAGCCAATTCTCAAGATTTCCTGAACGTCTATCTACTATCTGTTATAGCATCTAAAGGTCTGGATGTGATGACAAGAACCCAGTTCATGTAGGCAAAGGAATAATGGTCCTTTCTCCTCGAGTTTGTGAAGCCTTGACCATTGTTCATATATGTAGACTTGTGGGTTACATGTCAGGGGGCACATGATAAGGCACCACATATTGAATGTATCATGAAGGAAAATGAGGTAATGACATAAATAATATAAAAATGTGTAAGGAAGGAAGAATGAGGGAAAAAATCCTGACTCTATGTGAAGCTGAATCTTTGGGAATAGCACAATCTCCATCTCCAGCATGGATTTATCAACTCATGCCCACAGTTAATGGATTGTAATAACTGAATGAGTCTCTCCAATGGATGAGTGAGTGTGTGCATTTTCTTTTGGAATCAACAGATACCCAAAATGGTATTATGAGTCTTCCACTTGTTATATTGTTTCTTTTATCTATATCAATGTAATTCTCTTAAAACTTTTCTCAGCAATTATCTAATCCGGAAAGATAATGTTATGCTAAATATCATTTATCTCTGCTACTAATACACTTTCAATTATATCACCTACTATGTTCCATTGACTAACTTCTCACAGGTTTAATATTTTGGTGACAAATATAAACAAATACTTATCTGCTTAGCATAGTCAGGCAATTGTATCTCATTAGCTCACCATTACTTCTTGGTGTCCATTTCTTTCCACTATCCAGGCATGGAGATATCTAAGGCCTTCTACCACCCTTTGACTATTCTTCCATGTTCTTGATTCACAACAGTGAGAAAGAACTGATTTTACCTGAACTTTAAATTACCAATAATGAAAGTTAATACGTTACCACTGCTCATAATTATTTGCATTTAAACATCTGTTTAATTAGGTCTCTTTATAAAGGGCATTGAATCTCTAAAATGTAAATTATAATTAACTCACAGGTAGATTTGAAAAGAATATCCTTATAAGTAGAGTATAATCCTTGGTTCATTCCTAATAAAATTGTTTATCAGAATACCTTTCACTTCATTTGTATATAGTCTTAGCCCTCAATAAATATGATTGTTTGTTTTGAAAACACATTTCTCCCAGAATCAACTCAGTACTTGTCTTGAACATCAGCTGTGTTCTAGATCCTATCAAGAGATATTTGACTACCAGTCTTTTTCTTTACAATAGCCATGCAGTATTTTGCTCAATGTTTTTAATCACGTTATTCAAAACTGCTGGACTACTTTCCTAATCTAAACTATCTGATTCATTGATAAGAAATTGAGGAATCAAGTTGAACATGTAGGAAATAATGAGACCTAGGACTAAATAAGGAGGAAATATTTTACCATTTAAGTATATTTCTGTAAAGCCTTTGATTATGACAGAATTCTTAATAACATTCCCAAGTCCTCAAATGTTATAAATGTATATCCACTTTGGTCTTGACATTATTTTTTAACACCTACAGCACCTGGTCTTCCTAGGTGGTCTCCTATCCAAGTACTAACCAGGCCTGGCCTTGCTTAGCTTTCGAGATCAGATGAGATCGGGCTTGTTCAGGGTAGCATGGCTGTAAGCTTTGGTCTTTACATTTTTGACTGCTTTTTTACTGTTAACTCATTAATATATTGCTTCTATCAATGTTACTTTTTGAAATTCTTTCACACCAAGTTAACAATTATCTTCTAGGTCTTGTTTTAGTATATTCTATATAATCATGTTTTCTCTGGAGATCTTGACTCTCCATTTACTCCCTGCTTACTAAAAGCTTTCCTTTTTGTTTCTGTAATAGCTCCTGGTATCACAGTCACCTCTCAGCTTCTCTTTAGACTTTTTTATCCATGCAATCCTATAAATGTTAGTGTGCCTCAGTTGTGTTGCTCCAACCTTCTCTCACTTCACACACATTCTTTTAACAATCTAATTCCTACTTAAGAATTTACTGTTGAGCTGCATGCTGATGACTATTGCAAATGTCCTTATGAACTCAGACCCACAGATCCAGCTGTTGACTACACATTGCCACCTAGATACAAACAGGCATCTCAATCCCAATATGCCTAAATTAGAACCCATCAATTTTTTTAATTGTTGCATCAATCTCTTTGTTAAAATAAATTTCTCTTAAGGAATGAATAATTTAATGCTTTTTAGTTCTCCATTGTATTAAGAGCCAAGGATAGGAAAATTATGTTTTAAGAATGAAATGTATTTTGTCACCCCTCAGTGTTTTATATTCTCTGTCCTCTACCCTTTAAGTGGCTCCTTAATTACATAAATTTCATATCATAGTGCAAATGTGTATGTTTAAATATGTATGTGTGTATATGTATATATGGATACAAATATATCTATCTATGACAGTTAGTATTGTATATATATATATATATATATTAACAACATTAAGATATATATGTGTGTGTATATATAATATATATAATATATATATGTAATATATATATATGAGATAGGTAAATTGATAGATTGATACTCATTCAGTTTGCTGAATATCCCTGAGATTATGGTTGATAGCACACAGCTGAGAAGAAAGTTATTAAATTCTCATATCCTATGTTCTAAGACAGGGGTCCTCAATCCCTAGGCTGCAAACCAGTACCGGTCCATGTTCTGTTAGAAACTGGACTGCACAGCAGGAGGTGAGCGGCTTAGGAGTAAGCAAAGCTTCATCTGTATTTGTAGCCATTCCCCTGCACTAGCATCACCGCCTCAGATCCACCTCAGATCATCAGGCATTAGCTCCTCATAGGAGCACTGATCCTTCAGGCCAAAAAGTTGGGGACCACTGGTCTAAGAGGGCTCAGATCTTTGTGTGAGAAACCATGGCTGCTTCTGTATTCCAAGAGAAACCCAAGTGGTATCTGCTACTTTTATCACAGGAGACATTAGAGAAAGTGACAGTTCTGAGAAGAACATTCTAGACACCTAGGTATAGTGTCTAATTTCTCTTGGGAAAGTTTGATGTGGACATCAGAATAAAGGGACTAGTCTCTGGTCCTGGCCAGCAAGTGTACAGGAATAGCCCATACTTAGGGCTTCAATGTACCAAAATTTATTTTGCCTACTGTTGAGAAGATAGTTTCCATCTTTCCAGCTCAGAGAAGTTGAAAATAGAACTGGACATAAAGTAAGCGGCATAGTTGGTGTCATAGTTGTGCTAATAGAATGATCAAATGGACAAGGCCACATGAATTGTTCATAGGACTAAATGAGATATAGCTTAGCCTGTGGAGGTCTCTCATGAGAAAGGACTGCTGACAATGTTTAAGCATGCCTACAAGAAACACCCTCACTTCATTCTACTCCGTAACCTCATCTACATACTCATTCTGTGCCATCAGGATGAGTTAGATGAATCGATTAGCTAATAAATAATTCAAAATAAGATATTTCAACATGATTTCCACCAATAAAATTTCCTATTATCTGAGGAATTTAAGTGACTGTGGTGAGGAGAAGGAGGGAAATGGACTGATTCTTTTTTCAACATTGATTATGTGGCAAGCAGTACACTCAACACCCTACATGTAAAACATTGCTTAATCTTTAAACAACCTTATGAAACAATAATACTGTTAAATTTATTAGATGAGAAGTAGATCAATGAACTGATTCGTCCAAGATCACACAAAGTATTTGCAGAGTGTGAAACAAACTTACGGCTGCCCTCCTCCTGAGCTGAAATGCTTTTTGTTACGACATGCCTTAGCATCTCATCTCATCAGGGGACCATTTTATTCATTGTATTTTAAGTTTTCTTCTCCACTCATTTATTTAATGATTGCTTTTAAGACCTATTCTCACCACATCTGTGTATCGTTAGATTAGAAATGCATATATTTACATAATGTATAAACTTGATCATGTTTTACATTAAATATCTAGATGTACATATTATTAGATCTGTTTAATTATTTTATTATAGTTGATGACATTTTTAATAAGAGCTAAACATGCCATATAGTATTCAATGTACTTGATAAGCATTAACTCATTTAATCATCACCTATGAAGCAGAAACTATTTCTACTCTATTTTAAATATTGGACATAGAGAAGTAATTTTGCCAAATTACCTTATTTAGTAAGTGAGGAAGGGAAGATTTAGACCTAAGTGGTCAGGTTCCAGAAGAGCACACTTAAGCACTTCAAATTATTATTGTTTCTATAGTTCTTCTGAGATAATTGTATAAATTACACAATAATTATATGAATTGCATGAATATTATACAATATACACAAAAATAGAAATTAAAAATAATGAAAAGCAAATATAAACATATCTTTGGTTCTTTTTCTAAACTAGAATGGATAATTTTATGCATCTTAGTTTAGAAAATACTGGTTTATTTTCTAGAAATTTGATCTCATCTTGACTTTTAACAATAGTGATGCTACCCTTAGATATATTTTGAGGAGAGGATTTTATTATTTTACAAAACAAGCAAGAGAGAGATAGAAAATTTATTCTCTCAAAAGGTTTTGTTGACTAGACCCTGAAGATCATCTTTGGAATAAGAAAGAAGAGAACATATGGAAATTAGTAGTAAACTATCAAAAGAACAATATTACAGAAGCAGTAAGAAGAGTTTACAAACCATCTGTGAATTTATCAAATATGTCTATATAATAAACATGCTTCATGGGAGATCAGCTTGGTTTGCAGGAGTGGTTTTATCTTCATTGTCTGACTAATTGGAAAAGGTATCCTTACCTTCTGAAGAAATGCTTTACTATCATGCGTAGAAACTTAAAAAAGAAAAAGCACTAATTAAATATTTATGTTAAATACATAATTCTTTGCATTATAGAAACAGAAAAGATTGTTTCATTTAGTTTAGAGAAATTCATACTCATATAGGAATTTTTGTATAATAAACTACTAGATTTCTGATATTTGTCCAGTTTTAGCTTTTGGCAAATATATGAATTTTAGCTTCATTGCACATTTTCCTACAAGTTTACCCAGCCACAAGTAGACAGGTAATTCGTATGTCTCAGCTGGGGGTGTTTTGGAGCATGTTTCATGCATGATTTCAGAGAGAGAAGCAAATGAGATAATCAGGAGAAATCTCAGGAGCTAACTCTTCCTAGGCAGAAGCTCCATTTAAAAAGCATAAAATTATAATAAAAATTAAAAATGCACAACATGCATACAAGCGATGTTTGTTGTTAGAGAAAAAGAAACCTAATTTAATCAATCTTTTCTATAAGAATTCTATTTTTTATTGCAAAATGACAGTGCATCATTTTGGGGATGGAAGTTAGCTAGTAGGCAAATGTCAACATGGAATTGCCCATTTAAATCATCGACTTCAGTCATAATATCCTTCATCCTGAAAATATTTTTAAGTGAACTCACTTATAAACACAAGGATGACTATTCAATTCCAAATGCTTTGACTCAATATATTTAAAATATTTAAAATGAACTATTTGAAGCTTGGGAACATGTCGTATTTCTCTGTTCTTAGAAAAATCACTTTAATAATAGCTTGCTTTGTTTATAATTATATTACATTTTCTAAAACAAGTGTTATACCATGGAGAGGCCTTCCTGTATAATTTATGCATTTTCTATAATTTTTAAAATGAACTTGGAATTTAAGCCTACCACATTTTCACATAGACCTAAATCCACAAGGCTTAACATTAGATTATATTTTCTCTGGAAGGTCTCAGAAGTTATCTCTTAGAAGAAAGAGACATACTAAGAAAAACATTATTTAAAAAAAAAAAAAGGATGTTTTAAATTTAATATATATTATGATAAGTAGTGAATCTAGTTTTGTAAGAAACCACAGAATTTACCCTATCAATTAAATATGTCCCCATGCTAACCGTTCCTATAATCAAACTGAACTAGATATATACATTCTCTAGATAAATGCCATAATTTATCAGTGGCAAATTCTAAAGCCAAGATCCAAAAACATACGCATTTTTCCATATTTTGAATTATGAGTTACAATAATTCTATTTAGTTCAGAAAGATAAACTCTAGAAATTATCCAACCATACAAACTGTTTATTTCACCCAGTTATTGATAACATACAAATAAGAAAATATGAATTAGAACTTGATCTGATCTTAGGTCCATATGGCAGCTAAATACAGCATTTTGTCTAAAAGATTTTATTCAGAATTCTCAGGGATTAAGTATTATACTTCCAAAATATAAAAACAACCCCATAATGGAAATATACACACACACACACACACACACACACACACACACACACACACACACACACAATGTATAATGTATATGTATTATATATGTATGTATATTTAATTCATGATATAAATAGTCTTTAGGAGCTACTCTATAGAAGATTATAAGAAGAAAATATTTTCAAGGATTGGGTCCTCTTTCCCAAAGAAGGCACATTCTTTTTGACTCTGTGTTCTATATATTATTTTGCAAATGCTATTTGTATACTGAAACATTCACAATTGAAAAGTCCTAATTGGCTTATTTTAGGGAGTATATTACCAATTCTCACAGCTGTGGGATTATACTAGTAGTGTCTTAGGTAATACAAAAGCCTACCTTCCTGCATGCCTTGTATTTCAAAATGTCTTACATATCTTATAATTTATTTTTCTTAGAGAAATTTAATGCATTATTAATATAAAATCTAACAAATTATAAGCTTTATTTGGATTACAGGTGCTTATTACATATCTAGTAAGTGTTAGACAATATTTAAAAGCACTGGATTCGTTTAGGCATGACATGTTGTCTCCTTAAATAACCTTTAGATATACCTAGCTCAATAGCCTTTGGTTACAAATGAACATTGGTTTATTCTCAAGACCATAGCCATTCTTGCTCAGTGAGTATTCTGTACTTTGGAGCTACAGAGAAAACCTGTCCTCTATTTAAACAGATTTTTTTTTTTAATTATGCTCAAATTTTACTTAGCTTTGGCTTTCAAATGCCTTAGTCTTGTTTTAATCTAGTTACTTGGATTTTATGTATACCAGTTTTACCTCTAAACTCTACCTCAGTGGAATTACATTTAGAGCAAAGCATGTTTGTAATAAGACTGCTCATATTTCACTTTTGTTAGATCTTCTTTCAGAAAATGTCACTTACCATTTTCATATTTTTTATTCTTTCTTCTCTCAGTCTGGAAGAAAGCATATAGAAAGATACTGTTGAACAGAGCTTCTATTAAATCACCCAACCAGCTTGCCAGCACCATTTTTGAGGCCTGAAGTTGTGTAATCTTTGGAAAGAAGTACCACACTAGACAATGGGAGCAGTCTTCTCCCTAATTCATACTCCTTAAGTCATCCCCACCACAGGATCTCAGTGTAACACCATCAGAGAGTTTAAGGGTTTCTTGGGGCATCCAGTTTACTCCACAGGCAAAGACAGTGGAGTGTGGTAGGGGTTCACAGAACACCCTGAAGGGTCTCAATCAGAATATGGGACGCCTTGTTCATACAATGTTTTCTACTCTGGCAGATCCATGACATCCAAAAGAAACAGAAAATTTTGAGAAAGGCACACAAGAATGTAGGAGCCAGCTGAAGCCAGGGGCCTTGAATAGAGGCATAGCTTACTATTTTGAAGAATTATACACCCATAGAAGGCTCTCTCTCTCTTTTATAATCAAGATCTTTAACAACTTTCTTTTATATATAACATAGTTGAGTGGTTAAATCACAAGTATATAGTTCTCTAACTTTTCTCTTTTATCATTGTAATGAACACCAAACAGCTCTTATTTTAACTCAAATTTTAGTTCTGAACTTCAGGTCAAAGTGGTTTTTCCCTGAAAATATTTAAATATAATGCAAACTGAGCAATTTTAAACATAAATTAAAATGACTTCCTATAACTGTCCTGCTTTAATTAACCTTACATAGTCCCCTTCTTTCAAAAGTATTCCATGATATTTATTTGATTCAAGAATTCGATTATTACATGGCTTATTTTAGCCAAAATTATGAAATAATAGGTATTAAAGACATAATGTACTGAGTGCAATAAGTGCCCCGACACTGTGGTAGGAGTTTAAAAATTAAATTAATTTTATTTTCATTGCCTTATGTATTATTTTGATAACTGCTTTTCTTTATCAATTTAATTTATTCATTCAACAAACATTATTGAGTGCTTCTTATGTGCAACACACTAATCTATATCTGGATACACACTACATAGCAAAACAGTAAAACAAGAGTCATGCACCTTCACTTATGTCAGGACTCATTTGGGTTCCCTTACTCATGCCCAAAGACTTCTAAACCTCTAAGCAAAGGCAATTTTGCTTCCTAAGTTCAATTCTATACATGCCTTCTACCATCCATATAGGTCTCATTTCTCTCTGCTTTCTTTCTTTGTCTTGAAGCTTACCTATATTTAGACAAGATCTCCTGTCCTGGAAAACTTCTTATCTGATAAACATGCTAGTAAGATGTTAAATTGATGAGCCATCTTCCTAGTACTATACATTCATTTTAACCTTGCTCTCCTAGAAATATCTCCACTGTAATTTCTGCTTATTCTGGAAACATGATGCTTGTTATGCTATACTGTATAGTTCATTTCAATTATGAGAAAGGGCAAAGTAATGGAAAACTCCTAAGGGGATGGTTCTGTTCTGCAGACACCTTAGTTTCCCTTAACCTTTCCTGAATTACTGACACTTAAGAAGAGGTCAAAGAAAGGAAGAGGTCAGTTTTCTTACATTTGCATTTTATAGCGCTTTCCTCCTTATATTTAAAATCAATAATTTACATGCATAATTTACATACAATAAACATTTTAAGTGGACAGCTAAATAAACTTTTATGAAACTATGTACATGGCCATCACCACATGGCCATCACCAAAATCAAGCTATGAAACAAGTACATCCCTCAAGAAAGTTATTTTATATCACTTAGAGCAGAAGTCCCCAACTCCCGGGCCACAGATATGTACTGACCAGTGGCCTGTTAGGAACTGGGCCACACAGGAGGAGGTGAGTGGAAGGCTAGTGAAGTGTCATCTGTATTTGCAGCTGCTTCCCAGCACTAGCATCACTGCCTGAGCTCCACCTCAGATCATCAGGCATTAGATTCTCATAGGATCACTAGTCTCTGGGGCCATAGAGGTTGGGGACAGCTGATTAGAAGACAATCTTCTTGCAAGACTTGCTAGGCAACTGATTTTCTTTCTGTCATTACATATTCAATTTATCTTTTATAGAATTTTATAAAAATAGGATCATAAAATATGTACTCTTGTATGTCTTGCTACTTTCACTCAAAAAAAATTTTTGAGATTCATTTATATCTATTTGTAGTGCGTTTCTTTGTATTACTAAATAGTATTGCATTTTGCAGATATATTTCAATGTAATTATCTTTTTACGTGCTGATGGGCATTTGGGTTAGATCTAATTTGGAGTTATCAAAATAAAGCTGTCATGTCATTTCTATACAAGTTTCTGTTTAGATGTATAGTTTAATTTCTATTGGTAAATATCTAAGAATGGAATTGCTGGGCAGTATATAATGAGTATATACCTAAATATTTCAGAAACTGCTAAATTGTTTGCCAAAGTACTTGTATGTTTCATATTCCTAAAAGCAGTGTGTGAAAGTTCTACCTTGCTCCATATTCAGACCATCATTGGTATTGTCAGTTTTTATTTTATTCTAACATCAATATAATACCTCACCATTGTTTTAATTTTCATTTCTTTGACAATATATTAATTAAATCATCCTATGCTTACTGACCGCTCATATCTTTTTTCATGAATTTCGCTTCAAATCTTTTGTTCATTTTTATTGTATTGCTTGACTTATTATTGAATATATATATTATACATTTATAATATATATTGAATGTATTATACACACACACACACACACACACACACACACACACACACACACTCTGGATTTAAGTTCTTAGACATAGGTGTTATAAATATATTGTCCCATTCTGTTTCTTATCTTTTCATTTTTAGTAGTATAGCTTAAAAGCAGAAGATATTAATTTTGATGAAGTACAATTAATCAATTTTTTAAAATGTCTTATGTATTTCATATTCTATCTAACGAATCCTTCCCTGACTAAAGTTTGCAAATATATATTCCTGTGTTTTGGTAGAGATTATGATTTTTTAGCTTTTAGATAAAGTTGGAGGTCTATTTCAAATTAACTCTTGGTATGATATGAGGTAGTAGTAAAGTTCATTTTTATGCCATTTGTTTATAACTTAATAGCTTTTGTACCTTTCCTTTGTACCATTAAGTGTATCCTTTTCCATGTAATTTCCTTACCTCATTGTCAAAATTTAATTGACAGTAAATGTGTGAGTTTGAGTATAGATTCTTTCTTCTTCTCCATTGATCTATATATTTTTTTCTTGTCCTAATGTTTAACTATCTTGATCACTTCACCTCCATGAAAAGGCTTGAAATCTGAAGTGCAAGTCCACCAACTATTCATTTCTTTCCTTGCATTTTCATATAAATTCCAGAGTCAGTTTGTTGGTTTGTAAGAGGGTGGGAAGTTTTTAATTAATTATTTAAGCTATTTTGGTTGATGTCAGGCCCTTCTGTGTTTTTAGGTTTCTAGGTAAGTTTTAAATATGTATGACTTACAAGGAATCTGTCTATTTCATAAACACTTCAGATGCATTGGCATAACATTTTCCACAATAGTCACTTATTATTCATTTATGTCTGAGGCATCTGTAGTGATGACTCCTGTTTCAATCTTAATAATTTTTTTCTTTTTTATCAATACACGTATTTTTATTTATTAATCTCATTTATTTATATTTAGTTTTTAGATTTTATTAAACAGTTTGTCAATCTAGTATAGAGTTTCTTGATATTTTCTAAGAAACTGATTTTGGCCTAATTATTTCTATCTGTTTCTTAATTTCATATTTAATGGATTTCTGCTTTTTAGTTATTATCCCTTCATTCTGCTTGAGTTTGATTTGTTCTTCCATTTTTACCTTCTAAAGTTGGAAAGTTAGATCATTGACGAGATTTTTTTTCATTTTAATATAAGCATCTTAATACTAGTTTTATTCTCCACACTTCTTTTGTAACAGCCAAAAATTTTTTTTTTCATTTTTGAGCATTTTTCAATATTGATGAAAAACATGAATATTTTTCAGTTTATTTTGTGATTTTTTTTTGACTCACGTTCATGCTTGTGATATTTAATTTTTAAATACTTGGACACTTAGGTATATTCTTATTGATTTTTAATTAAATTTCATTGTAGTGGTGTCACATATTTGATATGACACACTTTCACATTTATAAAGAATTTCATTATAGACCAGCATATGGTCAATCTTGGTGAATGTGCATATGGAAAGAATGTATATTTTATAGTTATTTGTAGAGATATTTTAAAATGTTAATTAGGTCAATTTAGTTTATAATGTTATATCTTTTATATTTCTACTTGCTCTATTAATTAATGACAGAGTAGTGCTGAAATCTCTATTTACCATTGTGAAGTAGACTGTCAGTTTTACTTCAAAGACTTTCAAACTCTGCTATCGCCTGAATACTCATTCTGTATTTGTTTATTTTAGTATTATTATTATTATTATTGATTAGTTTGTCCCTTTATCATTATGAATTTTCTCTATTTATACTTGATACTAGATTTTGTTCTATATTTAATTGCTCTCATATTAATTCAGTCATTTCAGATTTTTAAAAAAGTTTCTCTTTCTATACTATATATTTTCTACTAATTTACTTTTTCTGTGTACTTATATTTAAATTGCATATCTATATATAGCATATATTTAACTCTTGCACTTTTTTCAAGTTTTACCATCTCTGCGTATTTATTGGAATGTTTAGATCACTTATATTTATTGTTATCATTGAAATTAGTTTCAATCTAATAATTTGCTATGTTATTTTTGGTGTAATTTTCCATTTATTCTTATAGCTTTTTGTCCTCCTTAATTTCTTTATGACTAATAATGTTTAGCATTCAATTTTCTTTTAATATTAGCTTATTAACTATCCTTTTTCTTCTTCTGATAGTAATTCTGGAATATTGACTATGCACTTTTAATTTATCACAATCTACTATCAGGTAATAAATATTACATTCTTTCACATAATATGAAAATTTTTGCAATAATATATTTCCCTTTCTTTTCTTCTTTCCTTTGTTTTATTACCATATAGTTACATAATTTGCTTCTATAAATGGTATAAGACCTGCAAGAGTCAAAGAGCCTTTTAAGAAATTAAAAAGTAATACGAATTTTATATAACTTACATATTTATTATTTTTGATGCTTTGTCTTTTTTATATTGATACAAGTTTTCAAGTTACATAATTTTCTTTTATCTTTATGATATCCTTTAATATATAAATGTAATGTAGGACTACCTACCACTGATAAATAAGCTTTGTTTTTCCTCTGCAAAAAAATATATATATATATATTTTTTTAAGTTTAATTTATTGCTATAGAATTGGAGAAGCTTCACTATAAATTATCTTTTCCACCTTCCTTTAGTAAACTTGCTAAAGGAATCCAAAGTAGTTTCGAAGAAATAAGATCCCTTCACATATCCAAGAGAGTGAAGCCAGGCCTGGGATAGCCTTGAAGCAGTATCCCATACATCATGCCATGCTTGGAATTGGACTGAGCTTACAAAATACCTCCCAGAGAGATACACAGGTCTGATTGGCTTCTCTGATTTTCAATCTACTTCTTTCAAGGCAAGTTTATTGAGACTACGGCCAATTTTTATTTCCCCAGTTTCCTTATCTACTACCTGATTCCTAGTAGGCAATCGATATACATTTGTAAATAACGAATAAACAAATCAATCACATGCCCTACATTCCAAGGTTTGAGGTAGACTTTATGCCATTCTGGGATCAGTGAGTTCTCTGATCCCAGAATGGTATAAAGGAGAGGAATCTGTATTCCTGTGATTCCTAAGGTGCTCTTGCCTGGGAAGGTATATAGGGGACCTGGAATTCTATAGAATAAAGATATATGTATCCCTATTAGAGCACCCAGTTTTTCTGCTACATACAAAAATTACTTAGAAAGAATCAATTTGATTCGAAACTGGTTTCCAAGTCTGTGTCCTCCCCAGACCATCAAGGTTTTGAGAACATGCCACTGTACACTGTGCTCAATGTGTTCTCTACACTATAGCACCAAATATGATATAACTAAATGAAAAGCAAACACAAAAATATATCTGTAGCTCTTCACTTTGCTAGAAGTTAATAAAAATAAATTTCAGAAATAGAGATGCCACATTAAAATATGGATGGAAAAGCACCCCTCCTATATTTACTCTATAGTGATATAGAAAATCAAAAACAAAGCAGGCCTTTATTTCTAAAATATTATTTGAATTTTAAATACATTATGAAATGCTACAAAAATATTAAGGTGGTAAACATAATTTAACCAGAGTGAAGCTTAGAAGTAGAAGTATCATAAACATGGGTACATCCAGAAAAAAAAAATGGCAGTGTGACCATCTTGGGGCAACATTGAAGAATGCACTAGAAGAAATGTGTTGCTGAAAGAAGTAGCTGACTCAGGAACTCAAGGGAACTCTTAGCACTGAGAAGCCCAGATTTCAATCTAGGGTTCCATTCAGTCCTTTGTCAGATCCTTTCATTGCTTAAATTCTCAATATTTGTGCACATGACTATCTCTAGTAATAGGTTATAAATTCATACTATACAGTGACCAAAGTTGTCTTCTTTATATCTTCTAGTGTGCTTGAATACAAATTACATAGTAGTTACTACATACGTGCTAATCAGATAATTCTATAAGATGACACATAACACATATATATCTTATTTAGATAAATCTTTTCCAGAAGAGGAAGACAGATTATAGATGTCCTGTTTAGGCCTTTTTATCCCTAAAGAATTAGGCTTTTATATATTTTTACTTCTGCTTTTCTTGAGATTATTCCCTGCTTTCTCGACTAACAACCAAATCAAGTCTATACTTTTACTGACCATATTTCTCAGATGATTGATGACTCAATCTTGGGCAAGATTGCTAAAGCTTCAAGATATCATAAAATTGGCTACTTCCCCAATTTAAACAATGAAGCAGATTAAAGCAGTTTGAGTACAGCAATGAAAATATTATGCCATTGGAATGCAGAAGCAGATAACAGCCTGAGGCTGTTTGATTCACACCAATATAATTACATTTAAACAATGTAAAGAAATCGTTTCCCTTAAGGGAAGATCTATTCCTGCTCAGAAATAAGTTGCATCCTCCTATCTAAAGCATGCTAATAGGGCATCTCTCTCTAACAAGCCTGTATTGATTCTAGATGGATATATTTGGCTAAAACATGAAGGACTTTGGAGTCTGTTTTCTACTTTAAGATTAGGTCATACTAAGTATTCTGATTCACTGTTCTTTTAGTTCAACAATCAATTTCAACAAGGTTTCTATGAAACCTAGTTTCATTCCCTTATCAAAACCCAACATGTCATATACAAGTAGTTATGAAAATAATAGACAGAAGAAATCTCTTTTAATCAGAACTTAACTAAATCACTGTTCAGTAATAAATAATAAAAAAAAAGTAGGAAAAGTTTTTTAAAGTTTTAATGAGGTATCTGTTTTATTGTAGCCTTTGTATGATTCCATTATTTTGCTTAGGTCAGAACAGTAAAAGCGCAGGTTTGTACACTTACAAAGGAAACCAAACCTGTCTAGACTGCTAACTCAGAATGTTCAGGAAAAGAAATCTGCCCCACCTTAAAAGATTTCTTTGATGATTAATTCAGATATCTCCCATGGAGAAAAAAAAAACAAAAACAAAACACTAATTTCTAACATAAATATACTAAGACATATAAATATATTTATGTGTAACTATATAAGTATACATTTCCATCCATCCCAATCTCACCGTATTCTATAGAGCTTTAAGAGGAGTAACATCAAATCCTACCCAAGAGAAAAGTCAACAGTTTAACCATTTTAATAATTTTGTATACTACTTATAAAACTTGTTAAAGGTGTTTTTAAAAAGTGTATGTAAATAAAGGTTTAAAATTTGGGTATTCTATAAATTCGGGTTTTCTGGACAACTGCGGTAAATTACATATTTGTGAATTATTACACTTTTGAAATCACAACGGATGCAGGACAGGGAGAATCCCTATGAGTAGAGACTCAAGTCCTGCACGGAGAGAAAAGAGGGCCCTTGACTGTGCACAGGAAAGAATTCAAACACATGCCAGAGTTAGAGACAAAGTAAAGTTTATTAGAGAAGGAGTAACATGCCATAGAGAGAGTATAGACTCCTCTCAGAGACAGAGAATGAGAGAGACAGATCCCCAGTGTTTGAGGAATTTAATTTATGTGATTCTCAGTTACCACATATCATAGTTTGAAGAATTTATTTCCTTTTTTATCCTTTGATGGTATGGCTATGCCACGTGAAAGGCATGCTAGCAGTCTCAGCTTTTGTTCCCCATAGTCTGGCTATAGGGAATGAATGGTTGGGTTTATTTTGTGTAGAGTACGACATAAAGACTCTGTTTTCCTATTTGCAGTTCATGGTATAGATAAATAGTTTGTTAGTAATCCGTAGGTTTCCCACACACTGTAGGCTTTGAATACAACTTGTCAATTTGTATGGTTCTCATACCTCTTTCCTATATCTGCCTAGAATTAAATTAAAAAGCACTTATCCCAAAGTAATATAAACTGAGTTAATATTAATCAAAGTCTTACTTTGTTTCATGGTTACTATTGTGAACAAACATAGCCTTTGTATATATGCCAATGCAGACCAAGAAAGAGATTAGCCTACATCCTATATTATGAAACATTCTAAAAATTATATTTAAAATAAATGGACAAATGTAGTTCATTTATTTGCTGATTATCCTTATAAAAATATGGACAAGGATCCATCTAAATCCTTAATCTTTCTAGATGTTAACATTTAGGTTGTTAAAATTTAATATTAGGCTTATTACAAATAATATAAAATATAGAATAAATGTTGTTCTCTTAAGCTTCACTGTATTATATGTAATTCATCTAAAAGTAGATCTTTAAAAATAAAAGATGTTAATCAGTCATCTTTTATATTCATTTAAAAAAATAGTAAGTCGACTTTGAGAATAAAATTATTGACTAAGACAGCTACTTTCATAAATTACATATGGGCATGGACATAAGCAGAAAACTCAACTGTTAGAGAAAATCCAATTTAAAAGAAAGATAAATTCAACAGGTTTTTCTAAGAACCTCCATTGAGTAAATCAGCTTAATAAATTCTGTGTGGTTTCAAAGCTACATGAGTTGCCCTCACAGGCTTGTGCTGACTGAATAGGATATGAGAGAAATATAAATCACATGTGCCACCCTTTGGAGGCTTACATTCAAGGTATTAAGGTAAAAGTAACATGCACCAAACAGTTGGAGGATAATAAAAGAGAATATAAATATATGCAGCAGATTATTGAATAGGAAAAATGTTCTAATCAAATGCATTTTTTTTTTGTTTCAACTGAAACCATGTCATTGCCAATGTAAAATGGAAAACTGGCAATAAAAGCATCCATTTACATGAGAAATTGCCCAGTGCCCCCACACATACTGCCTTCCGTGCACAATACAAAGTGGTTCCATTTTCGGAAGAACATATGCTAAACGTTTAAGCTCAAAGATGATTTAGACAAAATGGAAAAGATTTTTTAAACATTTATTTTACACTTTACGGGATTCATTTAGATTGGCAGATGTTCCAAAACCCAAAGTAAAGTAACTTAACTAGCTAGGAGAGAAGACAATATTTGAGGAGAAGGCAAGAGAGAAAAATTATCCTCCACTTTGTAACATTCAGCAGCAGAAAACATATAAATAAGTCAATGAGTAGTAAATAAATAAAATTTCAGAGGAAATCTAATAGTTAAAATACCAAAGGACTTCCAAATTCTTTTAGGTACCTGCAGCAAATGATGTATTGATTTTGCTGTTAAACTGCACAGCTGTAACCAACACATTAGACATGGAAGATAAAAGCAATGACTAAATGCACCTTATTTCATCTGTCACACCTGAGGCACTGGCTTCTTCAGACCTTTAGTGTATTAGCACAGAAAATCAATTACGTAAAGAGCTAAACAAATGAAGGGAGAATAAAAAAGGCCTCATTCACAAAGTGTCAAGGATGTCAACAAGCCCGAGAGACTTCAGTAAATTATATGATATCTCCAAATAAACCATAACAACATTTTCTGAACTTTTAAAAGTAAGCAATTATGTATCACAGATTCCTCTAAGCTTGTTTTGGAAGGTCCTCAGCCATTAAATAACATACGATAACTCTAAATTGCTTATGGACAAAAATGAGCCATCTATGACATAATACTGCAGAGTATTTTGTTTCAGCTTACCGTTCATTACATACATATCTCGTAGATTATAAAATACTCTATGTGTCCAAAGAAAGCTATACCAATATCTTATATACCTAATGAATTCTTAAAATGATTGTATACCTGAATCTGCAGGTAAAGATCATTATTAAAAATTGCATGGCTCATGCTTCCACATGGCTCCCAAACTGGTAGTGCAACCTGGATGATTATTTTTCACAGCCATATAAATAGTCAACTTTTATCACAACAGTCATATGGCTCCTTTATAAGCAGACAAAACAGAGCATAGTATCAACCTCAGGGATTTTAAGTATCATTGTCATTGTTGAGGCCAGAGTTCGGTGGTGCCCCGGTAGTGTGGAGGGAGATGGATAACTACTGAGAAGACAGGTAGTTAGCATTCTCCCTCAGTTCTTCCTCAGATGACAGCAGTGAAGAATCACAGGTCATTGAGATTTAATAGTTTTATTAAAAGTATATTTTAGAAAGAGAAACTCTATAAACTCTATTAATCCTTTAAGGAACTTTTTTTTGTACAAAGAACATCAAGTTGCTTCTTGAAAGGGATCTCATAAAGTATCAGAGTGAATGTACTGAAGCCACATTTGAACACTGAGATTGTTTTATGGTTGACGCTTACTCCTTCATGCAACTTCCTCAAATTATAAAATTATTTCTTCTATATATCTCTTTTTATACCATTAATACATATCACCTTGTCAATTTTCAAGTCACTGATTCTTCATCTCATTTACCCATACATAGCTGTTAATCTAGAATCTCATTCTTCTCCTTTCTTCTTTATCTTCCCATAAATTCATAAAATATTTTATAGTCCAATATATAGAGCTCCATATGCTTCAGTCCTACCTTAATTACATCCTCATAACCTCTTGCATTTACTTACATTTCTGTTTTCTTATATTAACCATTGGTGTATAGCTATCAGGACCTTTCCTATGAAGACCCAAGTCTCCCTCTTCTCTTCCTATTGGTTTGCTCCTCTTTTCTCAGGTCCAAAACCAGCCACTAACTCTCTACATCTTGCTCTCTCAACTGAAATACGAATTAACAGATAAAGCAGTGAGTATCCTCTATACATCAGGCACTGTGCTCCCACTGTGTATACATAATTTAGGCATTTGAATCTCAAATCAATCTTGTGACTTGTTCATTTTTAGGGATGACAAAATAAATTTAGGGAAGGTAAGAAACTTTTCAAAGCTAGTAACTCCATCTAGTCCTACAACACCCATTAAAATCTTGCACTGTGTTACCTCCTTCTAGGAAATACCTCCACTTTCTCACTTGTGGGCCTAGTAAGTCATCAGATCAGCTCCTTACCATCTTTGATTGTTATAATGCCCTGGGAAGAAGAAATAGAAGTTACTCTCACAGAATTCCAATATGTCATCAAGAAGAGCTAACAAATGGTAGAAATGTAGAAGATGTAGGAGAGTGGTCATGGCCCTTTGGAGATTAGCTTTGTGTGTATGTGTGTGTGTGTGTGAGTATAGAACTCCACAAGTGTATACATATATATACATATATACATAAAGATAGAGACACACATATATATATATATATATATATATATAGAGAGAGAGAGAGAGAGAGAGAGAGAGAGAGAGAGAGAGAGAAAGAAGAAAATGGAAACATGAGGTTAAAGAGGAAAGCAACAGGAAAGTCCTAATGTGTGTGCCATATCTTAAAAATTGGATTAGGTTGATGTTCAGGAAATAAATACAAAAACAAGTGGCTATTAACAGGACATGAGGGTAATAAAGCAAGTCTCGCCCACTACATAATATCTCTAAGATACCATGCTATTTTATAGATTCATACTGAAAGCAAGAATAATAAGCTTCTATGATTTTGGTACCTCTATTTTATGACTGTTAGTTGTTTGATTCAAAAGTATGTCATATATTCAACTCAATAATTTACAGTATATAGCCTGATGATTTAGAAATTCTACAGTTGATCATGTATATTGTAAACTTATCGCATTAGAATGTAAGGATGTTTTGTTAATAGTAGTACATGTATAGCTTGAAACTGTGTTGCTCATAAAAATTCCTAAGATTTCTAAATATTTTGTAGCCAACAAAATATCCTGTTCTTTTGTACAATTTCTCACAACGGTGCCACTTAAGATTGCACATAATTGATTTAATCAAAACTACATGTCTCGGTATCATCTTAGCACTTGGTCGGAGAAGAAAGATCTGTGTCAATTTCATATTTTATTCATCTTCCAGCTGCTAAATACAAGCGAACATCTTGATCCATTTCCTAGGAGTGAACAGTTCTGTCGAAATGATAGTCCCTGATCACTGAGGATATCTTATAATTTGACAAGGCAGTTTAGACCAGCACTAGGCATCTCAGATGTTTAAAAGTCCAACTTTTATCAGGATGACTTGGATGCTATGGCTAAGCACATTATAGGCAGAACAGTACAAAATGTCTTTCTAAGTGACTTCAGATATTAGATAAGAAGCCTACTTGACTCCTGTAAATCTCTTCATCAATATCAGTTTTTTTTTTTTTTTCCATAAGTTAATGTCTCCAAAATGGCTTTTTTGAAATGCAACTGTATTAGCAGGGAAGGTAGTACATTGTTCCATTTGCCTGTGAGAACAGATTACTTAGCAAGGTCCTCAGGGAATGAACACCAATAAATTTGATAAAAGAGGAAAATGGATGAATGGTAGAAAAAAATCTGATCATGGATCTTTGCCCGACCAAATAGTTCCAGGTAGGTCCCTCTAAAAATCAGCAGAAGGGCACTTTTGAGAAAGTAGAGGTAAAGATGAGGTCACACCAAAGATAATTGTTTCCCAGAGTTTAACAGGGCTCTATGGGGAAATTATAAGAGGATTCTTTTTAGTTCTAGAATATATGGATTCACTCTCCTCTACTTTCATTTCCTCTTCTGTAAGATAGGCATAGTAATAGAAGCTGCATCATCATAGATAATTATCAAGATCAAATATGTAAAGCATTTAGAACTTTATAATATTATTAACATTTTTAAAATACGGAGATGCATTAATATTGCATCTTAATTTACATTATGAAAATAATATTACTTTTATGCATTACTCGTATTCCCAAAAGCCAATGCCCTGAAAAGAATAAATGAAATGATTTTGTAGTATTTTTGTTTTGTTTCGTTGGCAACACGATCAAGGGTGCTTGCTTTTCATTTTTTCTTTAACTGAGTAAAATGTCTGAAGCTTTCCTTTCTCATGTCAGAGAATGAATTTCAAACCAATTATAAGCAGCTGTCCTCATTTTTCACTCCTAGCAAATGAACATATTTTTAAATGATATTATAGGGTATTTTTCACACTCCTCCTAGATGATAGATAAATTCTTCAGGCACTTCTCATTGCCAGGAAATGAACGCTCTTGTTGCTGTTTCAATAAAGTGAGCATACACAAGAGTCTCTGGGAGACTGATAATCTCACACACAATTTCATTTGTCAGCTCCCTGCAGTCAATGAGCTTGTCTTCAAGGAGACTTCACCTGCATGAGGATTTGAGGATTAGGTTTTTCTGTGTAATTTCACTCTGTAATAATGGGATTCTGGGGGTACTTTCTCAATTATTTCTACTTCCAAGGGTCAGGCTACAGAGGTAAATACAGAGATTTATGCACTTAATTCCCTTTGGAACAAAATAGATATACCCACTTTTATTCTTACTTTTTATTTATTAAACTTTTGTACAGCTGGTATTACCTGCAATTTGTAGGCTAACAGGTGGCTTAATTTTTTTTTCTTTCTCTTTCCTTCTCTCTCCGTACTTCTCCCCTCCCTTCTTCATTTCCTTTCTTTCTAGTAGTCAGGAAATAGATGTTGGTGTTTCAGTTCTGCTATATTTTTCTTTCCTTTTGAGAAACAACCCTGCTTGTTTTGTGTTTAAAGACCCTTATATGCATGTACAGAGAGAATCATATGGAAATAAATTCATATACAAAACTAAATTCTCAATTAACTATGATAAATTAGTTAAAATGAACTGACTCCCTGTTTTTCAATCAACCTCAAAAATCTCAATATATATGTAAATGACCCTCTTAAGAATATAATGTCACATTTATTTGATCTTCAGTGCGTTGTTAGTTGTTATTGTCATCTCAGTTCAACTTTCAACAGTCATCAGCCACTCTGTTTTCTTCTTTGAATTTAATCTCTTTTCAAGCACCTTTCTCATGCTCTTATAACAAAGAAAGAAGTTCTTAATTCCCACTAAGATCTCTATTAGCTCATTTCCTTTGTATTTTCACATTTCCAAAAAAAGGGGAATGTCTCTTAGAATCAAATGGACCTATCATTCAGGCTTGGGTACCTTTAAGTTTATTACTTTGGCTAATTATGTAACTAATATGAAAATCATTTCTCCAGTGGAGAAAAAAGGTTATATGACATGTAATTCCCAGTTTCATTGACCTGAAAAGTTTCCTTTGTGGATAATCCCCTATCCCAAACTCCAGTTAGTGGTATTCACTGACATTTTTCTTTGTGTAGTTTTGATTTTTTTTTTTTGAATGCTATATATAAATAGAATCAAAAAGTATCTAGCTTTATGAGTTTGTTTTTTTAAATTAGCATATTGCATTTAAAACTTATTTATGTTGTAACATGTACTTGAGTTCCCCTCATACTTCATTTTATTGCTGACTAGTGTTCCAATGTATGGATGTCTCCAAGAATTGTAATCTTTCTTCCAGTAATAGACATTTGGGTTGTTTAGGAGTATTGATGATTATGACTAAATTAACTATAAATATTCATATATAGTTTTGTGTGTCATATGTTTTTATTTCCTTTGGGTAAAGATCTAGGAAGTGTACTATCATATGATATATCATATGATAACTATATGTTAATTTTTATAAATATTGTCAAGCAGCTTTGCTAATTGGTTGCGACATGTTGGATTCTCACCAGCAATGTATGAGAATTCTGATCACTCCACATTCTTTCAAAGGCTTAATATTGCCAGGTTTTTCTCTGTTGTTATTGTTGTTTTGATTTACCCATTATAATAGTTGTATAATTTTATCACATTATTTAAAATAATAATAATGTAGAGCATCACTTCATGTCTTTGTGGGCCATTTGTAGATCATCTTTGGCAAAATGATGGCTTAAATCTTTTGCCTGTTTTTTTTTTTTTTAAGTTGGATTATTGAGTTTTGATAGTTCTATATTTTGGATTTCAGTTTTTTATCAGTTGTGTGTTCTTCAAATATTTTCTAGCAATCTGTGCTTTATCTTTTTATTTTCTTTAAAGTGCCTTATGAAAAACTAAAGTTTTTAATTTGATGGTCTATTTTCTTCATTTTTTCCTATGATTCATACTTCATGTATTTTCTCTGTGAAATATTTGCCTAATACAATGTTGCAATATTTTTTGCATGTTTTTCTATAAATTTATAGTTCTAGATTGCACATTAGATCTATGTCCATTTTGAATGAATTTTTATATGTTATATAAGGTTATAACTTATAGATTGAGATTATCCTTTTTTTGAATATCAATGTTCAGTTGTTCAGCACCATTTGTTAGATATTCTATCAGATCTCCATTAAATCGATTTGATAATCTGTGTTGAAATCAGTTAAACAGATATGTATGTCTGTGTATGTGTCTATTTATACATTCTTTACTCTGTTCCACTGATCTATGTTTACTCTTTCCACAATTCTACAATGCAATAATTATGTAGCTATATATTAAGCCTTGTAATCAATTAGTGTGAGTTCACAGACTCTTTTATTTTTGATCATTTTGGTTATTCTAATTAATTTGCTTTCCATGTATACTTAAGGATCAGCTTGACAATATCTATAAAATGCATCATAGTGGATATAGGGGTGTACTATGTTTCCTGCTTGAAACCCAGCCTAAGAATGACCTGGTGTGTTGGCTCCATAAAGATTATTAAAGGAGACAGAAACACACAATCAATTTTCTACCTCAGTTTTTTATAATTCTCCTGAATTCCCATTCTCTTGTATTTTTTAACTATTGTGCATACCTCATACATTCTTAAGTTAAATCTTGTCATTCCTCTGCTCAGAAACTGCCAGGCATTTCCCATCATGCTCAAAGTAAAATTGAAAGTCCTTAGTAGCATACAAACCCCTTTGTGATCTAGTGTCCCATAAATGCTGGTTCTCATATTTTTTCCTTTGCCTCACTGACCACCTTACTGTTGCTGGAACGTATGAGGCACATGCCCACCTGAGGCCCTTTTTATTGGTTGTCTCCTTTGCCCAAAAAGTCTTCCCTTAGATATCTTCAAGCTTAACTCTCTTAAGTCGTTTGACTCTGTGCTTAAATATCCCCTTTCCAATGAGGCCTACCCTGACCATTTCAATTAAAATTGAAATCTCTCCCTTTACCTCTGATTTTCACAATTCTCCATGGCTTTACTTTACCTTATTTATTTCCTTATTTATTTTTTTCATAGCATTTACTTCTTCTATTACAGGGTCAGGAATCCTTATTGTTTGTTCACTTACATACCCTAAAACCTATAATAGTGTCTGATACAAAGTATGTGCTCTCTAAATAGGTATCGAACAAATGATACATTAATAAATAAAAAGGTAAGTGGCAGAAAAACTAAACTAAAACAAACATGTAAACATAAACAAGTATCAAATGTCAGAATATCAGCAAGGACAGTAACAGAACACTAAGGCAATTTTATTCAACTGAGAAAGATAAAGCCACTAATCGAGAGAAAGCAGATACAGTGTGAAGCACTCTGAATCACATGATGGGCATTTAGATCCAGTTATACATTACTCTCTGGTGTGATCTTTAGAATATTCTACAATCACCCAGAGTCCCATGTAATATCACATTATTAGATAATCTCTAAGTTTCTTCTATTTTTAGGGCCACTATATAGCCTCATTCTAGGCAATTGCCTCTTATCTTATTGGCAAATTATTTTTTTCTTTATATCACATTGGTTTCACATGAGATTTTTTTCAAAAACTTAACTTGAGGAAACACTATTTCAAACACAGAAATTGCAATTTTCCAGTGCAGGTCTGCTTTCTTTCTTCTGCATACTTTAAAAGACCTTTCCAACTTTACTATTATAAGAAAAGATCAATAGAGGAAAATAATGTGAATGCTTACTATATAATGAAGAATGAGTCAAATCAAGTTTAAAATGCTTCAGACACAGGCATTTTCTATTAGACAAATCAATCTCTTTCTTGACCAAATCTATCAGTTTTTCCCTTTCAAATATGGCATGTTTTGTTTCTCAACTTAATGGACACATCCATGTGGTTCAACCATTCTCAATGTAAAGATTCAGTCGAGGATTTTGTGACTGTCTGCCTCTTCTGAGCTCTGAAAAATAAAAAGTTTGACGAAATGAAGAATAGAATCAGAGGTTAATACTATGTTTTTTGTTCTGTTTTAAACATTCTCAGATAAATCATGTATCATTTTGTTTTTATTTCAACAAATGTCCGTAAGGTTTACCCTGAGAAATAATTTGTGCCAGAAGTAGTTTGTTTTAGAAGCACACAGTACATTAAAAGATTAAGGATTAATGACGTCTGGCTGAGCAGGCTATCTAACTATGAATTTGATAATTAAAAGCTGTGTTACAAATTACATATTGCATAATATGTTTGTTCTCTTTTCGGAATAAAATATATCATCCTGTAAATAGACAATTTTTAAATATCTTCATTGTATGTACCCATGAATAGGAGAGGATTGTGATTGCATAACTAAATATTTATTAGGAAATTTTAATGAAATACTAGTTCTAATCAATTATCAATTCCTAATTTAAAGCTATCTATATACTTATAAGTAAGAATAGCTGTTGAAATGTGAAAGAATAAAGAAATAAATATTTGTTTAATAAATAATGATATTTATTTTTCTAGGTATTATTACTTTGGCAAATCCATAGTGGCTACACTGTTCTACCTAATTAAATTAAAGAAAATAGATATTGAACTCTTCCATAGGTATAGACAGTCTCCATAGAGGAATTTGTTACTATCATAAAAGAAAAAACTTTCACTCCTCCTCTTTAAATGAATTTCTTAATATTCAAAGCAAATTCCAAACAAGAAGACTGTATGTAGAAAAATATTATCAGTAATGCTTTAAAATTTTGGTTAATATGATTAATAAAAGTCAATGAATACCAAGAATTAACTCTCAAGTCATTTCAGTTCAATCCTTCTTATTTTAAAATCTTTCTCATATGTATGTCTTTTTTTTTTTTTTTTTTGCCCACCTTAGCAAGTTCATGAGTCTGAAGATAATTGAATCTCTGATAATTCAAGATTTGCAAATGCCTCAGGCTCATCGTTCTAAGTGTCAATTTTCATTGCATAAGGAGGTAGATGAAATGCTAGTGAGAGTACAGAATATTGACCTTGGTCTCTACTGACTCAAAGATAAGGCCTAAAAAGTATTGATATTCAAATGAATCTTGAAGATCCAATTATTAATTTATTATTTACCACATATCTCTAGAATGAAGAAGTAGGTAAAAACAATTAGGAAAAAAGTGTTTTCCCTTTTCTTTTGGAGACTTGGCATTTTATGTATCCAAAAGAGTATTTCTTAAGTATCAAGAGGTAAAGTATTTCAGAATGGGAAATGGAAAGGGTAAAGGCCTTGGAGTGAAGACTTGGTTGGCCTGTTTAAGGATCAGCAGGGGAGCTATTGTGTCTGGGGCACAGTGAACAATTGTGAGCCAGAGGGTGGGTACTCAAAGGGGGAGCAGCAATGAAAGGTAGAACAGATCATGAAGAGATCTGGAGGTCCTATTCAGGGTTTTCACCTTTATTCTAAGAGCAAAGACACTGGGAATTTCTGACTTTAGAAACAACTTAATTTACATGGATAAAACAATTTGCTGTGGAGCCTAGATTAAGCTTAATTGGGGAATGAGTGGGAGCAGAAAACTAGTGAGAAAGTTGTTGAAATGGTTCAGGAAAAACATTAGGGTGATCTCTACTAGACAATAGCACTGGAGGTAATAGGCTTAGTTCTAGAAATAGAAGAATTTTTTTGAGAAGAAAATTATAAGCATTTTCTATACCCATGGAAGAGTGAATAAAGCAGAGTAATGTAAAAACAAACACATATTACATTGATTATAAAAATTAATTTTTAAACAGAATTGCAGCTAAAACCCAAGTAGGATTCCCATGGAAGTTCCACACTCAAAGATCATAGAACAATAGCGCTATCTCATTTCTCTTTCATGGTATACACATTCATGCAATCAAAGAGCCATTTGATCAGGATGAGCTTTTAGTTGTTAGAATCTCTTATTTTCACCTGAAAAATAAAAATAAGGTATAAAATGTGAAATATACACTTTATATAATCTTTACAGAGGTATTAGGGAAATAAACTTGACAATTTCTATGAAATACTTATATAGAGATATATTTGTACAATATATTAATATAGTCATATATAGCTGGATATAGATAGAGATAGATGAATATAGGTAGATATATTTATAGACATAAATACATATATTAAAATGTGTATAATATATATTATATAGTCAAATATATGTGCATGTGTGTATATATAAACATATATATAAAATTAAGGAGTTGAAAATTGGATATTATTTCTTTGGCTTCTTTTCTCTTTTCAATTTTCTTACTTTTGCAGTCAGAGGGATTGTATCTTCCATGCTCATTTTCTGTCAGATTGCCATTTTTTTTAAATGTCTATATAGAATCTTTTTCTCTGCCTCTTCTTACTCCTCCTCCTCCTTATCTTTCTCTTATCTATTGACCTTCCTTTCATCAAGTTAATTATTTTTTGATAAAATTAATAAGAGGACTCATTCTTAAAATTTCAACTTCTACTCGATGCTTCTAAATCTAAATCTCTGGTCTTGATCAGTTGCTCTTTTTCTTTACTGGAATTTTTGTGTAAATATCAGACAGTCTTATCACTGTGTTTCATTGGGCTAGTTGTTCACAATTTTGTCTTCATGCTATCTATGCAAATGATATTTTCCTTGCAATTTGAATTTGAGATAGTTTTGTTCCATGAGAGGTTCTGGCAGAAGATTAGAGTCTTGGAAGTAGACACCAGAGTACCTCTCTCTTCCTGCTTCAGGGGTGTCTGTGGAAGTGGTCATCTCTCTTCCACAGTTGCATCGATTTCCAAGCAGGCCTGCCCTTCATGGGTAAAGATGAAGCCAGTGATCCCTACTCTTGGTCTCTGGTAACTCCATTTTTCTTGTCCTTGCAATCATAGGGGTGGCAGAGGCTTCTTGCTGTTACTAATTCTGGATTGCCTCAACTGTTCTTCTGATATTTTAGTTCTCCTGATACCTTAGAAACTAGCTACTACTATCCATGTCACCTATTTCCCCCATTATTATAATGATATCATGATTATCATGACTCCAACTTAAAACACAGAAGTCACTCATGCATGTCAGTTCTTAATTTTATTGTGGGAAGAACTAAAGTACAGGTACATATGAAATAGCAATGGATCAAGCAACCAAATAATTTATAATCTAGTGTACTTTATGTAAATCACTTAATATTCCTAAATACCTTGCAAAATCACTACTGAAGCCATTTTACTGATGTCTAAATAAGAGAAAGAGGCTAAACAATCATTCTAAGATCAAATAAGAAGCATGTAAAGAAGTTGGTACATAATATGATATTTTATTTATAATATAATCAAATGAATAAAACCAATTAGTGAATAATATTTGCCATATTCTTTTTGAAAAGACACTAGACATTCAGACAGAATTGACATCTAAAATGACTCCATATTTAATCAGCTTCTTAGAAATCTTTCAGGTTCTTTGATTATCTGGCCGAAATGTATATTTAGTAAGAATTAGCAATAATTTCCAGTGGTTTGACATCTTCTTTCCCTCCCCTAAAAGAAACAATAAAAGTACTGTCAATTCCAAAAGGAGATTCATAAATTCATTAGATGTTTAAAATTCATTATTATACATTTAAAAATAAAACATATTCTATCTGTTATTGCCAAATTATATTCAGAAAATCACTTCTTCCACTAAATACCAATAAGTTTTCTTTACAAAAAGGATACATATTTACATACAGTTATATAAATATTACAAAATTAAAATGGTGCTTGAAATTCAGAACACCTATTAATATATTGAAAGTTTTTGAATTTATAAGTAAATATGTTTATTCTATTAAACCTTGAATTATAATAATAATCTCTCTGAAAGTTTGATATTCACATACATATGCACTCATGTACAATTATAAAGATGTATAGAATATTCAATTTGAGAGTGAGGAATGTTAGTGCGTTCTATACATAACAGAACTGTATCCTCATCTATAGTATGTTATTAAAGTTTTTTTCATTCATGCTTCTAATTTTTGACAGAACTAAAAGTAGAACCCAAGTTTAAGAACATTCAATTCATCACTGACCAAGTCAGCTACGGCTTGTAGAAAGAGCATAATATTTTAAGTGACACTGTTCAACTTCATGTACTGCCTTCTTACTCATTAATTGAGCCAAATATTTGTCATATTTAAGGTAAGCATAATAATAATAATAACGACAACAATAATAAATGTGTATATGCCCCAATTACTTCTCAGTGTCAGTATTGTGAAGATCAAATAAGGAAATGTCTCTAAAAGCATTTTAAAGGCATTTTAATTATACTGGAAAGACAATACCATAAAAATCAGATCATTTAATGATCAACAGCTTATACTTAATATGATAAACAAACTCATATTTCCTTTTCCAAAGACAATGTAAACTACCAACAATTAACTGAGATTTAGGCAAATTTGTTTTAAATTAAAGTGTTTTAAGTGTTTTGTTTGTTTTTGAGCCTATTTATACTTGAATTAACTGAATATTTGTATAAGTTCTTTGCAAATTGAAGACATAAAAAATAAAATATTTGTATTAAATTAAAATGCAAAGATAATTGAAGCATATTTTGTTACTTTAAAATATAGAAAAAATACACAATCCTCTAATCATATCTCTTTGACAGTTCTCAGTTGACATTTTTCAATAAATTATTATTTTGAGTTGATTTAGTGACTAGTTTGAGCTGAATACATGATATATCCTGTCAATTATGACAAACTCAGTCCTCAAAAGATCCAGAAAAAGGGCATTTTAACTAATTGTAGTTGATTCTCGAGTTTCACATAGATATGGCCTCGGAATATTAACTCTCTCATCCACCAGAATCATTTTAGATATACCAATGGGATGACGTCATTTCATGTTTCACTCCACTCTCAGTTACCCTTGGAAATAGGAAATTGCACAATCGGGATGAACAAAATTCTCGAATAACCTGTGATCTTACTGCATTTATTAATGTTCACATCCTTAACTTCTAGCCACAGTTTCCAGAAAATAATCATATGACAGATTGTAAATTGACCCCTAAGTTGTTTTTTTTTTTTTTTCCCCAGCCATGAGTTGCAAGTGATAATAATCAGAGATATGTGATGAAAATTTAGGAAGCCAAATAGAAGACCAGGAAAAATAGTTGACCCAGTTGTGTAAAACTTAGAGTGTATTGTGTTCACATCAATTGTGGATTATTTTATTTTATCAAGTTGTTTTTATAAATACCATATATATTGTATCCCTATCAAAGAATAATTTAGAAAATGCTGAAGACAACATGATATAGTGAAAGTTTATGCATTATGCATTATGCATTAGGCAGGCCAAATCAAAATATCTTAGTCAATTAATTTAATAGCATAGGGATACATTTTCTGATCAATTAAAAAAAGGAATTTGGTTTAGATAATTTCTGATTTTGCTGACAAAACTTCTGTTATTTTAACCTATGTACAAAGTACTTGGTTGGACATTCTGGGAGAGTTAGAATATTTAAAATATGGTTTCTAATCTCAAGAAACTTGAAAATTAGTTGAAATAGATGTATTCACAGGAAGATGGTTAGAGATGTTCTCTAAACAAAGAAACATGAGCAAACAGGAAATATTTGTACATATTTATAGTGAGGGCGGGGAGCTGGAAAAACTTGATAGAAATTAATATTGTATCTGTGTTTAGGAGTATTAGTATGATTTTTATAGATTAATATGTAAGATGAAGGGCATTCAAATAAGAATGAGCAAAGACAGGTGGTTATGAAAGGGCATTGTGTACCTAGGTGATAAATGGCAATCAGATGTCATTATTTGATTTTTCATCTTAAAACACGAAAGCTAATCTAGATCAGTAATTTTAAAATATATTTCATAGTCTACAATTTGGAATTTTAAGGTCCTCCTGATAATGATTTTAAAATATGAGTGTCTATTTATCATCTTACCTACTCACTTCCCAGAATCTTTACCCATGTATGCTGCCTTCCTGCCTTATACTATTAATAAACTATTCTGGTTTCTCTTCATAACCAGTTTTCCCATTCATTAACTACCTTCGCTCTCTATATTAGTTTCTTAGGGCTTCTGTAACAAAGTTCCACAAATGGGGTGGCTTAAAACAACAAGTTTACTATCACAATTATAAATTTTAGATGTCTGAAATCAGGATAACAGCAGAGCCAGGCTCTCTCTGCAGGCTCTATGGGAAGAATTGTTACTTGCTTTTTCTAGTTTCTGGCAGTGTCTGAGTCCTTGGCTTGTAGATGCAGCACTTCAATCTCTTTCTCCATCTTCATATGGCCGTCTGTGTCCAAAATTTTCTCTTTTTGTAAGGAAATAGGCATTAGGTTAGAGCCCACCTTCTCTTAACTTGATTGTGTTTGCAAAGTCACTATTACCAAATAATGTCATGTTCACAGGTTCTGGGTGAACATGAATTTGGCGAGAGGACTCCATTCAACACAGTACACCATCTCATTCACATCATCATACGAACACAATGCCATTTCTCTAATGTTGAAAAGGATGCTGTTTACCCTATTTCTTTCACCAACCACTACCTATTTATCTTATTTACAGAAAACTCTTTAAAGGTATTGTCTACATTTGCAATCTTCAATTTCTCTCTCTCGATTGCTTATTATATTCACTCTTAAATATACCCCCTCCAACTGCTCCTTTACAGACCATGAAGAGCCTGCATGTTGCTAGTTTCAGTGGTCATATTTGATATTTACTTATTTGACACTTGATGACATTTGACTCTTTCCTTGATACACTTCATTTATTTGGCTGGCAGGACACTCCTGCATCTTGATTTTCCTCAAATTACACTGAATGCTTTGTCTCAATTTCCTGTGTTTGTTTTGGTCTCAGCTTATTAATAGTGAGATTTGATGCTTGATCTTTGCTCTTCTTTGATGATTTCTTTCAGTCTTATGCTTTTAAACACTATTTATGAGTCAGTGTTTTATGACCTACAGACTCCTATATCCATTGCCTGCTTGATATTTTTACTTGCAAATCTATTACATATCTCACATCAGCATGGCTTAAAGAGAATTCTCTCTGACCCTCTTAAAAACGGTCTCTACTAGCAGCTTTTTGCATCTCATTTTATAGCAAATGCATCCTCCCAGTTGCTCATGTCAATAAATTTGAAGTCAAGTCATTCTTGACTTGTTTCTCTCTCTCCTTTCTCCTCATTCATTCCATCAGAAAGTCCATGTTAATATAGAATCTAACTACCTTTCCCCTGGTCTGACCACTGTCATCTCTTGCCTGTATCACTGTCATTGCCCCCTAACCAGTCTACCTCTTTCTTTCCTTGCTCATGTACAATCTCTTATCAATACAGCAATGAGACTGACTCTTTAAACTACAATTGGATCATATCATGCTGATCTAAAACCTGCTATGACTCCATATCTCTCTAATTAAACACCAACATCATGCAATGACCTCAAGTTTCTTTGTGATCTGATACCTATTTTCCGACCTTAGTTCCTAACTGCTCTCCTCACTCATTTTTCTACAACCATATTGGATTCTCTGCTGAACTTTGAACATGTTAGGTACATTCTCATTGTAGAGTCTCTGTATTGTCTGGTCTGCACTTGCCCCAAAATATCTAATTTGATAAGTCTCTAACCCTCTTTAAATGTTTCTGCAAATGCCACTTTCTCAATAAGTCAGTCCCAAATTCATTTTTTCTACTGTTCATCCTACCATATATATTGTAGCATCTCAAGTCTCAGTAAAATCCTCTATTGTACTTTACCTTTTCATATACATAACACATATATACATGCATACACATGTATGTACACATATACATATATATTTATCACCTTCTAAAATACTATACATTTAATTCTTTATTGTGTTTGTTTGTCTCTGTGAGTAAAAATTTTGTTTTCTTCATCAGTGTATCACAGATACCTAAAAGAGAGACTGGTACATATTTATTGTATAAATAAATAACAAGATTTAATGGGGGAAATGACACATGATTCCTCAGACATTTTTTCTCTTTTTGTTATATGTTATGGGCTCAGGTTTGTCTATGTTCTTCTTGCAGGGTGACTCCCAGAACTAATAACAGCCATGGTATTTAATGTTTGTTAAATACGTATAATGTTCCAGGTCCCATGCTAAGCCACTTACATATAGTAGAATCACACAAAACCTCCTCTTTAAAAACAACTTATTGTATTAGCCCCAGCTGAAAATTGGAAAAAAATAGAGATAAATAATACACTCAAGATCATAGACCCAGCAAAGGAAGGAGCTGTTAACTATTAAAGACTATTATCCTCTCTCCTAACACACAACTCAATTTAGACTTCTGTTATGCGTGGTCAAATATAATGAATGCACATGGATACCAGTTTTTAAAGAAAATATATGTAATTTAGATTAATACAAATTGAAATCCACTATCATTTATATTTGCTCTATGATTTTTAAAAACTCTATCTTTGATTTGTTCACTAGAAGGTATTGTGTAAAAGGTGTTGATAAAGCCAACAATCTTATCTTGCAATATTATAAGATATAAAAATTTTAGTAAATCCATATATGCCTAAATATAGTCAGATATTTTTAAGAAAATATTGCAAATATTTTCACAGAATTCAGAAAAAACAAATCTCGTAATAAAAAATTAATTTTAAAGTGTGCTGTAAATACAATTTTTAAGATCTTTAATGTAAGAGCAGAGTTAATATAACTGTGCAGGACTGGTAAAGCCTGTCCTTTTGCAGTACGAGGCAGCTTAAATCATTCCAGAATGGGGTTTTAATGCTGGCACAGAAATCTTAGTCAGGAGTCTATTTCAATATGAATAGACTATTTCCAGTTATTTCCTGTGAATGCAAACAATCTTATTTTTATGGATTTCACTTGTTCAGAAGCTCAATGAAACTGGGCACCTGTGTCTTTTAGAAAATTCGACAAGGACAGAGAAAGCCCACCCTTGTGTTCTGAACTATGATTTAACCCATAAATTTCGAATTTATATTCTACCTTCTTAAATAAATTACACATGGCTCAGTTTTTCTAATGATTATGATAAAAAGCATTGAAGAATACAAGTGATTGATTAAATTTACATTCTATTTCCGATTCAGTTGATACGATGAACAAAAGGCCAAGTTGGGTATTTCTAGTTCTACACAGTTATAATAAGTCATTTCCAAAGACATAAAAAAACTCACTATATTGATTTGAATTTTACGTTATTTGTATACTAAAACATTGCTCATTTAATCAACTAGCTTTTTTGGCTTTGCTGTTTCTTGAAAGAGAGCTAGATTGAGGCTAAGTATATCTAGCTCTCATTCTGCTATTTTTGACTGTTTTCACCTTGGGAAAAAATATTTTTCTGAGTCTATATCCCTTAGGAGCAAATTGATCTATTAAATTAGGGGTTGACGAGCTGTGGCTCATTGTCTATTTTTATAAATAAAGTTTTATTTGAACACAGCTGCATCCATTTGTTTATGTATTGTCTATGGCCGCTTTCCATCACAGTGGTTGAGTTGAATAGTTATGGCAAGACCACCTGGTCTGCCAAGCTTAAAATAATTACTATCTGAACCTTTATAAAAACTATGTGCAAACCTCTGGTCTAGATAGTTTCTATGATCTTCCTAAATTTTATATTTGTACAAATTTATGATACTCTTTGGTCAGTACTGTAAAAAACTGATTAAATATTCACTACACATGTGACTCATGAATGAATGGCTGGTATATTTAAAGTATAATGAACCATTCTTGTACTCAATAATTTCTTCTCTGTCTTACGATCTCAACTGAGAAATACAAGATGAATATCAATACGTAACTGGAAATACTTGGTAGCATCTGCTAATAAAGTGCTGCACTAGGCATGGGCATTAAGGAAATTTATCATTGCAGTACTCACTGAGAAGTAAGGCTAGCAGGTAAAGCTTTTGAGCAAAAGTGGAACTTGAACTTAGGTTAGATAGAAAATGAATATATTGAATATCTACTATATTTCATAGCCACTGAAATAGGCACTTAAATAATTTATCTTCTTTAATCACCTGATCCTGCATGGTAGTCATTAATATCCTCATTTTGTGCATAATGAACTGTATTCACATAGCTACTTTAGGGTAGAGTTTGGGTTTCAGTCCAGGTCTACCTATGACAAACACATATTCACACATAAGCTCACACACATACTAGAATATTTTTATCCCTCTAGCTTACACAAACATCCTAAATCCTTTACTCTCTCCTTGGTTCTACAATTACATTCTTATAGTTAGTTAAGCTGTAAATCTTGAATAAAAATTTCATGTCTACTGTAATTATTGAGACATGTGTTAAAAAAAAAGCCTGAATTAACAAAGATATAAGTGTCTCTATATGTAATGTGCATTTGTGAGTATGTGAAATTATATGATATGTAATATATTTCTACAGACATATACATGCATATACATACTTTACCCTTTTTTAATTATTAAAATATTTTTAAGTATTATCTAACAAGCCCGTATTTTCTAGAGAGAAAAAATAGAATGTCTTAAAAGTAAAGAATAAAATACCCAAAATTAATTCAAAATGACAGTACATCCCAGAATATTTCTACAGAAAAGATGAAATCGCCTTTATTTTTTTTTAACTTCTCATTTTTAATTCTAAGCTAGGTGTGTAAAAATCAGCATTGCTAATTTCTTGCCAAATGATTTCTGTCTAAAGATATTCTATATTTTTCTCAAGGTAAATTCAGTAACTAGAGCCAAGATGACTATAAAGCTAATAATTATTTCACATTTAAGCATGCCATTAAATGTAATTTGTAGTTTTGTTATGTGTATTCATTATTCCCAGTGACAGAAAAACGCAGAGAGACTACAATGATAATCTCCATTAGTACAAGGAAGAAAAACACTGGCGGAAAGACTTCTTTACAAAAGCATTATAAGAACTAAGTTACATTGTAAATAGAAAATGCTTTGCAAATGTGACATACAAATCCATCTAACATCATTTCTTTGGTGCAGAAAAATAAAATAATATTGCTTCCTAGAATCTGAAATTGCTATTAAAGATAATAGAGAGGAAGTGACATAGAAAGTAGAGAGATTATAATGCCTATTCAAATTCTCCAATTGACTAGCCTAAATATTTTATATAATTTTGATAAACTTCCACTTAAAATTTAGCCTTCAGTTTTGTTAATACGAAGAAATAGAGATGATGGTTGTTACTCAAGTATATCAAAGGATTTAGCTTAAATATCACGATAGTTGATGTACATGGAATCTTTAATGAAATTGTTTTAAGGACACAATACAGCACACTGACTTCAAATATCTGAATGGGTTTGATTCTCAGAAGAAACTAATTTAACTATCTAGACTAGTGATATAATCTTAAATTTAATATATTTTCCATTTCCAAATAATCATCAAATTAATTCATCTGGAGACTATAATATTTCACTATTTTAAAGTGCTGTATATTTCCACATTCAATCCTCAAAGAGTTATATAATTATTATAATTTCTATTAACACATACTGAATACTCAATATGCCTATCATTGTGCTGTTATTGATACATACCATCTCAATTAATAATTGCCACAAACTATTGAAATATTATGATTACTATTCAGCTTTTTTTAAAAAAAATGTGGAAAATAAATAGTTTAGGAAGGGGGTTTTGGCTTTTGGTAATGGAAGAATAACTTGAAGATTACAATTATAAACAATTATAAACTGTAATGTGTGTGCTTGTTTGCTTGTGTGTGTGTGTGTGTGTGTGTGTGTGTGTGTGTGTGTGTGTGTGTCTGAAGGGATTAAAGTGTGACCAGAAATCAGCAAAGCCTAAAGAATAATCAACTTCTGGGAAAAAAAGGAATGGCTCTGACTTCTCTAGTTTAATCAGTGTTTGCATAAAGAATATCTCCAGCCAGCACTGAGGAAAGGCAGCTAGAACTTGGGTAGATCTGGCAATTTTAAGAGCTTTAGGAATTAAGGAACATGTATCAGTGGTACCACAGCAACTGGTATATACAGATTGAAATAGTACAAATGAAAAAGTGAAAGGGAACAATGGGCCCGACCTAAGTCACATCCAGGTATATCCTCAGTGTGTCAGATGCTCCTCGCTGAGCAGTGCCTAAACTCACACTGGAGGCAGCTGGCCTTGGTTTCTGGTGTGGCCTTTTGAGGCAACTATAAGCATAATATCTGAGGATTGTTTGCTGAATTTTAACAGGTGGCCCTGGAGGAGCAGAAGCTTGGGCTAAATTTGGCCTGAAGCTGAACCCCTCTCATGACTGTGCCACTGGACACCTACTTCACAAATCCACACTAATAAGACCGGGAGACTTAGAAGCTTTGCTTAGTACATAGTAACAGACACAGAAAGGCAGCCCAATTGGGAAGACAAAGAAGCAGAAACAATATGAAAGAACAGAACAGAGATCCAGGTATAATGGAGTCAAGTAATCAAACAGATACAGAGTTCAAAACACTAGTTATAAAGATGCTCAATGATCTTTTGGGAAGTGTAGATAAATTCAGTGAGAACTTCAACAAAGAGATAAAAACATAAAAATGGAAATGGAAATTATAAAAAGGAACCAGTCTGAAATGGAGAACACATTAGCTGAGATGAGAAGTATATTAAATGGAATAAAC
>NW_011888839.1:10279563-10308411 GCF_000151845.1 Pteropus vampyrus | reverse complement strand
AAACTAATTAAAATAAATAAATTAAAGTATGTATTTATATAAAGCCAAAAGGAAGTGGCTTCAAATTCTGCATGAAAACTTTCCCCAGCTCTCTAGCTGATCTCTGTTCTAGGAATGCATGGGGCAGACTCTAAGCGGTCTAGCTAATTGTAGATAACTGAACATCGATTCCAATGGTGGCACACAACTTACAAGATAGAGCTTGGAATTTGAATTCAGCCAAGGTAACTGTCTGTTAAAACAAATAAGCCAGCAAAATCTTAACACCTCTCAGAGAAATATAACACGACCTGGAATCTATAAAATGTATAATTTAGTTTACAGAATATATACCAAAATCTCTAGACAACTGATATATGTGTGTGCGTGTGTGTGTATGTGTGTGTGTGTGTATACATATATATGTATATATATACAAACACACATATACACACACACACACACACACACACACGTACATACATATATATATATATGAAAAACATGATCCATTCTCAAGAGAAAACAAAATCAGTGGACAAGTCTGAAATAACACATATATTGGAATAACAGACTAGGATCTCTACAAGTAGAATATATGAAACATAAAACAGAAACAGAAAGTAAAAGTTAAAATTCTGGAATGAAAAAATATAATGTTTGGAATAAAATTTTTACTGGGTATTCTAGTGAATTTTTGAAGTTCATATAATTAATAATTGCCATAGCTAAGATACAAGCTAAGTTTCTCTGATTCTGGAACCAACGCTCTTCATTACAACTCTATGCTATTTTCTAATAAAAGATAGATTATTATGCCTTATGTGAAATGTGAAAAATTAAACACTATGCTAGGCAATAAGAATAGAGTGATAAACAAGGTGGAAATACCCAATGGAGCCTACAATCTAGTGAGAGTACTAGATGCTGCACAGATATTTTCAATGATTATTTCATCATAATAGTGGTAACTGCAATTATAAAACATATAGGAAGTGAGATTGTGAAACAGGGTAACCTAACTTTGAGAGGTTGGAAAAGCTGTGTATATGACAACTGTTGCTTCTCTGTGTTTACTTAAAAACTATTTCTCTAAAATATGATTAATCTTTAAAAACTCGGGTATAAGCTCATCCTTTCCAAGGAGTGAATATTTAATATCTCAGTTATTAAGGAAAAGTTTTAACTTTATTGCTGTAGTGTACTCAGTGGTACTCTGCCACATTAACTTCTTGTAAAACACAATAATCCAAGGGACTATCTGTGGAAAATTAAAAAAAAAAAAAAAACATAAAAGAGATTGTAATGATTTTAAGTGCCATGATTACAAAAGTAATAGTTGAGGTCATAACATTTTTAAGAAAAATATTGCTGAAATATAGACACCTACTGTATTGACGGCCCATTTCCTGTCCAGTGTATACCTTACTGTACAAAGCAAACATAGACTATTAAATTGTTTACTGAGTCTAAAGCCATGCCCCCCTGAACAAGCCTGATCCCGTCCGATGTTGGAAGCTAAGCAGGGTCAGGCCTGGTTAGTACTTGGATGGGAAACCACCTAGGAAGGCTAGGTGCTGTAGGCATTAAAAATAAATAAATAAATAAGTTTACCAAAAAACGATATGAATATTATATTGAAGAATTAAATATATATTTACACCTCTCTAGTCCACCCACCCTCTGTAGCATTTAGATTGCCTCCAAGATATGATATGGTCACTGAAGATATTGATCTCAAGCACTTCTATCCACGCAACTTTTTATGAGTCACCCTAATTTATTGTAATTAACATCAGAATATAGAGCTGGATGTTTGTTCTCTTTTCCTGGTGTCCTAGGGTGAAAGTACTTTTCTTCAAAGTTACTGAGACTCAAATAAAAATGCCATTATCACTTGAAACAACACCTAGTATAAGAATATAAAGCAACACTGAGATTTCTGGGGGCCCTCAATCTACAAAACACGATCGCCTCACATACAATCCCTCTCACTTTGTACAATTTTTCTATTTTCATTGGCTAAGCTTCCCAATATGCCAAGGCTTTTACCGAGTGGTGAAAGTAGCCAGGAATTTTTATTTTCCAGGAAATAAACATCTTTTTTGTCAATAAATATTCTATCATCAGTTATTTAAGCCACATCTCTTTATTTCTCTTTTTTAATAAATTTTTTTTAAAAGCTTTCCACTTAACTTATTCTCTATTAGAGACCCCGACATCACATAAGGGAATTTTTTTTTTTTTTTTTTTAAAAAGGAGGTAAGGTAGATGAGGGAACATAAATCCTTAAATCTTTAGAACTATCATTGACGTCTTAGTCTGTTTATATTCCATTTCTGCTTTTCTTCTAGGAGGTGTTACTTGCCTTTCTCTACTTTTAAAGTCTTTTTATCTCATGTAATCTTGTTTACCCAAATTCTTTTCCAAAATTTTTAGAACTTCACCATTAAAAACATGAAAAATTCTGTTTGAATTTGACCTGGTGGAAGCTTATATAGTCACTTGTGATGTAAGAAAGATAATGCTGACTTAATGAACAAATATATCTATATATAATATATTGCATATATTAAAATATATTTTTTAATTCGTATTTTTAACAAACGCTTATGCCTGCTTTGTGCTAGGCACTATCCTAAGATGATTTATGAATAGTAGGGATGCTATTAAAGGATTCAATTTCGAATCATGGCAAGATCTTTTATAGTATTTATAATAATAGATTATTATAACAATGATTTAATACAATTAATGCAACATAAAACTTTCAGCATTTGCTTCCTTCCTGTGAACACATGTGGTTTTTCTTCATTAATTATTCAGTAAGATGAGAGCAAAGGGACAAGAGTACTTTGTTGTCAGTAGTTCTTTAGTATTGTTAATTATTTCAAAGGATCAATTTTTGGCTTATTATATTGATGATAGTGATGCAAGGCCTCCGGGTAGTGCCAGAACAGATCAGAAGTGCCAACACTGGTTTCACATTTTCTAATTCTAAAACAACTGTGGTGAAAGTCTTGGACACCAGAAAAAAAAATCTGTTAATTCCCTCACCAGCAGCTGTCACCTGTAGTTAATCTTTTTATTTCTATTTGTGTATTCTCCCTCACACCACTCTATCTCCCACACACTATGTCACCATCTGCCACCACATTTTCCTGAATCCAATTGACCTCTCCAAACATGGCGCCAGCATCATTTTCAGTAAGTCAGGCATCACTAAGTCAGTGATGGTTATACCCTTTGAAAATAAAACTAAGTATTTCATAACTAAGGTGACAATAGTTGCCCACTTTTTATAAACACCTTAATGTTTTTTTTTTGTTTTTTGTTTTTGTTGTTTTGTTTTTTAGGTGAAGGTACAATACCTATGAGACTCACTGAATATTCTAGCAAGTAAGAAATGTGTGTAATTGTGAGTGGGGTACATATAAAAAATAAGGAAAATATGAACTTTTTTTGCTTCACAAGACCCATGCCTAACGGGAAACAGTAGAGAAGTGAAAGAATCAACCAATTCATAGATTAGTAGTCAATAATGTAGTCAGTGTGGTGGAGACTGTTAACATTTGTTCATATTTGGTTCATCTCTCCTTCCATAAAAATTACACTTTTGTTTACAACTTGCTGTTAAATGGTGTCATGTGACCTATCTGGCCAATTCATTGTAAGGACATATGCATTGTTCTGGGCTGAAGCATTTGTCTTTCTGAGTAGCTGGGATCTCAGGATTAATTTAGTCACCAAAGCATAAACAAGCCTATTTTGACTAATACCACAGGTCAACTTAAGAGTTCCATTGTTGCCACTCTTTCTTATCTGTTCCCATAATGAGGATTTCAATGATTGGCCGTTCCGTTTCCTAAATCTTCTGGATATCCAGTTGTGTTTGCTTACTAAAAATTCCCTGGAACCTTACTATGTCCTCAGTTATGGAAGGGATTTGGCTGCCTTCACAGTTGAGTTAGCAGAAGGAAAGTAGTACAGGAAATTTTATGTAGGTTTCCTCTAGTGTTTTGCCATCAGCCAGAGACACACAGTAATAACTGAAGAAGTTTCACTGGAGGAAATATGTAGAGACTGCTGCCAGAGAACAGCATTGTCTGATGTGACAAAAGAGGCAGAGGAAATGGAGAACCAATGTCAAAGTCTCAGGATCCATACTCCTTCCACATTATGAACAAAGAATAACCACAGATTGGAGGGTACACTAGAAGGAATTGTTTTCTAAAGACAGTATTGAATACTCCTCTTTCTTTAAAAAAAAGGAGTAAATAAAATGAAATTGGAAGGATTCCCAGACTGCACATCTGCCTGCCTAAATTGCACCTGAGAAGAAGCAACTAAACAGATGGAAGCAAGGAGGATTAGGGAACGGTTTAGATCCATTTTATGTGCCTATAATCACAGTTCCTTACCCTCTTCACAACAAAGAGTCTTCAGGCTGGCAGACAGTGTTGTAAATGCAGAGTGTAACACCTGTGAGTCAAACAAGTGGATACAGGTGCAATAGTGGGTTCCCTAGATAAACAAGATAAACTTTCCTTAGTTAGATATATGTACATCATTTTAGTTCTCACTGCCTCTTTTTCTAATCAAGTCATTAACTATAGTGTAGAAAAATAATATTGCATAGTTATTGGTGTTATTTAACTTAAGCGTTCTTTGCTGTATTGGAGTGGAAATTAGTCGCTCATATTCCATTCCATGTTTTCTCTTGTTTTGCCTCCTCTTTCCTCCTCCGCTATCTCAAACTTCTTTCTTCATTGTAAGAATCCACTGAATGAGATGATAACATTGCAAGCATTAATGGTCAATATTTTTTCTTTCTTTCTTTTTTTTTAAATCTTCAATAACATTTAATGAATTTGGTGAGTTGAGCAGATAAAAAAATTCCAATAATCTTAATATTGTGGGACATTTGTAAACAAGACTGACATAATTATCATCTCTTCTAATTAGGGCAGCAAAAATTGTGAAATACTTGGCATTTATATAAAAAAGAACATGAAAAAATACATTATGGCAAGTAATTTTTTTGAATTCCAGTGTATGCAATACTTATTAATGTTTAAATAGTTTCCTACCAAAACAGGGAGATTAGCAAGGTGTGTTAGTGGAATTGTTAATAAAGTATGAAATGTCTCATCACTACAATGGATCCACAGCTTCAAATTGAGCTAGACAGGGATTAACAAAATGAAGATGAAGGGTGGCAGTGAATTAACAGACAAGGTGAAATGATCTGCCAACGTTGATTCAGGTACTTGATATTGTTCCTCTTAATCATATACCATGGTGTCGGTTAACATTAACCGATCTTAAACATCCATTTTGTTAGCTGAGACTTTTTTCTTTCTCTGTAGGGTCAATAGCAATTTTTATGAAATACACTAGAAATGTAAAGTACAGTGGGATCTGACATGAACAAACAATAGTATTCTGATTTATTACGACTGTGAAATCTACCTTAAATATAGGGAATGGTGTTTTATGATTCTCTATAAATTATGAAATATTCTACAATGATCATTTTAAATTACATCTAACATCTCTTAGTCACATGAGAGTTTACATTGCTCTGATAAAACTTGAAAAATAAAATAGGCTTTTATAGTTTTGCATTATATGCTTATTGTACTTTCTAACAAAAAAATTCTCAAGAAAATGATTAAATTTAGACTAAAAACTTGGGTCTTTTGATCAGCATGGTTACAGATAAATGATTTGACCAAATTTATGACAGCAAAGCTTGTTTACCATCATTTAGAAAGAGTCTGTATGAATCAGACAGGTCAAAGAAGCTTCTATTGCAATTTACTCAGCTCATTTAAAATGTTCAGGCTATGAGGGGAAACAGACATGAAAGTACCAATCTTATTACTCTCACTTATTACATATTTGGTAAATTTGAGTGAATTAAAGAAAGACAAGTTATTGACAAGTTTTTTTAAATTTTCAGTGCACAAAAGTTATGTATATGTACATTATTCCTCTTAATGGGACTCACTAAAAGTAGCTGAAACTCCACAAACACATACACACGCATATACACAATCTGGAATGACCAACTCTCCCTGTTTGTCTGTTACTGTCCTGGGTTTTGTTCCTAGGCAAATTGGGGTTTCTGGTTACCATAATACACACACACACACACACACACACACACACACGCCTAGGCTATCTGATCTCACTTTGAATATATAACCACACTCTTTGAAAGAGTACTCTACACTTATGGCCAAGATAGAAAATCAGAAAGAAAGAAAAAACAATCAAAAGTCAACAAAATATATTAAATAACAGTTTCTAAGAAATTGAATTTTTGACAATAAAGGACATCGATTTTTGAGAAACAGGAATCAAGTTGAACAAGTAAGTTGAACCCAATAATTACCCAAGTTTACTGCTTTGAGATAGTTTTCAGGCTATAGAGAAGTGAGGAGAAACATGAGTAGAGATTCCTTTAAAAAGATAGGTTTCACAAACTTGAAGTTTCTCAACTGCACAAAATGACTCTATGTCTAGTGTGTCCTACTGAGCTCACCTCCACATTACACATCTAGAGCCAAGATGGCAAAAACAACTGAAGCTCTTTTTGCTGGCTGACCCATGAATAATAAAGTCTTTTGTTTCTGATCCAGGGGTCTCTTCTGCCAGAGTATAAAACTATGGCTAATCAAGTTTTTAGTTTACAAGTAGGGTAAAAACCCAGGTCCTTTACATATTTTGGCATAAAAGACGGACAGCAAATATAATTTTAGAAAGGACAGAACATCAGATTTCTTAGATAAAACACTAAAAGTACAGTTCATAAATAAACAAATTGACTAATTGGAATTCATCAAATGAAAAACTATTGCTCATTAAAAACACTGTTAAGAGAATGCAAAGACAAGCTATGTACCAGGAGAAAAATATATGCAAGTTTTATGTGTGATAAGTCATTTGAATTCAGATATATAATGAATTCTTAAAACAAAATAATAGAAAAATAATCAACCCAATTAAAAAAAAAGTAAAATATTTGAACAGATACTTCATCATGGAGACAAAGGGTAAATATTCACATGAAAAGAAGCTAAACATCATTAGTCATTAGGAAAATGCAAATTAAAACACAGTGAGATATAACTACATATCTGTTGGAAAGCAAAATTAAAAACTAACTACAAAGTGTTGGACCAGATGCAAAGGAACTAGATTCTCATAAACTGTTAGTGAAAATGTAAAATGATACAACCACTTTGGAAGACATAACATCTACCACATGATCTAGCCATTCCAATCCGAGATATTTACCCAAGAGAAGAGACAGTATTTGTCCATAAAAAGACTTGTAGATGATATGTTTAGCAGCTTTATTTGTAATAGCCAAGCTGGAAAAATAGCATAAATGCCCACTAATAAGTGAAGGGATAAGCAAATTGTGACCCACTCATATAATGGATAAATAAAATAGATGAACTATTGATACAATGATAAAAAGGACTAGATTATTCACATGTGCTATAACATAAATGAATATCAAAATAATTATAAGTGAAATATAGCAGATCAAAAAATAAAATGCACATATTGTATGATTCTTATTTTTTTTTTAACATAGAATTAGTGACAGCAGATCAGTAAATATCTGTGTATGTGGATAACAAAGCGATGAAAGCTTGCTGCCTTCAAAACAGGAAACTTCCAGCCCAATAGCTCTCCCTACCAACGTCAGATAGATTAAATGACCCCGGTGAAATGGCCACCATATTTTGACAATTTAGAGTTTCCAACCTAACAATCAGTTACCCAAGAAATCAACTCAGTGTCTGCAATCAGAGAAGATTAACCTATGGATTCAATGCTCGCAATCAGATTTTTGGAGTCTTCTCTTAAATATGAACATACAGTCGTATTTCATGAGATATTAGTGGAAAATGTCAAAAAGGGAAAGAATCCAAAAAGCAAAGCAAAATAAAACAAAATGATCCCAGAAAAAAAATAGAAAAATAAAGCTCAAAAGAGAATTATGTTTAGAAATTTATACTTGGTATCTTCAGAAAAAAATGTAAGAAAATATTTCATTCATAAATAGGATTAGGGTCTTTTAGTTAAGAAAGAAAAAGAAGACAAGATAAATCTCTTGAAATCTATATAGAACTGCAAATAAAACTCGATAACACAAAAGCACAAAAGACAGAGTAAATAAGATCAAGTATTTGATGTTTGGAGCAAGAATGGAGTATCCAGTGTTCAAGTGGGAAAGATCACAGACTGCAGAGAGGAGATGTTATTAAACAAATAATGAAGATTTTTTTTTCAGTGCTTAAGAATGTAAGTCTCCAAATTCAAAGGGTATACTTCTGGAAAGAAGCAAGATAAATTAAAACAAACAAACAAACAAAACCAAAAAGACAATATAGTTGCATGTCGCCTTGAAATTATACTACAAAGATAAAGAGTAAATTGCTAAACCCAAAGATCAATTCACAGTAGCTATCTTAATTCATCTTTCATAAGAGTTTAGTCCTTGGATTATTTCCACATATTTTTGTAAACTGAATTTTTTTTCATTTTAATGTTTTTTTGAAACAGCTTTATTAAAGTATATTTCTATCATAAAAACCATCCGTTATCAGTATTCAATTTTCACAATTCAGTGCTTTCTAATGTATTTACAAAGTGATAAACAATCAGCATTGTCCAAATTTAAAACATTCCCAGCACCAAAAAAAATTAACCTAGAATCTATTAGAAGTCACTTCTCATCCCTTCCCACTACTTCTAGATGATCATTGACCTACTTTCTGTTTCTATGTAGATGCCTTTTCTAAATATTTTATATAAATGAAATATAATATATATTATCTTGTGTCTGGTAATTTTCATTTAGCCTAATGTTTTTGAGGTTCATCCACATTGTAGTATATATCAGCAATTTGTTGTTTTTTAAAACAATATCCTATTATGTGGATATACGGTATTTTGTCCATTTATTTTTTGATAATTGTTTCTTTTCCATTCTTTGGGTTTCATAAATAATGCTACATGGAATATTTATATACAAATCTTTACATATACTTTTACTTTTGTTTCTTTTGGATAGATATGTAGAATAGGAACTGCTGGATCATATGGTAATATTATTTTTAACATTTTGAGAAACTGCCAAATTATAAAATGACTTTATGATTTTATATTCCCACAAGAGAACAGAAAAAAATATTATTATACTATCTTTTATAATTACCAACATAATAACCTCTTCCTGCATTCCATTTTATTCATGTAGATTAGAATTAATGTTTGGGGTCACTTCCTTTTACCTTGAAGAACTTCTTTTAGTATTTCTTGTAAGATAGATCTGCTCACAAAAAATTCTCAGGTTTTGTTGATCTAGGAATGGCCTTATTTACTCATCATTTTTGAAGAAGCATTTTGTTGGAGAGAGGATTCTTTAATAACATTTTTTAACATCTCATTCTAGGTTCTATCCTAGGCTTCTAGGCTTCATTTTTTTTTCTGATGAGAAGTTATGAGAAGTACCTTATAATCTTATCGTGAATGCTTTTTGGTTATTAAATTATATGTGTCTTGCTTCTTGCAAGTAATCTCTTTCTTTGGCTTTTGACAAATTAATTATGATATGTCTGTATATGGGTCATTTTATTAAAATCCTGTTTGAGGTTTTTTGAGCTTCTTAGATATATAGATTGATATACTGGAAAGGGGCAAATTTGAGAAGTTTTCAGCCATTGTTTTTTGAAATATTTTTGTTCCCAATTCTCTCTTTTCTCCATCTGATACTATATATTTATGTACTTGATGGTGTTTTCATATTTCTCTTAGGCTCTGTTTTATTCTCTTTATTCTCTTTTTTTCAGACTGTAAAAACTTTATTGATCTATCTTCAAGGTTATTGATTTGATTATTTCCTCTGCCTTCTTACATCTGTTGATTCCTCGGTGAAATTTTCATTTTACTCATTATACTTTTCAAATTTAGAATTTTCATTTTTGTGTGTGTGCTTTTAAATAATTTCTCTCTCTATTAATATTCTCTATTTGAGGAGACTTCCCTTTATTTTAAAATGGTTTCCTTTGGTTCTATTATATGTTATTATAAGAATAACATATAATAACTGCTTTGAGATCTTTGTCTGCTAAGTTGACATCTGAGTCATCGAGGCATTCTTTATTGTCTACTTCTTTCTTGTATATGGGTCACATTCTCCCTTTTCTTTGCATGTCACTATATTTTGTTTAAAACTGAACATTTTATGTAGTAGTATATTGTATCAACTCTAGATTCTCATTTCTCATTCATCAGGGCTTGTTGTTATTGCTTTTGTTGTTCATTTGTTTATTTGCTCAGTGAATTCGCTGGACTGATTCTGTGACATCTATATCTCCCCAGGTGTCCAGCCTCTGATGCTCAGTTTATTTTCCTTATTTTAATTTTTAAGCTTAGTTGCCTAGTGTTTGCCCCTTGGTCAGCATGGATTAATGATCAACCACTGATCTTTCAGGGGGAGAACACCCTAAGCCAGTCAGTTTTTTCACCCCTTTCCATTGGATCAGTGTGTGACTTGGAGGCTGATTTCACATTTCAGGAAATTTGCAAGTCTGACCCATGATAGTCCAGGAACTTGGATGTACTCTCTTTCCAAGCTCCTGAGATGGTTCCTTAAATTTTAGGGGACACAATATGGAAGCTAAGGATTTTAAATTGATTTTCTGAAAGCCATCTATGCCTAAACACAACTTAGAAAATACTCCCATACTCATGGCATATTTTTGACTCACTTTGTATAGCAATAATGTAGCGGATATAAAAGTAAATTACTCTCACGCGATTGTATAAAGTGAAATTATTGTACATTTTGTAACATTAATTTTCAAATTGGCATTCTAATAAAACACTTTCAAAAATTAATCCAGTAGAAATGCACAAATCAATAAAGATCCTTATGCTACCTTTTTATAACCATACCCACTTCCCTCATACCACAACCCCATCTTAACTCCTAGATCCACTAATTATTCTTCATTTCTATTGTTTTGTCATTTGTGTAGTTTTATAGTTTTATAATAAGAATAATATAGTGTGTAACCTTTTGCGATTTTTTTTTCATTCAAAATAATTATTTGAAGATTCTTCTAGGTTCTTATGTCTATCAACAGTTTGATTCTTTTTACTGCTGTGTAGTATTTCATGGTATGAATGTGCCACCATTCATGTTGTGAAGAACTAGGTTAGTTCAAATTTGGGGTGTTTTTCTGGGATAAATACTCAGGAGTGTAATTGCTGGATCTTTTGGTGGTTGCGTCTTTGGTTTTAAAAGAAACTCCCACTTTGCTTTCCAAAGTGGCTTTACCATTTTACATTTATACCGTTAATGTATGAGTGGTCCAGTTTTCTGCAGAATTACCACCATTTGTTGTCACTTTTTTGTTAAGCCACTCATGTGGGTGTATAGTGTTAAATTTTGTGGTTTCATTTTGCATTTCTCTAATGGTTAAAGATGTTGAACATTTTTTCATGTGCTTATTCGCTAATTATATATTATGTTTGGTGCAATGTTTGTGTCTTTCTGTTTTCTAATCGGTGTTTCTCTTTGTTTTCCTTTATAGTTGTGTTTTAAGAGTCCTTTATAAATTCTAGCTACAACTTCTTTGTCAGAGTGTGATTCGAAAACATTTTCTTCCAGAACGTAGGTTATTTTTTCATTCCTTTTAATAGAACTTTTCACACAGTGCAAGTTTTTAATTTTGATAAAATGCAATTATTTTTATTTTATAGATTGTGTTTTTTAAATCAGATATAGGTATGCTTTGCCTAGCTCTAGATCCCAAAGATTTTTCTAATAATTCTGTGAGTTGTTTTTTATATATTTTGTGAAAGAGATTTTATAGAATTGGTATTAATTCTTTAAAGTTTGGTAGAATTTGCCAATGAAATCATCTGAGATTGTCATTTCCATTTGGACAGTTTTAAATTATGAATTCAATATCCTTGATCATTATAGGGCTATTTAATTCTCTTTCATATTGTATGAGATGTAGTAGTTTGCATTTTTGAAAAATTGGTCTATTTCATCTAAGTTTTCAAATTAATGTATGTATAGTTGTTCACAGTATTATCTTATTATTTTTTTGAAGTCTGCTGTGTCTATAGCGCTCTCCCCTATTTCATCTCTAATGTTTGTAATTTGTGTCTTCTCTTTCCTTTTCTTTATGAAGATTAAAATAAAATAACTTTAACATATACATGCATATAAATATACATATATATTTGTGCCTATACATATATATACATGCATACATAAACACACATATATAATCTTTTAGAATATATTTTCTATAATTTCAGTAGAGGAATAAAAAATAGATTTGAAGTTTGAATATAGTCAGAAAGATTTTATTGATTTATAATTTGGATAAACCTGAATTATATTGACTGCAACTTCATTTTTATGTCATTAACATGAAAACAAAATGTTCCCATCTCAAAAGTTTCTTTCTTACTGAGTCAGTCATTGATCACTCTATTTAAAATTGTGACATCCATATATCCCTACCTTCCTTCTTTTTCCATTGCATATAACACTATTTACATAATATTTTACTTGTTTATTTTTATTATTATCTGTCTCTCTTGACTGTAACCATAGTGACATAAGATTATGCAAATTAAATGAATAAACACCTAGCAACATTTGACAGTATTTTTTGCATACAGATAGTTTCATATGAACATTTTCTAGTGCAAATTAGAGTAAAAACATCTGTATTTTGTAAATTTAGATTAAAATCTTATTTTATTTTATTTTATAATGTGTATGTTTTTTTATTAATATAATTGAAGGGCCCCATACTTAGCACACTTAATGTGGTTAAGCTCTGACTTAAACAAAATCTGATAGCTTGTAGTTTAAGAACACAACTCAAAAGGAACTAAAATAACTTTTATATAACTCTTTTACCAGCTTTTTTTATTACTTTTTTCCTCAGCAGCCCATTCACTATCACAATGACGTATAAACTTAGATTCCAAATTTCTAATCCTATTTTATGAACATTAGAGTCATATTTTCAGTGGCCTCATTAAAACTTCAAATTTGTGTTCATTTTCTTCAAAACTGAGCTCATAATGTTCCCTGCCAGTTACCCCTTCTGTTATATTTGATCTCATGAAGATATCATCCAGTCGCCTGTTTCATAAATATGGTAGTTATCTTGGACTATTCTCTATGCTTTGTATTCAACCTATCCTTGCTACCAAATGTGTAACAATTCTATTCTCAAATATTTCTTATCTGCATTCAGTGCATGAGGTCCCTGTCACTCATTGGGTCTATTCTGGGTTACAGTTCAGAAGAAGTTTGAATAATAAATTTAGACTCAGGATAGCACTTTTTAGATTATGTTTCATAGATGTCCTCTTCTCTCATTCTGTCTGATTTCACTAAACAACTACAAATTTAGAGATGCTCAAAGAAACCAATCTCTGATTAGGTGGCACTTCACCCTTAACGAACCCTATGTAAAAGGTCATCCTTGCACTCATTATCTATCTTAGAGACACCTGTATTATCTGCAGTTATCTTTTTGAAATGCATTTGGAAATTTCTATTCACTATATTAGCAAGTCTGTGATTCTAATAGCACTTCAGGCATGACTGAAATAATTTGAGAGAACTAATGGCAATATAGTATCAAATTTCTAGGCATTATACTTGAGTTCCGTGTGTATGTGGTAATAAGAAACAATAAGAAGTTCAATATGCTCTACACTGCTTGATATTTATCAGATATTTCAGTGTGTTTCTGTTTTGCAAAAGACTATATACTAATTAGACTTGTGGTGAAGCACATATTTATAAAGAACTATTCTAATTCTGTTGTAGGTTATAGAGCAGAGCTAGAAACTTTGTTCTGATAAAAAATATATATTGAATATGATAGTAACAGCTTAAAGTTGTATACTTCCCTTGAGATTCCCACTTTTAATAACCTGCAGTATCATAGATAAAACTGAGGGAGTAATCATTACTGAAATGGATTTTCTGGCAGAATTAGACATCACCTTCAAGAATCAATAATCATTTAAAGCTAACAGGGTGATTAAATGACCTCTTTTTTATTTTACCTTATGTTGAGTTGCTTTTTAATCTTGATTTAGAGTCACACTGCTAGAAACAAAGATAAACCGAAGACTTAGAACATTAGAGCAGCAACGTAAGGCCTATTCATTATGAAGGTTAAAGGCTCCTTTCAATCAAGGCATTTCTACCTAATCAATGCATTCTAAAGGCAAAACGAAACACTCTAGGTACAGACTGTATAAATACCACCACCTAAGGCTGCTTCTTTTTAAAGATCTGCACCATTAGCTTTGCTATGGCAGGTGCTATATACTTTTTTATTTAATAATTTACCATGCCAGTGATGCTCGAAGATATCTTTGTATTGACTGATAATGTTGTCATCAATTCTTTTCATCCATGTAGTTTATCCCTCCCATCCCTTTACAGTGCCGAGAAGAACTGCCTCAGGTAGGCAGCAAGTTAATTCTTCCAGCCAACTATTTTCTACCACATGTAGGAAATATCTGCAGAATCTTCCTAGTGAAAGCCATTCCTGCATGTGCTCACTTTCCAGACTATCTGATTTTATCTTTTTTCATATGTGCAGAAATCCAAATGATTTTTCTTAGCTCTTTTTTCAATCTGGAATTATTCACTCTAGAGAGTCTTTCAGAATACTAAGTCTGCTATACTGCAAGAAATATAAGTTCACTGTTTTATGTTTTAAGTGGGATCAAGAAACAACAAATAATTGTGACAAAAGAAACTATTAAAATTTAAATGTTCTAAATGTTTCCCATTTTTTATTGTTTATTGTATTACCAAGACTTATAGTAACACTAACAAAACAACGATAATAAAAGAGATCTATCGAATTTTAAATATGCACATCCTTAACCTTTCTGTGCCTCATTTTCTTTGCCAGTATATAGAAATAGTATTAGTATTAACCTTGTGAAATTTTAGAAAAGTGCCTACTACTTTCATTTAACTATTATTGAACCCATCATATGCTAGGATGAAAAGCATGCAAATTGAAATATATGGTACTATAAAATTCAAAAAGCAGCCATTAAAAAATCTCTCTTGCTCTCAATCTCTCACCCTCACACTCACTTTCCTATAAACAATGCACACGAATATACATGCACAATAGAAATGCTTTGGAATTCATGGAGAAGGTAACTGAATTTCATAAAATAAAATTGAAATTGGTTTAAAATAATAGCAAAAATATGTGCCAGTATTGTAACATATTTAAAAAATTAAACAAATTCCTTTAGAACTGATCAACATTTGCAGAAGCTGAAAGGGCATGTCCCTCAGAATCATAAAATAAAGGACAGCATTTGGAGTATGCAAGGTGAGATGTATACAAGCACTGCATTAAAAAAAAAAAAAAAGATCAACATCTTCAGAAGATTATCATGGAAATCTTTTTTAAGGCAAGTTAAAAAATCAGTCACTATTTTGCCACATTAAAGTGAGGAAATATTAAAATTTTTTAAATTAAATTTATCGGGCGACATTGGTTAATAACATTATATAGGTTTTTAATGTACAGTTCAATAATATTTTATGTGTATATTGCATGGTGTGTTCACTACCCAAAGTTAAGTTTCCTTTTGTCACTATATATTTGATCCCCTTTACCCTTATCTACTCTTCTCCCTTCTCTCTGGTAACCACTAAACTGTTGTCTGTTTATACTAAAGCTAACTCGTAATTCAAGCCTTGCTCTTTGAATGTTTAATATTATCTGGGCCAATCCATCATTCAAAAGCCTACCGAGTGCCTACACTGTGCCCAGCATGAGAGCAGCAAAATCAGGCACCTCTGACATTTTGATTGTTAGATCTGATTTTCTGTCACCTGTCTTTCAGGCTCCCCTGGAGGGAAAAATCTTGGAAGTTGCAGGCTCTATCCCTTCAGGGAAATCGTAATGAGACTTAGCAGTTCAGACTGACAACCTGCAATCAGACCTGATTTTTACTGCTTTTCTTTTAGATTGAGTATTAATCTTTTCTTTGCGTACCTTTATAAATCCTTTATCTTCATTTGTACATATTATTTGATTTTTACATATTTTACATGAAAAAAATTAATACAAACTTTGATGTTTCTCAGATGAATGATAGTAGTAGACTCTGACTTCAATTAATAGTAGAAAGTTTTTACTTCAGAAAGAAATGCAGACAAAAATTTTCTTTACCTTTAAAATACTAATAGGGAAAATCTAAAAAAAAATAGCAGCTTTATTTACAATTGTTCTTTTTTCAGTTTTTATTCTTCCATTTTGCTTAACCTTAAAATTTAGAAGGCTATTTTTTGTAATATTTTTCTTTAATTGTATTTTTTCTCTAATCACCTTATTTTTTCTAATTTGTTTTGTCTGATAATAAATTCTTCACTCTTATCTATTTATATTGCTACAATGCTAGGTTGTTTTTCATTATTTGATCTTTTTAATACTTATTTAATATATAATTACCCTGACCATATAGTTTTGAAAATCAAGCTATGATTCAGATCAAGTATTGCAATTGTTGGACACAAAATAAAAATCTCTTTACTTAGATCTGGACCTAAAGTTGATCTCCAGGTCTAAGGCCTGAAATTTAAAACTTTGGGTTCAAGAATGTAAAGGAAGATTATAAGATTGGAAGACTTTAGAAGATTGAGGTGGAAACTACATTTTAAAACAACATAGAAACTTAATTATCAACTATAGTTTCTTGGCAAGGATCTAGATTTTGTAGTACATGTAGCCTAAACAGTTTGGTGCCATTTGGGGAAAAAAGTTTATTAGTAATACAAAATTTTGAGGTCCCCTCTCAAGGCTTGGTAAAGGTACCATGCTAATTAGAGGTGCAAAGCTTATGCTTTATTTGATCTATGATATATCTGTCTCCGCTTTTGAATAAAATTTCTAGTGAGGATAATTTTAGATAGAGTATATTGTCAAAGTGTTTAGCATTGCTTAATATATTCAACTGAGAAAGCTATCTCGAAACTAAAATACACGATCTGGTGAGACTTCTTAAAATTGTTCTAAAACCACAAATTATGGTGAACAGAGGCATTGTAGTAAATTTACAGGTGATGAAATTGGCATATTTCATTGTGGTAAGAAATGGAGAGTAGGAATGTAATGAGAAGACAAGATAATGCAATGTAATAAAGAGACAAAACACCACAGGAAAATGATGGTAGTTTTATGTAAACTGTGGAAATAATTTCAGAACTCATTTAATTGATAATAAAAAATAACCTTTATATAAGAGAGGGAAAAACTCCCACATGCAAAACTAAGTAGCAAAAGTTCTATCATTTTCAAACACAAAAATAATATGTAAATGGCTTAGATTTAATGAGAAATCATTCACTTTATTATCAGATGAATGTCTTAAGGGAAAACTGAAAAGTATTTTTATGGGCCTTTTCCTTGGCCTATATTTGACCTTCTTGATTTTTAAAAAAAAATTTAAATGTCACATTTTTTTCACCCTTTGAAATGACAGATTCATCATTTAATGACTTAATCCGAGGGTTAGGAATTCTACATAGAAGCATAAGTCCATGACGATAGAATAAATCAAGAAAAAAGAGATTTGTAAAAAGAAATGATTGGTATTATAAAAGTTATTCAAAAAAGTGTGAGTATATCAAAGGAGCAAATAATTCTGTACCATGTCATGCAGTGAAGTGAAGTAACAGTATTATAAATGTGATTATGCTTCTTGAGATAACATTTACTCGATTGTATAAACAGATTTGAATATTATATTATCATTAAAAAAGCATTTTAAATTAAAATATATAAGAAGTAGCCTTGGGAACAGACTGGTTGAGAATCTTAAAGTATCAAGCCAAAATAATAACTTATTATTATTTTTATGATAGTTTTAAACAATCATAATGCCTAAGTCAGAATAACAGATGGATTAAGGCAACAGATGGACAATTTATTTCACAGATTGAATACCTAGAAACCACAAGCACCCACTTGGAAAACCAGGGAACATTGATCTGATGCAACCACTAAATGATTTGTTGTACATAATAGAATGGTACACATTTATTTATGGTTGGAATTAAGAAAAAATAGACAAATATAAAATATTGTAATGAAATAGTTTAAACTGATTCATAATACCAAATGATTGAAAAACTACTAGAAATTTATGTTTCTACATCTATGAAGTATTCATTCCATTCACCTATTATAATGTATTTTGCTAGAAGTATTGAATGTTTATATGCCCTGTTATTTACTTAGGATAGCTATCATAAAATCATATGCTATATATAAATACATATATAAAAATATGTAAGTAGTAGTCTCTAACTAGACTGATCATTAATGAATGGATTTAAATACATTTAGATTGATGTGGTGGGACTATTGGCCTGTGTTTTCAGTCTACATGTTAGTAAATGAAATATTTTTTTCTTTGTCATTTTGAACCTCATGTTAAATTGACAAAAGGAGATTAAAAAAAATCTTGTTAAATATTTTAAATTATACTAATATAAAATACAAATATATCAAAATTTATCTCAAAGAGGTTATTTTAAATGTCCAGGTTAATTCAGTAGTTATATATGCCTTTATATTATCCTCTCTCAAAAAAAAAAAAGAAAACAACTTTCAAAAACATACTATTCTAGTTAAAATTTTATATATTATAGATGTGTAAATTTTGAGTAATAGTTGATTAGCAGCTATTCATTTTGGGATAGGAAGCAAGGCATAATGTTCTAACAATGAATGGTACCAATATTCTAGCCCCAATTCTGTTATAAGTGGGCACCCAAGGATAGAATTGACCTTGAAAGCTTTATATTTATTTTCTGCAATATGCTAGTGGACTATATGGTCTCATTTTTTTATGTCTATTTTATGGTATTATGTCTGTTTTATTCCTAAATTTTTATAATTTAGTGCAATTGGAATATAACAGTTAATGAAAAGGCAAGAATAAATATTATCATGGGTCAGAAGAATATCAAATAATTAGTAGGATGCTATTGGAACAAAGACTCTAAAATATCAAAGACAGTATTCCAAATATCCTGCAGGTAACCTGAGACTTTGGACACAGAAAGTCAGAACCTTTATTCATTGAGTAAAGACTTTATAAAGTAGTAAATAGGAAGATCTGAATCCTTTCAAACCCTTCCTGAAACAAATTGAAAAATACAAATGGAAGAATATAAATTGGTTAAGGATTTACTTTTTAAATGTCTCTTTCCAGAATGTGTGCTGTAAGACCATTGTTCAGCCAGATCTCTTCTCTCTTCACACACACACACACACACACACACACACACACACACACACACACACACACACACACACACACACACATTGCCAAAATTGCCTGCTTTCCTAGTGACAGCCTATTCTCAGTGGAATTTGTTTGAATTTTGATTTGTGCCAATCAGCCCTCACTTTTAAAGGAATAAAGTGACAGCTTCTTCCTCTAGTGATAATTCAGGTTATAGATATGATTTGATTCCTTAGCTACATATGCTATGATGATAATATATATTGATTGAAACCCAATAAATTTTTAAAATGCATGTAAGCAACAAGACCAAACAACTTACTTACAAAGTAACTATGCAAAGTAAACTTATGTGCATGTGTGTATTAGTATTTACTATTGCAAAATTTATTATAAAATCCCCTATTTGGTGAAAAGATTGGAGTAGGAACCAAGAGTTTTTAAATATACATATTTTATGCTAATCTTTGAAAAATAAAGACTAAATAAACCGACAAAATTTTTCTAAAAGAGCTACTATCTCTGATAGGAAAGTTCATATTCAATGAATAAGTTGTAAAGTTTAGGAGCTATTAAACTCTAGGGAGATGATTATGGAAAACAGAAATAAAGGTATTCATGTTTCAGCTCACATGGGGCATGATTTAATATTAGGGCCTAATCGGGGGTAATGCTTTGTGCTAACTAGGAACAGAATTGAAGGGTTTCTCATTATTTCTGGGAAGCAAGAGCAGGACAATTTTACTTGACCCAAATAATTTGGAACACATTTACAGTGGAAATATTTAGGGCTATACCCGGAAAAAAGTGAAAATATTTGTACAGGTATTTTAAAAATAAAGGAGGTTGCAAATCTCTTTAGAAATACCAGTGACAGAAGCTTCTGACTAATTTTGAACTTTGAGCAATTAAAGAGACAGGTCTTGAGAAATTCCTACAGAAAATAATAATAAAATGATCTCAGGATAAATAAGCATCTGTGAGCATAAGCAGCAAGGAATATCAGAAGGAATTAGCAAAGAAGAGAAGAAAAACCATGAATTCAAACACAAACCTTCACTTTGTCACCTCTTGTTATTGACTTTTGCAGTTGTTTGACACATAGGGAATTGGAAATCATTGTTGGTATACCTATTGCTTATCAGATTGTTAATTATTAGTTTCAGTAAGTTTTAGAGTAAAATGTATGGAGTTCTCTTTTAATAATGAATTCATCATTATTTTCAACTCTTTCTTCTGTCTTGGTGAAGAAAAAAGCAGCCACTGACACCTAAGAGCTGGTTGGAACTATCAGCTACTAGGATTTCATTTTGCTCACTCAGTCCTAAGGCTCATAGTTAGACTGTGATGTGTTCCTGATGAACATAACCATTTCACAGAACACAGACATCAGAGAAGGACAGTCTGTGTCTATGATTGATCAAGATAAAAACAAGACCACTCCGTAATCATGATTGAGCACAAACAGAAACAAGAACATTGTCCAAATCACAGATATGCCAAGCAGCCTCTGAGCTATTATGAGTGACTAGTGCTTCTTGAGCAATTATTTCTTTAACTGAGTTTCACTTTCTTTCCTCCTAGATATCATATACTATTGCTTCTTTCTGCCCAGATAGAATCCATAACAAAGCCTCTTTTCCTTGACCCACCCCTAAATAACCTAACAAACCTAAATCCTAGAAGTCCTTTCTAATACCCTCTTTTCCTATGGTGTGAGGTCTCCAGTATTGTTGATTCAGTTACCAACTTAGGTGAATTCCTAGTGATATTTGGCTAGAGCATTGACAGATATCATAAAAAGAAAATCACTAAAGTTTTTCCTCCTCCTCATCTTGATGTTGTAGGTAGACTGGGAATATTTTTCCTATTCATCAAGTCAAGATTCTGATCCCTGACAGTGGTTTATCTAGTTGTTCTACACATTATAGCTGTTAACTTATGGATACATGTTTCTTAATGGTTAACAGGCGTAAACTATGGTGGTGATGTGCAGAGATTTGCGACTTGTTGACTCCCCCATGATCCTCATATGTGAATGTATAGTCTTCAGTGTAAAGCTTTATTATGTTCTTGAAGAGATAATAATTACTGATTTTTATTAAAAGGTTCCCCCCCAAAATGAGGCTTTTAAAAAGAAATAAAACTAATATCAGTAAGTTCTGATGCAATACATTTATTTTCCCCAAAATGTCTCAATAATAAAAACTGGTAGAGGCTGTGTATGATCCCCGCCCATGTATTTGAATGACTTATCTTTGGTAATCTATTTTAAAAGCCTGTGCAGAGACTTTGAGACACTGTGATTTGTCTTTTCACACCCATTTATCAGTTTATTTATTTTTTTATTCCATAGGTTCTTTAGAATTTTACTTTTGTACAGGTTCAGAGTTTAAGTGAAGCATAACAGAGATGCAGCATAGCTTCTCAGTTAAGGGCAGTTAAGCTGGAGTAGGACTGCCAGGGTTTCGGTGACCAATCAGCCAGGTACAATAAATGTAATCTTGTTATAGTTATTTTTCATTTCTGTGCCTTAATACAGAGATAATTATAGAATTTACCTTTTATGAAATCTTTGAAAATTAAATGAGTTAATATGTATAAAGCTGCAGGCAGTCTGTGTCTGTGATTGATCCAGATAAAAACAAGACCACTACCACATAGCAAGCACTGAATTAACGCTGTTAAATATTTATAGAAAATCCAGTTCTCTTTGACCACCACTGCCAATCACAATATGCTTAGAATTATATATTCATTGGGTATATTTCTGAACTACTTCATATATTTACACACATTTATGTGTACAGAATGTATTATAAAAAATGAAAGACATTATTCTTTTCTTAAATATTTTTTAGTAAATTTAATCTGCATGCAGTGTATAGGTCAAGATTTTTTTTTCTATATTTCTATCCCATTTGTTAAATATCTATGCTCTTTGCATTGAATTGCCTTTGCTCCTTTGACACCACAATTGATCATATATCTGTAAATTGTTTTTCTAGACTGTTTATTCAAATTAACAGGTATACAAATTTCCCTATAACCATGATATCTTAATTGCTATTACTACATACTAAGTTGTAAATTGGTACAATGAACCCTGTCATGTTGTTCTTTTTCTTTCATCTTTTTATGTTATTTTAGCTCATTTATCTTTCCATATAACTTTTATAATCATCTGGTCAATAGCTGTAGAAATTCTTCCTGGAGAATTAATTATTTTTACAGATTTTTTTTCTTTTCTAATATAAGCATTGAATGCTGTAAATTTCCCTAGAAGCCACTGTTTTTCTGAATTCACAAAGATGAATTAGAGAATACTGACATCTTAAAATGTTGGATTTCCAATCCATATACACTATATGTATCTCAAATATTTAATTTTCTTTCAATTTTATTTTTTCAGTATTTGTGGATTATGTAGAATTGGTATTATTTCTTTCTTAAATGTTTTGTGGAACTCTTGAGAGTAAACATACAGGCAGATATTTCTGTTTTTGGCAAGTTTAACTATGAATTCAGCTCCTTTAATAGACATGAGATTATTCAGATTATATATTTTATGTTGATGAATGTTGGTAGTTTGTGCCTTTCATATAAGTTTTCAATTGTATCTAAGTGAATTAACTTGCATGGAGTTTGATGTATCTCCTTATTGTTTTCATGCTTGTGAAATATTAACTTATATTCCTAATATTGGTAATTTTTATCTTCTCTTTTTTTTCTTGTTAGTTGCACTAGTTTTATGGATTTTATTCATCATTTCGAATAAACAGCTTTTGATATTCTTGATTTTTTCAGTTTTTTTCTATTTTCAATTTTATTCATTTCTGCTTCAATGTTTATTTTAATAATTTTATTTGATTTGGTTTTACTTTGCTCTACTTATAGTTTTGATTTGAGACTTTTCTTCTTTTCTAAAATAAATATTCAATGCTACAAATTTCCTAAAAGCATTGTTTTACCTAATTCTGTAATCTTTAATATACTCTAGTTTTATTTTCATTTCTGATCGTTTTCTGTTTTCCTTGTGACTTCATATTTGACCCATAAATTTCTGGCTTTTTAAATCTAATCTGACAGTTTCCAACTTATAATTGGTGTGTTTATGCTATTTACATGGTTTGATTTGAATTTGTCATATTGATAGTTGCTTTATATTTAACCCATCTGTTCTTTGTTACCTTTTTCTTATTTTCTGCCATTTTTGAAGGTTATTATTTATTTTCTAAATTATATAAAATATATGGTCTTATCTTCACTGCCAGCTTATTAGTTAGAACTTTTTATTTAGTGTTTAAGTTTACAAAATTTTTTTTTAATTTATAAGACTCTGCCTTTATACATTACCATATCACTTCATGTCAAGTGTAAGATGCTTTCTATTTCTCACCTCTCACATACTGTATTATTGTTTTCATAAGTTATTCTATGTATACATATAATTCCCAAAATATACTACTATTTTTGTTGTGAGCAGTCAGTTATTTGTTAAAGAAATTTTTAAAAATATATTTTATGTTACCCTCATTTTTTACATTTCTGTTGCTTTTATTTATTGTGTTGTATTTATTTTATTGATTTGAATTTACATTAGATATCATACCCCTTCCTTTACTATTTCTTAGAGGGCATTCTGCTAAAGATATATTTTCCAGCTTTTGGTCATCTGAAATGTGTTCATTTGACTTCAGTTTTAAAATATATTTTCCTTGGATATAAAATTTAGGCTTGTCAGTTATTTTAAAAATATTTTTAATAAATCACTCCACTGTCCTCTGGTTTTCATTTTTAAAATCAAAAACCTGCTCTACTTCTAATTTTTGTTCCATAGATATAGTCTCCTTTTTTTCTCTCGGACTATCTTTAATATTTTCTCTTTATTGTTGTTTTCAGCAGTTTTGACTGTCTATGAGTGTGTGTGTGTGTGTATGCATTTATGCCATTATTTCCTCAAATTGTTCTGTCCTCTCCCAATACTTCTCTTCTACTGAAACTTCAATTATATATATATGTTAGGACCATTTAATATTATCTCATAGCTCTTGGATAGTGTGTTCTGAATTGTTTTAAGTCACTCTTTATATGTGTGTCTGTGTTTCAGTTTGAATACTGAACTACAATTTTTATTTCCATATGTCCAGTTACTTGAAGATATCATCAAAAGAATTCTTTGTATTTGATATCTGTTTTTTTGGAACTATTTTCATGTGACTCTTTTTTTTACCCCTTTTTCCATCTCTTTAACAAAACTCCCTTTCTATATTTTCATGTTATCCTTTTTTTCCACATAGCTCCTTTAAAATATTTGCCATAGTTTTTTAAAGTCTTTAGATGATAGTTCTAACTTGATCTCTAGGCCTAGTTCTGTCAACTGTATTTTCCTAACAATTGGTTATTTCTTTTTAATTTGAGTTTTGGAGAAATTTTATATTGAATAGTTGGCATTTTATGCTAAAGAACATTAGAAACTGCAATAAACAGAATTATGTCTCAGGCTCTTGGTGTGGGGGACTTAATTCAATAATAATAGAGCTGATTTTGACTTTTTTATTGTATGATTACCTCAGCATACCACTGCAAATTCCTTCAGCGGTAGGATGCTACTAACTTGTTCTTCATTTTCCACCCTCTTCTTCTATAAGATCTATGTGCCTGCCTCACAGTGATGTTCTTTTTTCCATACTCCTGTTCCTCCCTGTGCTATAGATTGCTGTGAGTTTTTACTGAGTATTGTGTTGGGACAGGATAGTTATAAATTTTCCTAGTCTAGCTTCAGGCCCTGGATGATTGGGCCTCACGGATAATTTTCCTATTCCTCTTACCCATGGAAGCCAAGCCTTTCCTTGTATCTACTGAAGATCTTGTATTGGAAGAGAGTTCACATATCCTTCAGAGTATTAGTCAAACTGTCTTTTATTAGCATAGAATTCTCAGTCCAAGGATATTTTCTCCTCCTGCAGTAGCAGACAACTTGTGTTTTCTTCTCCTATGGAATAGTACATAATCCCTTGGGCTCTTTAGTTGGAAGAGTTTATTGCCACTGTTCTAGAAGCTTATGAATTTATTTAATGAAAGAGTAGTATCCAGAATGTGGTGAGATTTTGTATATGTTAAACACTGCAGGGTTTAATCAAGTTTCCTGTTCTGCTCCCTATATTTTTTGAGAACACCTGATGTTGACCTATGTTAATGAGTTAGAAGACAATTCTCTGTGTGGAGGAAACATGTTAGAGGCATTAATTATCTTTTGTCTTTCATAACTGCCTGTGAAGCCTTCCTCCAAAAGACAAATATCATGGTTCAGTTCTCCCAAACCATTGTACTTACCTGAGATTAACTGCCAGCTGCTGGATCTTGTGTCTTCCATCAGAGGGCTCTGTTCATGGCTTGATTAGTCTATTGAAGAATGCATCCACTTGAGCCTCTCCTCCACTTCATTCCTGTGGGACTTAGGGGCAAAGACAGGTAATATGAACATGAAGCTTGTTCTGCCTCCTGAGACATGAGTTATAACAACCTTCTTCTCTTACCCAGGAATCTTGTGTCTTCTGCTAGCATTCTTGAAAATATGGCAGGCTAAAATTTTAGCTTACAAGTAGTATAAAATCTCAGATCCTTCATTCTTCTCGACAGAAAATATTTGTGATACCTTTTGTCTGGTTCTCCCAGGAATTGTAAACTCTCATTACAGTCATTTAATTTTTAGCTCTTTCTTACCCATTCAATTTTTAGCTCTTTCTTACCCACATATTTCTTCTGTGATCTGCTCAAAGTTGAAAAGTTTGTGTTACTGTTGTTTCTCTTTGGAGTCACCTGTTACTCTTTGGAATTCAGTTCACTTGATAAGATCAAGTGCTTTTATTAATTACAGATATTATAGTTTTTTTCTAATTTATAACAGTGCCATTCTCTTTTGACTTTGTATATTCTTAGTTTATCCTCAAATTTTTGCTTTTTGTTGTTGTTGTTCAACAATTTGTCACTATGCCTTAGAGATTTTACTTTATACCAATATATGTGAATCCACTCAGTCTTTTTAACTGCTTCATATTATGTCAAAATATGAATCACACAATAGTTTTCATATTGATGAACATTTAAATTGTATCTGATCTTTCCTGATACCAGAGAGTGGAGCCCTTTTACATTCCTTCTTGTGTATGTGTGCAATCATTTTTCTGGATAGATTTCAAAAGTGCAATTTTCATCACTGTGCTTGCACATGTTAAATGTTACAGATGAAAGTGTCTTTTATCTTGGCTTTTACCAATTACATTTTGCACAGCAAGACAGGAGAGTATCAATTTTTCTACTCCTTCACTAATAGTAAATATTATCAAACTAAATTTTTGACAATAAAGAATGAAAAAAATTGGTTTCTTTATATGGATTTTTCTAATAATAGTGATATTGATGATCTTTTAAATATATTTAGTTGTCATATGTATCTTCATTTTTTGCCTTTGATTTGTAAGCATTTTTATGAATATTAATTTCTTTATGTGTATTTTGCAAATATTTTTTCCTCTAGTGTGCTTATATGTATACTTTAATAGTGATGCTTTTGTTTTCTCTTGTTTAAAAATGGCTTCTTTTCTGAAACTAAAAAAGTGCACAGATTGTTTACTGATTTTTAGCAGGTATCTTTTCTTATTTATTTATTGAGTTTGATCCTTTTATTTTGACATTCATTACTGTAAATAGTATTGATTTCTTCAAAATTAGGAATCATTTTTAAACATAATATATTTTTTTAAATACACATGAATCTTATGTGGCCTGTGTTCCAATATCTAATTTATTATTTATTATCGATTAATATTTTATTACTTATTGCAATGTAATTTGATACTTAATAGAGTAAGGTCTATTTCTTGTTCTGGTTTTTCAAATTTATCTAGGCTAATCTTACATATTAACTTTACTGGATGAAGTTGAAATTTTACTTGACAAGTTTTATAATAATTGTATTGGAATTTTAGTGGAAGTAGATTATATTTATGGATTATTTTGAAGAGTCTGGCATCTTTATTTTTGACTTTTCCTGTCTTTACATCAGTTCCTATCTTCATTTTTTATTATTTTATTACTATCCTTGTGTAAAGTTTCAATATTTTCTTCTGAAATGTCATATGGATTTTTCTTAGATTTATTTCTAAGTACTTTACAGTTTATACATGCAATTGATATTGAACTTTTTATTAATATATTTCTTAATTGGCCATGACTGAAATAGAAGAGACAATAAAGTTTGATGATTTAATCATGGGCTTCAGAGCCACACTGAACCTGTTTACCACTTATTAGCCATAGATAAATTATAATTTTTGCCTCAGTTTTCCTTAGTTTTAAAGTGGAGAAAATGATAGCATTTATTTTGAAAATGATAATAACTTTAAACTTCAACTTAAAATTAAAGAAGATAATACATGTAAAGAACCTCTAATACTACTTGGCTAGCTTAAAGTATTCCAAAATTGTTAACCAGTATTATAAGGATAGTATTAATCTTTTATGTTTCTCATTTGATTCACCTGGATGTGTTAGATTTACAATTATATTATCTAGAGATAATGATTTTTATCTTTAATGACTACAGTGGAGGAACTGTTATGCAGCGGCTGACCTCACAGAACAGGATTGACTTTAACTGGGCTCTGCTGCCTGCCCAGTTAGAGTCTCAATCTAATTCTATTTATTTCTTTATCTATAATTGCATTAGGTTCAACTTCCTCTACAAAGTTAGTATCAGGGTGAAAGACAGCATCTTGTCTGTTAGTTAATAATGTATTTCTAATATTTAGCCTTTATATATGATCCGTGCTATTACATTTTTGTATGCTCTTTCTGCATTTAAGTTTATCCTCCTTTTTGGTCAAGATGGAGGAGTAGGTAAATATTGTGCTTGTATCCTCTCACAACCATATAAGAATTACAACTAAATTACAGAACCATTGAGAGCCACTTGAATCTCGCTAAACAGAAGTCAAATAACTAAGGATATGTAAGACAAGCCACAATGAGACTGGCAAGAGGATTCCAGATGCAAAATGGGCTGGTCCCACACCCATGTGTGGCAATTAAAATGGGGAATAAATGTTGAATTCTAGGAAGCAATATTTACTTCAGAAATAGTTTTAAAAAGCAGAGCAATGAAATATAAAATGGCAAAATGTTCTTTCTTAGGACAGTAAGGGGTAAACATTGCAGAGAGGTGCCATTTGAACAGAAAAGTGAGTGAAAATTAAAAGTGTTGGGTAATGATGCATAGTTTAAGTTTTCTTCTGATATCCTTTCCTTACTTCTAGGTTGACATTATTTAGGATTTTATTCCATATTATTATGTATTTTCTTTAATAAATGTGTAACTAATATTTATTTAGACAAAACATGTGCTAATTCTGCTTTTGCTGTACAAACAATTTGCTTATTATTTGCTCTTGCATTACTTGCTCACTTTAGTGGAATATATTTGCTAATAATTTTTTC
>NW_011888839.1:10233576-10278718 GCF_000151845.1 Pteropus vampyrus | reverse complement strand
ATATATATGTTTATGCTTATTTACTTGTTAAATTTTGCTGAGTCTTCTTGGACAATTTGCATATAAATGTTGGTTTGAACAAGACTTCCTTCAGAGTTAGAACTGTTCTTTGTATAAACAGGGAATTAAACAACCGAAGGAAATCAGTTTTGCCCGATGGAGTGTTTCCCTAACCAATATTACAAATATGAAAGCCACAGTTCCTCCCAGTTCGCCTGGAACTATCTTGATGTTGCTCACAGTGAAAAGAAAAGCCGTACTGTTTTTGCTTCCTAACCCAAGTAGGTGGAGCAAATTTGTAATTGAAAGCTCTTGTTCAGGGTTCTCCACTCCTAGTGACCTAGATAGCCACCTCTTGGCACACTCTTGCCTTTATGATCGCCACCTCCCTGGACAGATCACTCAGTGTTGGTCATACACTTCCATGTAGCCTTTACTATACATATTTTGGCTCATGATTTTCTTCATCAATTCCATCCTGTCTCCTTGCCTGCTTTCAAAGAGTCTTCATAGACTCTGGTAGATAGTAAGCTCTTATTTTTACTTTCCAAATTTTGTTTATATATTTCTTTATTTGGTTTAGTGGATCTCAATCATTTCTAAAACTTTTGCTAGAAAAGAGAAACTGCAACAGAGGATTGGATTTCAGTCTTTGCCTGAAATAGTCTCACTTGTAACATAGTTTTTGTGGTACCTCAGAAATTATTGGATATATAGTTTTATAGAGATATTTAAATCTATTAATATTAAATCATATAATTGCATGAAAATATAATCTGTGGTATATAAGGTGACTTGTTATATAAAATTCCATATTATATGTTTAAACAAGAACAAAAGTAATATTCATATATAAGATGAATTCTTCATAAATGCTTGAGAAAATGCTCATGATAAAAAGCACTTAACCTATAGTAATGCAAGTGATATTAGAATAAAGGCCTTAAGAAAGTTTTTTATAAAAATATTTTGCGAGCCTTAATAAAAAAATACTAGTATATTCAACTACAATATCTCTCTTAAATTAAAGGAGACTTAATTTATATTTTTTAGGATAATTGTGTTATGTTAGCTAGATTTACCCCCTAGATGGCAGATTAATTCTTTGTATATGAGTTCTTCCAGTTGAATTACCACAATTTTCTTTTCTCTCTTCCTCTGGTAGTACCCCAGGATGTCATACGTATTTACTTGATAGAGAATCAATACTTGCAATTCCATTACTTTACACCATGCTCTTGAATGCTGGTCATTGTCAATATGGTTTGTGTGGCTATGTGGTCACCGTTATTGTCACCACTGACCTTAGTCATTATTATCACTCTACTCTAGTAATCACTTTTGCAGAGAAAGGTGCATGCTGGAGTTTTCCCCCTCCAGATTCATTCTTCATCATTCTCTGCTTTGGTTTGTCCCCTGGGTGTTTGATCTCTGTACACTGCAATACTAGGATTTCCGTGATGGCTGCCTTTCAGTTAGGTTTAACCAATGGGAGGAAAAAAAGCAACAGGAGTTTATATATAAGACAGGTCAGGAAGTTTTTTCTCTACCCTCTGTTTCTTTCAGCAGTGTATTTCTTGTTACCCTCGAGGACCGCATCTCACCTGGCTGACCACTCCCACAGGGCTCCAGTTATGAGTGGGCACCAGCAGTACTGTTTCTTCTCTCTGCTCCTTAAATTCTAACACCCACAAAGCTTTGTTGCTCTCAATAGCCTCTAGTTGCCTTATCTTACACTTTTTCCCCTTATGTTGTCCACCACACACCTGTAAGTCTTCTCTTCCTTAAAATGCCTTCACTTGAAATATCTGTAAATTCTCTTTTTTGTTTGACTATTGCGAGGGGTAAGTTAGTTTCCAAATTATTTATTTAATTTGTTTCTACAGTTTTTAAACATCCCAAATCCCAACTCTAGGAAATTAGGATAAAAATTTGTAGGTTAAGCATTATCTCTTAACACTAGGGACTAATGATAAACACACACACATAAGTAGATATAGGATTGTGATATTGTGATTTATAATAAAAAATACATATTTGGTTTTCATTACCAGCCCCCTTCCAGAGTTCCTAAAACCATTGGAATTTCCTAAGTGATGAAAGCAGTTGTTTGTTATGTTAGTGAGGTAACTTTTGAACTCCACTCAAGGATGAGGCTGGTTGCCTGGAGAATGAACCAGGTTATTAGAGGGTTGAAACTTTTAGTCCCACCCTCTGACCTCCTAGAAGGAGAGAGAGGCTGGAGATTAAGATTAAACACTGATAGTCAATGATTTAATCAAGCAAGTTTATGTAATAAAGCCTCTAGAAAAACCCAAAAGGACAAGGTTCAGAGACCTTCCAGGTTGGTAAACATGTTGAGATTTGGGGAGAATGATGTACTTAGAGAGGGCATAGAAGCACCACATCCTTTCCTCACACCTTGATTTCTGCATCTCTTCTGTCTTGCTGTTCCTGAGTTGTATCCTTTGATAATTAATCAATAATCTTATTGCCTGAGTTCGTTGAGCTGCTCTAGCAATTCATTCAAACCCAAGGAGGGGGTTATGGGAACCTCTGATTTATAGCTGCTCAGTTAGAAGTATAGGGCTTGCAACAGGCATCTGAACTGGGGGTGAGCGACAGTCTTGGAGGACTGAATGCTTAACCTATGAAATCGGATGCTATCTCCAGTAGACAGGCATCAGAAGGGAGTTGAGTTCTTTGACACCCTGCTGGTGTCTGAGATTTGCTTCTTGGTGTGGGGGAAACCCCTTCCCACCACACATATACTTTGACTTGGGTCCAGGAACCCAAAAGAAAAACTTTATGAAATTTGAATTCAAGAGGATTATATGATTTAGATAATAATAAAAATTTTCAACATTATCTCCCCAAATATATATTTTTTTCATTCTCACTATTCATTAATCAGTATTTTTATGTTTAGTCCTATAAAGTTTGGTGCTCTTCTCAGGTTGAATTACTTGGTCATCTAGCACTCAAAAGTTTTGGATTCGGCCTTTTTTTTCTACCTTGAAAATTTCTGCCCTGTATAAAAAGTATATATTAGTTGTAATGATTATTAACAATTTATCCTAGAATGATATTGTTGAATGTTTTATAATAGATTATTGTTGGCACACCTAGAATCCACAGTTGGTGAGCCAAATTCTTCAAAGTGATGAGCAATTACAACATTATCACTGAACAATGCTATCCATACTATCCTTATAACACTCAACATATAACATTTTTACTTTTAGTAAAATATCAAAGAAATTATTGAAACTTGTGGAGTCTTCCTTCCTTTAGTCTGTAATATTTGCTAAGTGTATTTTTATATATACATAGATAAAAATGTCATCCTAAACATTATTGGCTGGGAGCTCAAGGAGGTGTTCAGATCTCTTGATGTGATATTTAAAGTTCTTCATTAGAGTAGAACACCACTTTTATTAAAAGTCTCTGTTGTCATACTAAAGTTTTATTAAGTATTTTCTCTAAAGTGGAACTGATTTTTATGCCATGAGATTATTAACTCTTTGTTGAGTAATTTAACAGTTTATCAACCTTGTAATAGCTGGGTGCATCTTGCAGACAATCCCAGAAATGGACTGCATTAATTTTTTCACAATTCTTTCATCACTCTCCATTTTTACCATTGTATACTGTGGGTCGAATATACTTTCCTACCTCATTGGACAGTGGAATGTTTGAAGAGGCCTCCTCAGTGTAGTTGCAATTTTTTTCATGATTTTTCCAGTTTTATTGAAATATAATAGACAATCAGTTGCTCATATTTACATTGTACAAGTCAATGAGCTTTTTTCAATTATAATTGACATACAATAATATATTATTTTCAGTTGTACAGCATAGTGATTAAAGATCTATATAATTCACAAAGTGATCACCCCACTAAGTCTAGTACTCTTCTTCCCCCTTACATATTTATTCATCGTTGACTGTTTTCCTTATGCTTCACTTCATATCTCCATGACTATTTTGTAACTTTCTTAATCACTTTTGTACTTCTTAATCCCTTTGCTATTTTTCACCATCCCTCGAAATATCCTCTGTATCTATGAGTTTGTTTCTATTTTTATTGTTGTTATTTTGTTCTTTAGATTCTACATATACGTTAAATCATGTGGTATTTGTCTTTCTCTATCCGACCTATTTCATTCAGCACAATATCCTGTCTGTCTATCAATGTAATATCTTTTTCCATCCCCTTCCTTTTAGTCTCTGTGTATCTTTTAATCTGAAGTGAGTCATTGTAGGCAGCATATGAGGGCTCTCATTTTCTTATCCATTCAGCCATCCTATCTTTTGTTTGGAGCACTTAATTCTTTTCCATTTGAAGTACTTGTTGATAGATACGTAGTTATCATCATTCTTTATTCATGTTTTTAATACATAATTTTTCTTCTTAAAGAAGTCTCTCCAACATTTCCTGTAATGCTGGCTTGGTGTTGATGAATTCCCTTAGCTTATTTTTGTCTGGGAAGCTCTTTATCTTTCCTTTAAATCTAAATGATAGCTTTGGTGGATAAAATATTCTTGGTTGTAGATCCTGGGTTATCAACACTTTGAATATTTTGTGCCAAATCCTTCTGTCCTGTATAGTTTTCTGTCCTCATAGTTTTTGAGAAATTGGCTGCCAGGCATATGGGCATTCCTTTTAGGTAACCAACTACTTTTCTCTTGCTGCCTTTATGATTCTCTCTTTGTAATTAACCCTTGGCATTTTAATTATGAGTCCCGGTGTGGGCCTCTTTGGGTTCATCTTTTTTGGTACTCTCTGAGCTTCCTGGGGTTGTATGTCTATTTCCTTCACCAGGTTAGGGAAGATTTCCATCATTATTTCTTCAAATAGGTTTTCAACTTCTTGATCTCTCTCTTCTTCTTCAGGTAACCCTATGACAAGGATGCTTTTACATTTAATTTTGTCCCATAGGCTCCTTAAATTATTATTATATTCTTGGCTTCTTTTCTCTTACCTTTCTGATTGAGTGTCCTTGGCTTCCCTGTCCTCTATATTGGTGGCTCAATCCTCTTCTTCATCCAATCTGTTGATTCTCACTAATATACTCTTCATCTCAGATAATGTGTTCTTCATGTCTAACTGGTTCCCTTTTATAATTTCCATTTCCATTTTTATATTTTTATCTCTTTGTTGAAGTTCTCACTGAGTTCATCTATACTTCCCCTAAGTTCATGAGCATCTGAATAACCAATGTTTGGGATTCTTCATCTGTTAGATTGCTTGACTCCATTTTTCCTTGACCTATATTCTGTTCTCTCATATAATTTCTGTTTCTTTGTCTTTCTATTTTGGCTGCCTTTCTGTGCTGTTTCTATGTACTAAACAAAGCTCCTAAATTTCCTGGTCTTATTAGTATGGCTTTGTGTAGTAAGGGTCCAGTGGCACAGTCCTGAGAGGGATTCAGGTTCAGGCCAAGTTTAGGCCCATCCTGTGTCCCTCCTGGGCCACCTGTTAAGATTTAGCAAGCAATCCATAGATGCTGTGCTTAAGAGGTCATGCCAGAAACCAAGGCCAGCTGTCACTAGTATGGGTCTTGGAGCTGCTCAGTAGAGGGTGCAGGACTTGGCAAGGACACAATTGTGGCTTGGGTGGGCCGTGAGTTGGGGGAGGCAGAGTTTCAGAGAATCTCCTGGGCGGAGTGACCTCTGTTATCTAGTTGTTGATGTATTGGCTATGGTAGAGCTATGTCTTTATACTGGGAGAGGGGAGGGCTCAACAGAAAAACCATGGATACCACCAGCACTTTTGCCTAGAAGAAAGTCTCACCTCTGGCCCTCGCTCCAACAACTCAGTGTGCCCCAGTAAGTCCCTGGTAACCCACCACCACCACCCCAAGCAGCCAACCTTGCGCTGGTGCTCAGAGCGAGTGAGTCCATCACTGGAAAATTCTAGTTGTGGACATGGTCTCTTTAAGAGGCATCTGTACCTGCCGGCTGCAGCTGCCGCAGCCTCTGTCCCACTTAGCTGCTAGGGACTGGGCAGCCTCAGATCTTTGTCCTCTCCTTCCTTCTACCATTGCAGAGTGATTTTTTATTTCTCCTTAGTCATAGGGCTTATGTTCATCCAGATCTCAGGTGACTTTTCTTGCTTTTTGCTCCATGTGTCCATCACAAGTTTATTGTGATTGCAGGAGGGAGTGAACAAAGCCTCTATCATTTACATCATTTTGCCCAGTCCCTCTGCAATTTTTTTTTTTAATCTACTAGTGTTTTTGTCAATCTCTATGATGAAAGATTCCTTCATATAGGTACTTCTCCCAGAATGAAAAATATATGGGAATGTTTTGATGCAGACCTTATTCGGAGCTGACCATGTGTACAAAAAAAGTAAGTACTACATTTTAAAAGCCATTGGAATTTTGAGATTGTTAGTTACATAGCATAATTACAGAATAGTTGAATAATACAAACCCAATTAGCAGAGACATAATTAAGGAAGTTCTGAAAATTATAGACTGTCCCCAAGATGGTAGGACATATCCCCACATTGTTTTTCAAAATGCAAATATTCATAAATTGGTTTATACCAGAAACTATTAATTTCTAATATCTTCTCTGAAAACTATGGAAAAGAAAAGAAAGAGAGAAATTGGGATGCTTCTAGTCTCGTATAAAATGTGTGTTTAGTGTGAATAAAACCAAGCCTCTGCTGTTAATATTGCAATTTTGAAGGGGATTCAAAGTGGTGTTTGTCTCCAGGATTAGTTTAGTGAACTATCCCTTTCAGAGTGTGTTTTGTTTTGCTAGGTGGTTTTCTGTAAAGCTTTCTGTCTCCCTACGATGAAGATTTGAGACTGTGCTAGGAGTCAAGTGATAGTTACTATGCTACACTCGGATTGTCCTTAAAGTGACTAGGATTGTCTTATTGGTTATTTCTTTGCTTTGTAATAATTCATAATAAAAGCTAATAGAGGCAGATGAGAAAGTAGGTATCTGCAAAGGGAGGTAGTGGCAGCATCTGTCATGTGGCTTTGGAACCAAGTGTGGTGAAGAACAAGTATATGTAGGTTGGGAAGTAGCAGCAACTTTGTAAGGGTGCTGAAACCTGACCAGGTTAAAATGATCTCCACTGTTTTAAATCATTATTCAAGATTTTCTCTATATGAAGGCAGAGTTCATTAATACTTTCTAAAATTGCAGGAAAAATGATTTTTTTTTCTATACCAATCTACCCTTTTTCCGGTGTGTCAAACAGCTAGAGGTTAGTAATGTATTGTTTTTTATTAGCAAAACCTGTCAGAACTCAAGGGCTTTGGGGGTTGGGAGAGCAACATTTAAAAACAAACAAAAAATAAACAAAAACTACAACTAAGGTATGATTTCAAGTCAATTCATATAATCAATCTATGACTCTTTTTATTAACAAAGAGCAGCATTGGAAAAGATGCCACAATGATAAAAGAGTTTGGTAAATTTTTCTCTGCTATGAGTATATCTTTATCAATTAGAAATAGTTTTATACAAATCTGGCATTTATTTCCCCCTTCAAGTATTAATAAGATATTTTAACCAGATTTTTATCCTTTTATCTCTCTTTGTGCCTTCAATTGGCATAATTAAAATGGAGAAGTAATAATTACCAATAAATTTATTATGTATTCTCTATGTTCAAGACATTGTGTTAACATTTTGCATCCAGGACCTCATTAAATCTTGAAAATACTCCATGAGGTAGGAATCATTAATTATGTCATTATGCAGAAGAGAGACTGGAATTCTGAGACGTCAGTAGCTTGCCAAGAAGCCTTATTATGGAGAGGATCGAAATCTGGACAGAGGCTGTCTGATTCTAGAGCTTGAGCTTGGATATCTGACCAAGAATTTGCTAATGAGCTTATGATTTTCTTTTTTTTTTTCACTTTTACGAGAAGTTTGAATTTAAATGTCTTGTGATTACTTTCTCATTATAGGGTACTGGCAAATATCCCTAGCATTTTTCCCCCCGTAATCACCACTAATAAAAACCAATGTTAAAAAAATAAAACAAAAAAACATTGCAGAGAAACAAAATAGAAAATATAGTTATATATCATTTACTTATAGCTCTAGATATATCTACATAGATACAGATTTATTTTATTTCAAGAAATCAGCTCAAGTGATTGTGGGGATTGGTGAGTCCAGAATCTGTAGGACAAGCTGACAGGCTGAAAACTCAGGTAAGTGTTACTATTGCAGTCTTGAAGCAGAATTTCTTCTCTAAGAAACCACAGATATTACTCTTAGGCCTTTAACTGATTAGATGAGGCCTTACCTATAATGGGGGGTAATAGTTTTTATCTAATCGATCAATTGTAGATCTTAACCACATCTACAAAATATCTTCACAGCAATACCTAGATTAATGTCTGATTAAAATAAAATAACTGAATACTATAGCCTAGTCAAGTTCAAACACAAAAATAACAATAACACTACCTACAACAGGAAGCTGACATTTGTTTCATCAAAAATTATAATCACAAATTAATGTGGTAATTTACCAATCTACATGTGTAAAAACCAAAACTTTCCATTTAGCATTATTTCACAGATTTGTAAATTTCTTAATTTAAATTTAATATGTTGGATTAGTTGCACACTCCTTGTCAGAATAACAAACCCTATTTATGAGTTTTAATTATTTAAGTGAGATATATTAAATATCAATTTTTCTGAAGAACATTCTTTCTCAAGGAATTATTTATCATTGCTGTTTACTTTAGTCTTCACATACCCGCTCTATGTGTTAGCATCACCTGTTCCTATCATCACACTACCCCATCAGTTAAATTGTTTCTGAAAATGTTTTGACATATTAAGTTTCTTACTACCAAATACTATAATTTACCTGATCAATTTTTTTGGTAGCCTTATTACAAAATATGTAGATTGACTTTCATTTGATTACTTCCACATCTGTTTAATGTTATTAGTTTGATCAAATTATCCCATGATTAATTCATTTATTCAGATTATTGAGCACTTTTTTAGGTAATGAAAATAAAGTGGTGGGGAAGAGAGAAATTGTTCTTGCCTACAGAGTATAGTTGTTTTAGAGAGAAAGACATTGTATTGCTGCTCTTGTAATGTTCTCTTCTTTTGCTCTTACGTCTTATCCATCAAAAAATTCTGTTGACACCCACTTCAAATTCTTTTCTAGACTCAATGAAGTATTGCCATCTCCACAGCTACCCCCTAGTACAAGCTAACGTCATCTGTGATCTGTCCTGATAATTACTGTAATAGCCTCCTAAATGGTCTCTCTGATCCTGCTTGTACTTTCTTGGATACATGCTTTGTTTCTTGCTCTCAAGGAAACTTGCTGTTATGTGAGCTATCCTATGAAGAAACCCAGGTGGCAAAGAACTGAAGATGACTATCGACTTTCTTTGTCTTTAGTATTTTTTAAAATACTAAAAAATATAATACAACTAAAATTGTATTGACTTAGAAGAAACTTAGATTATCTCTTTAAAATGTATCAGTATCACAATTTAAGAGTAAGCACCGTAGTGGGTCGAATGGTTGTCCCCCTAAAATATGTCCATGTCCTGATCCTTGAAACCTGTGAATGATCTTATCTGGAAAAGATAACACAGGTCCTAATACCATGTAAGAAAGGGTGAGCAGATATTAAAGCATATAATCTTTTGGATTAACTCTGCTACCTGGGTAATCACATTTTGAAAATCAAACTTCTATCGTGAATACCTTAAGTTTACATTTTATCTCATCAAAGTCTTTATTTTAAATCCATATGAAGATTAAAATTAATATTTTTATAAATTTAAATATAAAACACATTTGAATTTAGCCAAGAATAAAGCCAAGATATTCATTATGCTTTAAAGGGCACTCACTATTAAGCAAGAAAGATGCCAAATTAATGTTTAGTCACTTAAAAACATTCTATGTTGAATTATGATTTGAAACTTTACATTCTTTTATTTCTCTTTATTTTTTGTGCTAATATGATCAGCATATTTGTACATTTGCTAGGTAATTTTAAGGCATCATTTCCTGGACACCTAAAAATTATCAGCAATATATCAAATAAAGAACATTTCTTGCTTTATTTTTTTTGTTTTGAATCTTTCCCAGTAAAAATAGATCAGAATTTGAATGCCTGTGAACATGGTCCTATGTTTTAGACATTTCAGCCTGTTTATACAAATGACTCTGTAGCCACTGAACTATAAAATTCATTCCTGGCCAGATATGTAACAATGCCCTCAGTATTTCTGGTGAAGAGTCCACAGAATTCACTCTCTAGTCCATCTAAACTTGTGAAGTATCTTGTTTAGATGAGTTGGTCAACTAAGCAAAGAATATAGGTCATAGTTGTCTTAAACATTTTAGAGCAGATTTTTTTTAAGACTTAAGATAACAACTAAAACATATCTGCTCTGAAATATTTGATTGTAAAGATATTTAAAGTTTTATATATTTTTCAGATCGCCCACAATCAAAGTGTTTTGGACTACCGATAATTTTATTTTCACGTTTCTCAAATATAAATCATTCAGGGTTCTATATATATTTGTAAAACCCGCCAAGTTAGTTTTGTTGTTTTTCACTTTGCTGCTTTCAGAAATTAGCCTTAAGTAGCTGACTGAAGAGGATTGTTGAAATTGTACACAAATGATAGAAGAATGACAGGGAAAGAAAAAGATGTTTTACAGTTGACTGTAATCAAAGAGGTTGACAATCCAAACTCATTTTTTTTTAATATAGTGAAACATTTATCTTTAAACTAAAACTTCTAAATAGCTATAAATATCTCTTTACTACTATGGTTTTAATAAGAGAAAAAGAAGTCAAGAAGTGCAATAACCATAACACACAATCCTGTCAGAAGCAGAAGGTCGGCAGGAAAAAGACTGATGTGTATCAATTTCAGAGTTCTTAATATCATAAACACACAAGTGGAGGGGTTTTCTTGAGTATATCTCAGGGTAGATTCCATTAAATATTTCCTCAGAATTAAAGTCAATATTATTTTGAAAACCTATACACCAGATGATTTTAACACAGCTCTTCTTATGAGTTTGTTTAGAGCATTTATATATATTTTCTGTAGTACTTCTACTCAGTTTACGTATCAATCATTTAGTTTTGAAGTGAAACATGTGTTAATAACTTCCATATGACATTAATACTTCATTATGTTTTAAGATATAAACTAGATGTTATAAGGAAAAACTATATTGTATAAAAATATATTTATTGACTATTGTAAATTATAAATCAAGTACTATTACTAAACTGCTTATCATTATAGTATTTTCCTCTTTGTAAAAATAGTTGTGGTCCTGGGTACAACCTCAAAATTCTATGCCTTATGTTTCTTATGTTATTTTAGATTTTTTCTTTTTTTAGTATTGCTGCTCCCCACCCCAAGCAAATATTATCCAGAGTTAATTTTTTGTGTTTCATGAAGTGGTGATAATATATTTTTATTTTAATTTCCATTGTATATATCTTCTAGAAGACTCATACATGCAAAGACTTTAAAGAACTTTATACTTAAAACATTTCTTACTGTTTACATGGTAATATTACAACAAAACTCTTTAGGAAGTCCATGAATGCAATTAAATCTCACCATAGTAATTTGCTCTACATTTTTATAATTAGTGTCGGGGAGAGGGGCATGCAGGATCACACAGGGCCACACAGGAGTTATACTCCAGAATAGAGTGAGCCACCAGGGACTGCAGGAGGCAGGCCTGGTAGTATCAAGAGGATGAGATGCCCTTGGTTCCCATGGGAGACTGTTACTGGCTTTGTTGAATAGTCCTGCCTGCTGGCAAGACTAGCTACTCAGGATAAGAAGGAACTGCTCCTGGTCAGTTGATAAGGGAAATTGTTGGCTAGGGAATCTGAAGGAGCAGAAGGGCAGGGGAACTTGTGGCTAGGCCATTTGAGGCCCTCTGGTTTCCTTCATTTGTCTAAGCAGTACATATCTGGCCCTTAATTTTAGGTCTTGCATCGCAGGAAATCAGTGTTGGCATGGATTGGTTGAGAGGAAAGAATGTTGGACTATATCTAAGAAAGCTTATGTGTTAATCCTATTCTGATATATAATAGCTACATGACTTCAGAAAATCTCTGAATTTGTTTTTCTCAAGGATGTAATAGGAAAAATAATTCTTATGTCTCACAGGGTATTTTTTCTTATCATGATTAAACTTTTATTTCAAGAGATTATAGTAGATTCACAGGTACTTGTAAGAAATCATACAGAGACATCCCTTGTACATCTTACCCAGTTTCCTCCAGCAGTAACATCTTGCAATCCAATGTAAATTTAGCATAACGTCACAACCAGAATATCAGCATTGATACAGTCAAGAGCGTACATGCCCATCATCACAGGAATCCCTCCTGTTGCTCTTATTGCCACACCCATCATCCCTCCACATTTCCTGTTCCTGACCCCTGACAAACATTAATCTGTTCTTCGTTTCGATAATTCTGTCATTGCAAGGATATTTTATAGATTAAACTATTCAGTATGTAACCTTTTAGAGTGATCCAAGCTGTTCTCTGTATCAATACTCCATTTTTTTATTGCAGAGCTGTCTTACACAGTATGGATGTGCCATCTTTTTAAAAATCATTTACACGTTTGATGGACATCTGGGTTGTTTCCAGTTTCTGGTTATTACAAATAAAGCTGCTATGAGCATTTATGTACAGGTTTTGTATGAACATAAAGTTTTTGTTTTGCTAAAATAAAAGCCCAACATTGCAATTGTTGTTCCTTATGGTAGTTTATAAGAACTGCCAAACTCTTTCCAGAGTGGCCTACACCATTTTACATGCCCATCAGTAATATATGAGTAATCCAATGTCATTAAATCATCACCAATGTCTTTTGTCCATTTTCAAATTGGATTGATTTGGGGGGTAGAGTTTTTTGTTTGTTTGCTGTGTTTCTTTTTTGCTGTCGATTTTTGAGAGTTCATTATATATCTTAGATGTGAGTCCTTTGTGAGATAAGCAGTTTGCAAATATTTTATCCCAGTCTGTAGGTTCCCTTTTCATCTTCTTAACAAGGTATTTTGAAGAACAAAGTGTTCAATTTTAATGAGGTCCAGTTTATCATTTTTTTCTTCTAAGGATCATCGTTTTGGTGTCAAATCTAAGAACTCTTTGCTTAACCTTGGATTACAAATATCTTATCCTATGCAATTTTCTGAAAGCTTTATAATTTTGCATTTTATATTTAAATGTATGAATGTATTTTCATGAATGTATGTGGATTACTTTGAAGTTCATATTTTTGCCAAATTATTCCAGCACAATTTGTTGAAAAGGCTCTTTTTTTCTCCAATGATTTGCTTTTTAAACTGTCAAAAAGTCAGCTGAATATATTTGTGTGGACCTATTACTGGGCTCTATGTGCTGTCCCTCTCATTAATGTGTCTATCCCTTTGCCAATTCCACATTCTTGATTATTACAGCTATACAATAAGGCTAATAATGGGTAGAGTGAATTCTCCCACCTTACTTTTTTGGTCAAGATTGTTTTAACTATTCTATGGCTACTTTATTTCCATATTAATAATATAATAGGCTATCTATGTCTACCAAAAATCTTACAGAAATGTAGGTAAGAATTGCATTAATTCTACAGATCAATTTGGGGAGAATTGACAACTGTGTTGAGTCTTCTAATCCATGAACACATTATGTTTCCTCACTTAAGCCTAATTTCTTTCATTGTCATTTTGTAGTTTTCAGCATACACATTCTGTATGAGTTTTCTATAAGTTTTTACCAAAGTATTTTATTTTCTCTTGAATGATAAAAATGATAGTGTGCTTAATTTATTTTCCACATGTTTATTTTTAACATATAGAAATGAGATTGATTTTTACATAGTGATCTTGTGTCTGCCCACCTTGGTGAGTTCAATATTGAGTTCTAGCAGGTTTTTAGTTTTTTATAAGTTTTGGGGGGTTTTCTGCATAGACAATCCTGTCATCTGCAAATAGGGACAGTTTTATTTCTTTTTTTCCAATCTGTATGCTTTTTATCTCTCTCTTTTTTTAATACAGTATCTAGAACTTTTAGTACTCTCTCAAATAAATATGTTAAGAGTTGACATTCACACCCTTTTTTATTGTAGGTAGAAAATATTTAGTCTTTTACTGTTAAGTGTAATGTTAGCTGTAGATGTTTTATGGATGCTTTTTATCAATTTGATAATGTTCCTTTCTATTTCTAGTTTGCTGAGTGTTTTGATCATATTAGATGTTAAATTTTATTAAATAGTTTCCTGTATCAATTAATATATTTATATGTTTTCTTCTTCTTTAGCCTGTCATCGACATGATTACTTCTCAAGTAGTGGACCAGCTTAGCATATGTGAAAATATTTCACTGTAGAATAGTTAGAATTCTTGGTCATAGAATTACATTAGACTTTGCTAATATTTTGCTAAGAATTTTTGTGCCTAAGTACATGAGAGAATAAGAAGTTTGGATCTGTAGTTTTGTTTCTTCTTTTTCTTTTTCTTCTCTCTCTCTTCTTCCTCCTGCCCCTTCCCCCGCTCACTTTTTTTGTTTGGTATCACGTTAATACTGTCTCATTAAATGAGTTGAGATGTATTCTCTTGACTTTTATTTTCTGGAGAAGATTGTGTAAAATTGGTGTTAATTCTTCTTTAAATGTATTCTAAAATTCAACAGTGAGGCCATCTGTTGCCAGAGTTTTCTTTCTGGGTTTCTGGAGAACATTTTAAATAGAAATTAAATTTTTAAAATTATACTACTTATTAATTCTATCTTGATTCAATTTTGGTATTTTACATTTTTTGAAGAATCATTTCATTTCTTCTAAGTTGTCAAATTTGTGACTTTAAAGTTACTTATAGGATTCTCTTATTATATTCTGAACAACTGTAGGGTTTGTAATGATCTCCCTTGTTTCAATTTCAAAATTGTTAATTTGTATCTTTTCTCTTTTTATCATTGTCAGTCTTACTATCTGTTTATCAATTTTATTAATATTTTTTGAATAATCAGCTTTTGTTTCATTAATCTTTATTGTTTTCCTATTTTAATTCCATTCATTTCTGTTATTTTACTAATAATTTTTTTTTCAGATCAGCTTTAGGCTTATTTTGCTCTCTTATCTCTAGTTTTTAAAATTGGAACATAGATTATTGATTTGAAACCTTTCTTCTTTCTGATGAGAACATTTGATGCTATAAATTTTGCTCTCTGTACTTCTTTAGGTACATCTCACATGTTTTCATGTATTATTTTCATTTACTTCTTTTTTTTGTTTGTTTTCTTTGAGACTTCTTTAGTTCATGAACTGTTTAGAAATGTGTTGTTTACTTGCCAAACGTTTAAAGATTTTGTATTTTTCTGTTATCAATTTCTAGTTTGATTCTATTATAGTTGAAGAACATAGGATTTCATTTCTTTAATTTTTTGAAATCTTTTTAATGATGTCAGATATGATCTATATTAATGAGGGTTTCATGAGCACTTAAAATGGATATGTATTCCGCTTTTGTTGAGCTAAGATTTTATATGTGACAGTTCAATCTTCTGGGTTACAATGTTGTTTAGTTCTTCCATTATCTTTGTTAACTTTCTATCTATTAATGCTATCAGTTACTGAAAATGGAGTATTGACGTTACGAACTATAATTGTGAATTTCTCTATCTCACTTTTTAACTTTGTTTTTGTTTTCTTTGTTCTAAACGTCTGCTGTGTTGTGTATACACGTTAATGATCACTTTTCTTCTGTATTAGTTCTGTATTAGAGTAGATACTTAAAACAATAGGGATTTATTTTCTCACAGTTCTAGATGCTATATGTTCAAGATCAAGGTGACAACGGGTTTGATTTCTTCTGAAGCCCCTTCCCTTGGCTTGCAGATGGCTATGTCTTCACTGTGTCCTACATGGGCTTTTCTTTGTGCATAGGCATCCCTGGTGTCTCTTCCTCTTATAAAAACACCAGTAATACTGGATTAGGGCCTCAATCTTATGGTCTCATTTAACTTTAATTACCTCTTTAAAGGCTCTATCTCTTAATATAGTCACATTAGAGAATAGGGCTTCAACATAAGAATTTGAGGGCAACGTAATTTAGGCAATAAAAATTCTTAGTGCATTGATCTTTTTATCATTATGCAGTGTCTTTCTTTACCTCTAGTAATTTTCTTTGCTCTGAAGTCTACTTTATATGATATTAATATAGTCACTCTTATTTTTGTTTAAATTAATGTTAATGTGATATATCTTTTTTCATTCTTTTAGTTTTAGCATGTTTAGGATTTGGGAGTAAATTTGTAGGAGAAACATATAGTTGGATCGTGGATTTTTTTATATTACTCTGCCAGTCTCTGTCTTTTAATCAGTGTATTTAGATAATATACATTTAAAGTAATTATTGAAATAGTATTGCTTAAGTTTGCGATTTTGTTTGTTTGGGTCTATTTTCTCTATTTCTTATTCCTCAACTTTTCTTACCTTTTTTTGGGGGGGGGGATTACTTGAACATTTTGTAGAATTCCATCTTTTTTGTTTATAGTGTTTTTGAAAATATTACTTAGTACATATCTTAGTGGTTGTTCTATGTAGTATAATATACATACATAACTTATCACGACCAACTGCTATTGATATTTACCATTTCAAGTGAAGTAGTGAAAACCTATTTCTATTTAGGTGTCTGTTTATCCCCATTTTCAAAATTTCATTGTCTTATTTTCTCTGCAAACATTGAGCACCATGTAATTTTTACTTGAACCATCTAATATGATTTAAAAACAAATGGAGGAATAGCTATTTTACTTTGCCCTTTTTACCTATTCTGTTTTTACCTATTCTGTTTTTACTTTTTTACTTCTGAAATTCTAAAACTTCTCTTATTATTTTCTCTCTATTTGAAGAGACTCTTTAGGCCATTCTTTAAGGATAAGTTTCTAGTAATTAATTCTCTTAATATTCTTTTGTCTGAGAATGTCTTTATTTGCCTTTCATTTCTGAAGGAGAGCTTTTCTAGAATTTGGGATTAACAGTTCTTTCAGCACTTGCAAATATCGTGCCCCTTCTTCTGGCTTTCATGGTTTCAAATGGAAAATCCACTTTTACTTGAGTCGTTCTTCTATTTTCCTCTGGCTCCCTTTAAGATATTTTCTTTTGTCTTTCATTTTTAGAAGTTGAGTTATCATGAGTCATGGAGTGGCTTTCTTTAGACTGTCTATATGAGCTTTACTTAACTCTTCGAGTCAGTAAATTTATGGTTTTTTGTTTTGTGTTGTCTTTTTACCAGATTTAGGAAAATTTCAGCAATTATTTTTAAAATACTTTTTCAGACCTACATTTATTCTCCTTTCCTCTTAGACTATATTCATTTTTTTAAAAAATCAGTCTAGATTCTGTAGTACAGATTAAATAAATTCTATTGATCTCTCTTCTCAAATTTACTGATTTCATCTTCCATTAATCTCCACTTAATTATCAAGCTCATATAGCAAGTTTTTTATTTTGCTTTTTGTGCTTTTCAGTTCTATAAATTCCATTTGGTTCTTTTTAATAACTTCTATTCCTCTACTGATATTTCTATTTATTTCATTTATTTCAAGATAGTTTGTAATTGAGGCATTTTTATGATGACCACTTTAATTTTTTGTCAGATAATTCCAATATCTGCTTTACCTCTGTATTGGCATCAGTCAATTGCATTTTTCAATTCAAGTTGTGATTTTTCCGGTCTTTGGTGTAATGAATGATTATTCTTACTACCTTCAAACATTTTAGATCTTATGTTAAGAGACATTGGATTCTATTTAAACCTTCTCTTATAATAGGTTCAGAACCTATGTGTTAAACAGGCAGCTGCTCTGTTGAGATTTAACACATAGGTTCTGAACTACATTTTTGAGATGTAAGTCTACTGGCAATTTTGTTTTCTCAGCCATCACAATGCTATTCTGTCAGCTCTCTTCTTTTGGTTCTGCTTGAATTCCCTAATTGTGCTGCCAGCAGACATGGACAATAATTCTCTGGGCCCCCAGGACTTTTAGATGAGGAACTCTGAATCCCCAGGATGGAAGGTGTTTCATTCAATGCCCCTGGACTTCCCCTTATATCTCTGGTGGTGGCATGGACTGCCTTCTCCACTGTACAGATAGCTAAGAGTCCTGGCCTAAATCTATTCCTGCCACTGAAGTGGAGGGCCAGGAATGTGCCTCTCTAATACTGGGACAGAAGATGAGGAGACACAGGTCCCATCCACATGGGGCCTGTGCAAGTGGAGGGGCCGATCTATTGCTAATGGATGTAGGACTTGGGTTGAGTGGACCTGTCAGTCACATTACTGCTGCAAACCTTAGGGCAGAGTATGCACTGATTGATCCTTACAGATTCTGTTGCTGCTGCTGCTGCTGCTGCTGCTGCTGCTGCTGCTGCTGCTGCTGCTGCTGCTGCTGCTGTTGGCCATTGGGTCTCACTGTCAAGGATATGCAGTGAGGGATGACAGGCAGATCTATTCTCTGCAGTCACTAAGTTTAGGACTTCTAGTTAGGTGCCTATTGGCCTTTCCATTTTCTTGTTTCTTGGCCAATACATCAGGCTTTCTTGTATTTTATTTGTTGGGGTGTGTGTGTATTTTGTTCTGATTTTCTTGTTGTATGTTGTTTTGTCTTGTTTTCTATAAATGTCAGCAGTTTGGAGTAGGAGTTTTCTCCAATACTTGTCTAGGATATATGCAAGATATAAAGAAAAGCCAGAGAACTACCCAGGTGTTTTCTGACATCTCAATCTACCCTACGAGCTTCCTTCCACCTTGCAGAATGCTTTCATGTTTATGGAATTATTTCAGGGTGTTTATTCATATTTAGATGAGAGAGACAGAGAAAAGTGAATCTAAAAAATCTTGTCCTAATACCAGAAATCACAACATTCTTTTGACATTTAAAAAATAGTATTACATGCTCATTCTTTAAGTGAATTATGAACAAGGCACAATGTCTGCTCTTGTTTGGATTAAATATAAAATAATATAAAAGCAACTATTAAGATGAAAACCAAGTATACTGATATTATTATTGTTAATATCTTCACAGAATTAAACAATAGCATTCACTTTTTATAAAATAAAGCACTAAGTTTTAGTGTCCATCACTCTTCATTGTAGGTTTATTCATTAATGTGGACACTATATTATTTAGATTTTGTGCTTTTAACATTGATGTATATAATTAATATTATCTCTTTTACATATACCTGTGGGAAAATTAAAATGTATCAGAACTACTGTCTGATATAGCATATGGTAGAAAACTGGTTCAAATATATGTTTTTATTATTATTAAAAGTTTATTATTTACCTTTCAGAATATTTTAGTTCTTTATAATGAGGTTGACTTGGTTTAGTTGTTGACATTCTCTATAATCTGTAGTGTTACCAACACAAAAGATTACATTTTGGGGGGAGGGGCATTTTTATTTCACTTTATGCTCCTTGCTTGTGGAAGGCAATTTATTTTTGAGGATATGCTCTGTCTAATTCCATGTTCTCTTTAAGACAAAATTTGATTTTCTATTGTTTTTGTTTTAATAAGTTTCCTTGATTAAATTTTCTATATAGTATTTATATAGTATTTATTTTAATATTCTGGCCAAAATGGTTTATATGTCCTGATATGATCATCATCTTTGGAAATGTTATGTTCATTTTAGTATTATTAAAAACTAAAAATTTTCCCTTGAGTTGGGATCTTGAGTAAAGATTCTTATAGATAGACATGTATCCATGTGATTTAGTTACCTAAATAGTAAGGCTTATATAAGTACCATTTTAATGCTTTTAGATAATATTAGCTATGCTTTATACTTATCTAATAATCTTCATTATCTATATGAGATATTTTCATCATTCCATAATTACCAACTTGGCAACCTAATTGATTAGATCTTTTATAATAGTTAATAGAAGTAAAAGACTAATATAATAAAGAGACCCCAAAATACAATAGGTTTGCTGAAAGAGGTGACTTCTCATGTAGCAATTTACTCTACTGTGACCCTACTGCCTATGGCATTTTCTTGGCTTCATGACAGTGCTGGATTGCTGTCACATCTGTGTTTCAGCTTGTGGGCAGGGGGAAAGAGAGGTAGAAATTCCAAGATAAGGAATTTTCTATAAAGATGTCAGGTGGAAGTTTTAGTACTTCTTTTTATATCATTTTGATGATAAATTAATTGCATGGCTACACCTTGCCACAAGGCAGATTGGAGAATGTAGCGTTTAACTCAGTGTTCGTATACTCAGAAAAAAATGAGAAACTAGATTTGGGGGCCAAACTTCAACTTTCCACAATTTTCAATGTATTACTTTAGATTTCTCTTCAGTAAATTGAAAACTTGAATATATCATCTTAATAAACTGTAGGAGAAATCAGGAGGCTTTAGACACAACTATTTTACTATTCTGAATAAATACTAAACACCAGTTTTGTCATACTTGATTTTTATCTCTAAGGTCTAGGTTTAGAGAATCTTTAAAAAGCACTTTCATGGGTAATAAGTAAATGCATTAATAGAATAACAGTTATTCTCTGCACTGTGTCTTCTGTTTCTTAAAAGTTTGAGAAACTGTAGGAAGTATAAATGTTCTTAATTAAGACTGTGGAAGCCTTTGTGACTTTCTGTGAGTTTTTGTAAATTTTTATTTTCCTTTAAATCAAAGTTTGGGTGATTCTAATTGTACCACTACGTGACAACTTATTAACCAGACAACTAATAAAAACACAATAAGAGGCTTAGACCTCAGCAGAGTTCCCAGGTCTCTATAAACATGTGCAGAAGCATTTGGCTATCCTAACTACCACCAACCAAATTCTTACTTCGCTATAATTGGACACCAATTTGGAAACTCACATACGAATGTGAAAGCCAAATTTTTTGCTGAAACAAATGTTTCAACTGAAACAAATGCTTGGGTTGTTCACATGTGCCCCAAACAAATATTTTCTTGTAACGGTAAATATGCTTCCAAGCCATCCATATACTGTATCATTTATTAACTGAACGAGATTTGATATTATCCCACACATCTATTCTCCTTCATTTTGAAAAAAAAAAAATTATGAAGTATCTACTGACCATGAACTGGTATACTTTGTTCTGGAAACAATATATGAGGAAAAGAGCCTTCACATATACTATGCCCTCTGCCCCTCTGCATAGAATGCTTAGCATAACTTCTGCTTAACTGCTATTATTTATTCAGTTTTCATCTCAATCATAACTTCAATAAAAATATTTTTTGTCTAAGATAAATCCCATAAACAATCTGTATTTGTTCTTCTGATTTTTGTTTAATGTTTATTTATCCCACTCTAAGTGTAGTCAGGGCAGCAACTGTGTGTAATATATAAAAGGCAAGCAATATTTATTGGCTAAATAAATGATGATATAGTATCTAACTCATAGGTTTAATTTGAGAATTAAATGTGTTACTGAATGTAAAGCATTATGTGTCTAGTACATGGAAAGTAATTAATTTTTCCTTTCCATAAAATTCAAGGTTAATGAAGTCAGAATTTTTCTACATTAATACATTGATGAAACTTAGAAGAATGTCTAGGTTATATACATTTTCACTAAATAATAATGAATAACAATAATAAAAAAAAGGATGGAACCTAAAGAAAACAAGTATATTTAGTTAAAAAAAATCTCAGTGGGCTTGTGAGAATGAGTAAATAAATTATTTTTTTCCCTTTCAACTGTCTTTGATATAACTCCAGAGGAAGAAAATAAATATAAATAGGTGAAACTTGAGTTTGTTTGGGCTAGATTATTTGGGTTAGAAAATTCCAGATTGGAAGCACTGTGTATATTTCTAAAACTTGTAGAGCCATCCGGTGAGGGTCAGTCTTGAATTTATTGTATTTCCATACTGTTTAATTAAGATTGACTTATTTTTTTAATATCTGAAATGAAAATGATATAGCTAAAATTAATTATGAAAATTTCTAAACCTGAAAAAGATAACTAATCATTGGTTGATATCACTTATTAGAACACATAAAAATGCATAAAATAGCTTTTAGTATAAAGTAAATATGATAACTATAAACACAAAGTAATGTAACAATGAGTATTACCAGGAAAAAAGTCATTAATACAAAGGAAAAAATAATGAAAAGGAAGGAAAGTAGAGAGATAGAGATGAAATCATGTTATTTCTTTCTCTCATTTTCCATAAAGTATATGCCTGTATGCTTTAATATTCATCATATTTCAAATATGGCTTCTTGATATTTGTTTCTTTAAGAAATTTTGAACAAGAAAAATGTATATACATATATATAATTTCTATAGAGAACTGTTTTATTATATGATTTTTATAAATGTCTTACAAAATTATATCCTGACTATAAAATATTGAAACCAGTGTAATTTTGCCAATATCATCTGTGTAAGGGATCAGTCTCAGAAATTCAGATTTTAATTTTTGAGTGATAAAAATTAGAGTCACAGAATTTTAGACAGTGTTTAAAAAGTTTTACAGACAATTATTTATACTTTGATTCATTTACAAAAGAATATGTAACAGCTTATACATGACATATATAATATGAGACACAAGTAAAATATACCAATTTCAGGAAATAAAAGGAAAAAAAATGTGCTGAAAAATAATGTGAGAGGGCAAATATCCAAAATTCTTACTATAAATTCTTATATTATGACCAAAGGTCATACATAGGCATTGTGAGGCCTTAAAGCCAGAAGAAATAAAGAAACGATTCACAGTTCAATTATACATTGTTAGAAAAAGTCCTAAGATCCACACCATTAATTTAGGAAACATTTTTTGAAGAGATGATTATTTTAAGAAAAACTTAAGTGCTAAGAAAAATCTTTCATTGATCCTAATGAGAGAATACTGTGTGATGTAGTGAATGTCGTATTCAAGAACGTCTCAACTATGAACACCATAAATATTTCATGATATCTTCTTATCATGTATCAGTAAAGTACAATGCCACAGTTTTAGTTAACATGAAAGAAATAAAGCCTAAAATGTACTCAAAATGTTGCCTAAATACAAATGATTTGGTTTAGTAAGAGTTATAGCAGCCTGCTTAAAATGTTTTTAGTGAAAAATAATTTTAAGACTATTTGATACAGTTTTTCCCCTTGAGACATAAAGGACATTTGTTAAGTATTGAAAGATGCAAAAGGATATTTATGTTTACATATACACACATATATATCTTATTTAATCATACACTCTAGTAATACTATTGCTAGCCATGTTACTTAGAAAATAAAATATTGGAAATCCCTTACAGGACTGTTTCTCTTCTCATTTTCTTTAGAGACGTACTTATTTTCTGAATTTTATGTGTATTATTTTCTTGCTTTTATTTAATATAGTATTAAATTTATTTTTACCCTTAATAATATATTATTTAGATTTTTATGTTTTGTGACAATATAAAGTGAATCAAATCTGTACATTTTTCTACAATTTTTTGAGTGCTTTATATTTTATTCCTGAGATTCAAACATGTTATTTTTTATAGCTGTCATTTATTCATTCTTACTGATGTATAGAATTCTTTCATCCATCATCATTTATTTATGGTTGCTACTGCTGATGGACAATTGATTTGTTTCTTATTTTTGGCTAAGGCAAATAGTGCTGCCATGGACATTCTGATTCATGTCTCCAGGTACACATCTTTCTCTAGGGTAAATACCAAGAAACATTTTTGGTTGGTCATCAATATGCTCATCTTCAAATCTTAGCTAGATCATAATAATCTTCTTTTTCTAAAGTGGTTTTATTAACTTAAACTCACCAACAGTATACCACATTCCAGATTTTCCATAGCTTCATCTTTACTTCCTATAGTCAAACCATTTTTTTCCTGCAAATTCCTGAGTGAGAAATTATATTTCATTGGTGGTAAACTGTATTTCATGATTATTAATAGTTCTTCAACATCAGCATTTCTGTGGGTCAGTTTTTATGTGCTAATTCAGGACTTCTAACTATCTTTTGAATAGTCATTTTTTTATTCATCATATATATATTTTTTGGTCAGCTTTATGTCTTACAGATATTCTTTCTGTTTCTAAATTTTATTTAATACTTTGAACAACTGAAATTTTAAATATTAGTATTGTCAAATTAATCCCCATTTTAATTTTATTCTTCACAAATTAGTTTCTACTGAGTTCACAAAGTATTCAACTAAATTGTCTTCTAAAAGTTATTTTTTCTTTCATATTAAAGGTTTTAATTCACCTGGAAATGATTATTGTGTATACTATAAGATAAGGCTCTGGCTTTATTTGTGTCTATATGAGCAAACATAACTATTCATCCCAGGATCATTTATTTAAAAGTTTATTAATTCATACAGAATCACAGCCAGCTTTGTGATAAATCAAAATTTCATGTATTTGTGAATTGTTTCTGTGCTTGCTATTCAATTTCTTGATTTTTTTTTTAGTTCGTATGCCAATACCACTGTCTTATATACCATAGATCTATAATAATTTATAATATCTCAAAAGGCAATTCTCCTTTCCTGATTTTCATAGGACTGTCTTGGAAAATTCTAGTAGTCTCTCTTGTATGTAAATTTTAGAATCATTTTGACAAGATCCACAAATAAACTCTAGGGATTCTGATGTAAAATATCAAGTCTATAAGTCAGTTTGAGGAATATTACATTTACATGTAATAGAATCTTCACATATATGAATCTGGTACATGTCTAAATTTATTGAAGTCATCTTTAGTTTCTCCCAATGAGTCATTTTAATTTTATTCAGAAGTAAATACTTTAATATTCTTCTAGCCACTTTATTTTTGATATAACTATAAATGACATCATTTTATTTATTTATTCTTTTTAAAATTACATTGTCTAACAGTTTTTTAGTAATTGTTGTTGAATATGAAATGCAACTGGGTTTTCTTATTAAAAATTTTTAATGCAGCAAACTTAATAAAATCTATTGTTAAGAATTATAGCTTATGTGTATATATTTGTTTTTATATGTAGATAATTATACCACCTGTGAATAATTATAAATTCAATCTTTGCATGTAAATGAAAGGGTAAAACAAAAGCTAACACCCGGCCTGTCGAATTTAGAGCTTTTGACCTTGCTATGACACAAAAACAATTTTTTTTTTTTTTTAGTAATAACATCAAACATTCTAATGTCTACTAAAATTCTATGTCTAAGATTTTTTGAAGTTACAAAATTGAGCACATTTTTAAAAATCACAAAATTGAGCACACTGGAAAATCAAATTGCATCACTAATTTTTAGTAAGACCTCCAATGCTAAGTAGAGTCTAACAAAATTTATTATGATTTGTTTTATAATATAATGATTCATTTGGAGTACTTGCACAATGAACATTGTATGTTAATTTTATTTCTCTTTGCCCCTTCAAAAACAGCTAATTTTAACACATGTACTAGAATTAGGAAAAATAAGTGACATCTGATACTTCATGGTACTTTATATTTTTTTCAGAAAATATTTAAATTCATATGTCAATTGACCGTAAGGATTCTGTGAATTGAGTTACCGTTGAATTATTTCACAGGCAAACAATAAAGTAATTTCATTTAAAAATAGAAAAAAAATGTTGTTGGAAGCCTCTATCATATTTATCTCATGTTAAACATATACAATATCATATAGTAATTAAATTATAACACTGATGTTTTTAAAGAATAAAGATTTTATTAGGAAAATATCAGCAGCAAAAAACATTGTTTCTGATTAAACTTCCTCTCAAAATTTCTATGGCTGAATAATTTCAGAAATATTAGATGTTTCTTTAAAACAAGTATCTCTCCTAAATAAATGACTGTATTGATCAATAGTCACTAGAAGATAAGCTAGAAAGAGGTATTTATTGTTAATCTAATTCCTCAAAAGTATGTAAATAAAACTAGATTGGCCAATGCACAATAGATAATAAGCTAAAAAGAAAAGCACTTAGTGTTAATTCATTTATATTGCGTTACCTAATCCTTGTGAGAAATAGTGATATTTAGGGGCTGTGAAGCATAGTTAGAAACATGGAACTAAATGATTCACAGGGAAATTGACCACGTTACTTTAGCTTTTAAAAAATATTTACTTTTATATTTTTACTGAGCTAACTGCTATGGGTCACTTTTTGCCTTTTACGTGGTTATCCATCCAGTGCATACAATATTTCCCTTGTAATAGCATTTTATGTGTGTTGTTGAAAATCAATAACCTTGAATGCTGCATGTGATGGTAAGCCTACCAACTAGGTCAGACAGGGAGGGAGAAGAGAATTAAGATATTGCTTTTTAGGCATGTGTATTAACTCACCATCTAACATGGAAAAAATAATGAGTGTAACCCTCACAATGGTAGAGTATAGGGAGCTTTTAAATAGGGAGTTTAATCTCCTTTAGAGCAAAGCCACACTCTCGGTTGCCCTAGGTTTTTGGCAAGATTCCCAGAAGCTGCAGTCATTCATGAGCCACACACTCTGTTCTTAGGAAAATTGCATTGGGATCTTCACACAGTGCAACCAATGCTCTCGTTTTGGACGCTTCCTCTGTAAAAATCCCCTCACACATGTATATACACGTGCGTGGTACTTACTTAGCCACCGCCAAAGAATGGAGCACTACAGGGATTTGAACCTGTAGTTGCAGGAAGTCCAAGTATTTCAAACCTTATGTGTCAACTATAAAACCATTCCCTCTGGCTGATTATTCCGGAATTAAAATGTAGTTTATGTTAAGCAAGCTTGGAAAATGCCCAAATCAAATAAGCTTGTTTAGAGAGGCTTGTTCTCCTCTCTTTGCAAATACTGAAGCAACAGCTTTATTCTACCTTGGTCCTCTCTGACTGTTGTAATGTACTCCATATTTTCATTGATATCAACTCTGTAATTTGAATAAGATTTTCTGTGAGATGTTTATTCTATCAATTAATGCAGTACATAATATGTATTTGCTTATTTAAATTCTTGAGCTATAAAAAATTACCTGTATATTTCATTTTGAAGGCAAGGGACAATCTCTTTTACTACTTATTTTTTGTTTAACAAAATAGGGTTTGAGGCTGTGTCTTGACTGGGTAAACTAAAATAGCTAGTGAGACGAATGTGTATATTTTTTCCTTCTGTGATAATTTTGTGGCTATTGTATATTTGATTTTTACATTAATTGAGGTTTCGATTTCAATAATTACAGCTGCACTATTTTTTTATTCATATACTCTATTTTGAAAAAAACACATTTTATATAAATTTCTTAATTTTTAAAATGCACAGTAGGAATCCTTGTAGGTCAGCTTTTAGTTATATACAAGTTCCTAAATTTATTCATTATAATTATCACTGAACAGAAAAGACAAATCAGAATCAGCATCTGCCATAACTACCACCAAAAGCCAAAGCAGAAGACAATGTTATTCTACCACTTTATGACATACAATTTTGCTAATAATTCAAATGAAAGTAAACATATTCATTTTAAGCTTTGGACAAAATATTTGTAGCAAATGAGCTATTTAATTGTTGAAGCTGTATAATCTTCAGGTGGCATTAGCTGATAATCATGAGGGGGCTCTCCAGAGCTCCGGGTTTGCATTCAAAAAAGTCCGATACCCCAAAATACTGTTTTCTTTGCATACGCACTGGTTGTTCTGTTAACTTCACACAAATACCTGTAGTTTCTTGGTTAAAAGACATTTTCTTTGATATCATCATATTGTATTTCCTCCGAGGATTACCCTCTCCCATCTTCCCAAGGCTGAATATTTTTGCAAAACTGATTTCATTAACTCTTCTAACAAACATTTCTTATGATTAAAACAAAGAAACAAACAAAAAGAGTAGAGAGTGGGCAAGTAGTGCTCTCGACACTTGATAGGTAGAGAAACTGAGGTACTCAGATTAAGGAGCTTGCAGATGGTTTCACAGCAGGTAAAGGGTGGAGCCGAATCTCCTGCCTGTGGCTTAAGTGTTTGATCTGTTCCCAGGCAAAACATATTTAACTTTAATCAAGAAAACAAAATGTAAGTAATTATAAGCAAAAATTTAAGAAGCTATCATACCTAGCTTCTTTTACTTATATTTTGTACACACATGTATTATGTGGCTACATTTGCAATTTACATAATAAAACTAAAGATGACTTGCTGTCTCCAGGATTAGTATCTTTTTTCTAAACTGGAGGCTTTGAAAACAAAAACTAGAGCCAAATTCTGTGTGACCTGACACAGTGGTCCCCAGCAGGGTCAATTTGGTATTTTCTGTTGTATTTGTGATTGACTATGGGGCTACAAATTAGAACACATGGGTAGAGGTAGAGGGTTTCTATTAAGACATCTTAATTTTATGCAAATGCAAAGAATATAAAAGATGTTATAGAAATATGAAACATGTTATATAAATATTCACCTATGAAAGATATAGTTGACTCATTGATATTTACAACTAAAAAGCAATCAGAAAAATCAGGTAATTGGAAAATATAGAATGCTACTATATATGTGACAATAGCATGCTGCTATAAACGAAGATTTTAACCATATAATATCCTATATATGATAATAAATAGTAATCTAAAATATAGTTTCTCCTTTCCAATTATACAGACCTTTGACAAAATTTTTTTCAACAAAATTTTTCAAGTTGATCAGGAAAATGTAAACAAATCATTTTTATTAATATTCAAAATAATTAATTTAAATTGTTAATTTTAAATGTAAAATTGAAAAGGTAACTTCATTAGAAAATACGATTGTTTTCATATTAGTAAAAAAGATAAGGAGAAATAATCATTTAATGGCAACCTTTTACTTTCTAGTTTTTTTTTGAGGTTTATTGAGGTTTTTTATTGAGGTTATAAATTAAGTATTTTGTGCAGCACATTTGTCATCAGGATCATTTAAACAAGAAAATTAATCAGATGTTTTTGAATTGACTCTAGCGTTTCTCATTATGCTGCATTTGTTTTTTCGAAATAAATCTATCAAATTTTTAAAGCTCTTAAACTATATAAAAACTATATAGCTCTTAAAACTACGTAAATTAATAAAATGGGATTTTATTAATGGAATATATTTGATAGTCTAAGCTGATTTGCTTTTCATTTTTATATCATAGGTTTGATTGGAAATGCTTACTTTAAAAATGTTAAAGAATGTTGCCACATAATTCAACTTTAAAGAATGCTAGAGACATTTAAATCTGATTAGAACTTTCTCTTAAAATCTCATTTTTATCTTATTTTACAAAGATTGCTTTTGCTCATCATTTGGCAGCATATTATTGCAAGTTAAGGGGATACTAGACATGTTTAACAGTTACTGCCAGTGTTATTTTAAAATTCTGCAATTGCCATAAAAACTAGTTTTTACATTCTGCTTTGGCATTTTTATACGTTAAAATGTGTAATATTTAAGGAAATAATGTTAACATTGGAATACAATTTAATAATTATTCAAATATATTTTGCATATCTAGTGTAAATTTATTAAAATAATAACTGATGAAATTGAAATAGATTTGTGGTTAAAAGATCAAATGGAAGAAACCTAGAATAAGAGATTAAATTTATGAATAATTTCTTAAAGAAGACATTATCAGAAACTAAATTTGAAATTAAATCTGTATGAAATAATGGGAAATAAAGTAACAAACATTATTATAAAATTAAACACTGATTCAAATGTGATTACCAAAGAGCTTATTGGTATTATAGAGAAAATAAACCTTAAAGGAACAGCTTCAATTGTATCTATTCAAATATTTGGCAAAGCCTTGATACTGAAAAATTCGCATTTTAAAAATAAAGATAAACCTCAGTACATAGAAAGACATTTGAAAAGATATTTTTGAAAGATATTTTTATTTGATATATGTAAGAGAAACAGATATCTAAATTTTTTTTATGTCAACATTATTACAAAAGGAACATAATCGGTTTTATGTTCATTTCACATGTGTGGCAGCCCTTACTGAAAACAACTGGAGCTAAAATTAGAGAGATTTCCAGCATTTCTTGAAACAAAGCAAAGAAAACTGAGAGCTTCAACAGAAAATGTGACATTTGCCTGGTTAATGACCTTACTCCCTGTATAGCTACCAACGATAACAACAATAACAAAAAGAGCATGACTGTCACAATGACATGCTTTTACTTGAGAAAAAAATAATGCAATTTAAAACAAACTTTTATTTCAGAAGTCGCTCAAAGATGTACTACCCCCCCCAAAAAAAACAAAACAAACAAACAAAAAATGTTCAGCTTTGGAGATGTTCATTCAGATTGAAATAATCATACGTTTAGGGCATCTTTGTTATTTCCTAAGACAGTTTTTACCTTTATAGCTGTGTGATTTAGATGCAGGTTAAAAAAATAATTAGATAAAAGCTTGAAGAGTGCTAATTAGAACCAATTATAATTTCATTGACCTGCCATGGCTCACTATGTCCTGGTGAAAAAAAAAAAAAAAAAAGATTGTTTTGCTTTATGCACACGTCTGATTGGGGAAGCTTAATATTCAACACATGTGCACGAAGTAATCAATTAACTAGCAGTCTAAAGAGGACAATAATCTATGTAATCCCTTTAGTTAATTTCTAGTTAATATGATTATTTTAAAAATACAATTATATTTCAAATGAGACCACTTAATTCATCAAACTAGTGGCTATCTAACTAGTTTAAAAAATTGGTTTTCATGTGAAAAAAATGATGGAAAAAAGTTCCTACATAGTTTATTCATCATGAAATTGTAAAGATGACTATGCTGGCAATGAAGAATAAAGTTCCTTTGAATCAATTTAGTTCTCCAGGAAAGTAATTCAATTTTAATGTAACCTACACTGTTTAACAAAAGGTATTTCATGAGCTTTGGTTAGAAATGCAATACAGTAACCTAGAATTACCTTACATCTAAGTTTAGCAACTATCATTTCATACTGTGTTTATGCAGCTTAAAAAGTTGTCTACTCCCATCTAGTGGTCATATTGTTAAATGTCTTTTCAAAAAACAGTCTGAGTGGTCTGTATTAAGGTAAATGGAACTGCTGTTTTATTGTCAGAATTAAATAATTAATACAGTTAACAACATCTGCATAGATTAAGTAATTCAGGCTCATGGGTTTTGTTGATAGCAGTAATTTTAAAAGCAGCATAAAATAGTTTTAGTCTGATTTATGGAGCGCAGCTCATGCTGCCAGAGCTGCATGTAGCTCATTGACTGAAAAACTCCCAGGATCACTCAAGAGAATTGCCATAGTTCTATAGTCAACAATTTCTTATGAATATTTTATAAAAATGTCTATGTATAAAGAGAAGGAAAGTTCAAGCAATGAGTTCCTCTGTGTACAGCAGAATTACAGAATGTAAAAATAGGTGATTGATCTCTTGAAACCCTTGTTTTAAAAAAAAATTAAGACTGTCAGTTTTCAAAATAAGATACACTTAATATTTTTTATTACGTAATCTTGATTTTTTGTACCAAAACGCAGACGGCAGTAGCATTTGTTGTATTCGTAATATTTGCTTTTCCAAAAAAAGTAAAAACTGAAAATTAAAAAGTAAATTGCATTTTGTATTTTAGCAAAAGGATTTTCTTTTAAAAATCGTACACTAACCTCACAGCATGTGGCTCAGTGCTATTATAATGAAGTATATTTGCACACGTTGGATTAATTGGGACCAGGTAGGGTTCGGCAACCTGCAATTCTGAAGATACCAAAAGACATGGCATGGAAGTGAGAGAAAGGATTGGCCTAGTGGGTAAAAACTGTTCCATTTCAGGTGACAGGATCAAATCTTTGCAGCATCTATGCAATTTCTACATGATAGCCACTCACTCTGCTTCAGTGAGTAGAGATGTGACGATTATGAGCTTGTTACCCAGCAGAGCAGATAGGATTATTTTACACACTAAAACGTATTGATATAATGAGCAACTATAAACAAATACCGAACTAGTTTTTCTATAAAAATCTAGGGTTCACGATTCTTATTAAGAGAGACAGAGAAACATACATGGCAATTGCAAACAAAAGAATGGTTGAGTCATATCATAGTGCTGGAATTTGGAGGAAAGTAAGTGACCACAGTGGAAGCTTTTTAGGAGTTGAAAGGACTAGATCAGGGTTCATAAAAAATGAGTATGTCTTGTGTAAGAAGCAAGAGCATAATGGCTTCAATACCAACAAAGATACAAAGTTTAAGGTAAGTTAGATATGTTTGAGGAAGACCTAGTAGATTATTCTTTTAAGAATGGAGAGTTCATGCTGCATGTGCAAGAACAGTGGGAGAAAGCATTAGAGGAGTTACTTGAGACGGGCTAGGAGGGGTCCTGAATACCTTGTTACACAGGAAAGCTGAATAGGCTGAGGTTGGATAAATGTTTTCCTTGGAGGTGTAAAGCTTAAATATGAGAAAAATACAATGTACAAATCCTTGCAAGATGACTAGAAAGACAAAATATTAGCAACATGTTTACTCACATTGAAACCATGAGAGTTGTGCAGTGGTTAGTTGATCAAAATTAATTAAAAAACTTAAAATATTATGGAATTTTCTTATTAATTTCTTCCTATATTCATTAAATATTTTGGCATTTATGTGTCAGACACTAATATGAATATATAAAGATTATATTTATGTACTATTTTAAAAGTTTTGTTAGAAATTCCATATTAGTGCAACATGCAATGATTTTTCTTCCATTTCTGAAAGACAATGTAAATACTTAAGTATTCTAGAAGTTCTGAGACTGAATACAAAACCTAATGCAGATTATTTATATATGATTTATAAAATTATTTTTCTTCACACAATTTTGAGTTGGTTACCTGTTAAATGAAACACCATTGAAAAAGAATAAGGCTAGAATAATTATAAGGAACTAAGATAATAGAAAGAACAATAAGTATAAACCATTTGGAAAGCAACTAAGTTATCTCGCAACTTATATAGCTACTATCAACCAATGAATCTTAGCAGAAGAGATAAGATGAATAATAAATCAAACATTTTTAAATTATAAATAAATTTATTTATTTATAACTCTTTCTGTTTCAGACCATTCCTCCACTGTGTATACGAAGTATTAGAAATCTTTTAAATAGCATTCAAATGTAAATCTTATGTAAATTTATATACTCATATATATCACATATTACAATGCATAGACAGAGATAGAGATATAAATAAAATAGACATAAGTATACAAGTATCACTAAAATATTTATAAACATATAAATTGAGTAATATATAATTTTAAGCCATATCCTTTAGAAATCAGAATTGAGTTTTTCAGTTCCCAATTTCTAAAGTGTGATAATATAGAATTTTATCCTCATGAATAGATATACAAATGGATTCATATTTAGTGAAACATGTTTCTTTGGGAATATTTTGGCAAATAAATATTTGGACAAATATATTAGTTATATTTAAAGACATTATTTTATATATATAAAATTAGTTTTTGAAATGGAAACTACTCCTAATCATGTGTGTGTTATATTTCACAATTCTAATTTTATGTTCTAAAATAGTTTACACTGTTGACAGACATTAGAAATGGAGAAAAAACAATTTGAACCTTGAAAAATTATTTTACAAACATATTTATAAAATAAAATATTAAGTTCGTTTTACTAGAATAATATTTTAAATTTTTGGCTGAGTGATCTTATAAGGGTACTAAAAGGCATGATTTCTTTTGCTGATGGTTCAAAAGATATAGGACGCTTCAAGGACTCTGATGTGCTTTTATCAAGCTACAACAAGCCTAAAACACCGGCATCAAGCAAAAAGATTAAAAATTTTTTTTTAGGATAAACAGAAAGCGTATGATTTTGAATTAAGAAAAAAACAAATCAGGAAAGTTTGCCTGTAATAGACAGGTGACTCAGAGAGATGAGGTCCTGCATGGTGAATCATTCAGAGTGGCATTTTATTTACCTATTTTATTTCAAGTCTTATGCTTCCCCCATCCTCTTTTTTAATATCCTAGCAAAGAACAAAGGCGATCAAGAAGAAAAGCAATATAGTCATTAAGTAGTAATTGGTAGAAGAGGCTTTGGGGTTAAAATTAATAAAACCAGCATGATGTACATTAAGACTGTATAAATATTTAAGGAACTACAGCCTACTTGGAGATGTAAACCGATTAGCAGAACTACTTAATCTAGAGATGCAAATGTTTCAGGTAGATAAAATAAACATAGACTGATTGTTGGAAATGTGATCAGTTTTCATTCTGGGACTGCTTTATTTCATTTAAATTTTAATTGTCAAAATAAAGCACTTTTGATATTTTGTGTAAAAAGTTTTATATTGCATTTAATGCAATTTAGGAAACAGAATCACAAATAAAATCATCGTACATGTTTTTTTTTTTTCCTTGTCAGGTCATGTATTGCAGATGCAATTTTGACCTTTCACATTGAAATGAAAAAGAAACTAGGATACAAGGAACCGAAGCCTCATCCTTCAGGATTATCTTTGCTGATATTATGGATACGTAAAAACTTGTCTACAGGAAGTTACATATGTAAAGGTAAAATACTTATTATTCTTCATTTACAGAATTTAAAATAATATATATAGTAATATAAATGATTAACAAATGAATTATTTAATGAAATAGATGAAATTACTACTGTTTAATTCATTTTCTCTCTCAAAAAATCTATTATAGGATTTGTTTGATATGTTTCAGTAGTTAATATTAAATATCTAGATGAAAATTTTAAAAATAGAACTATTAACAGTGCTTAATTCATGCTGAGATTTATTTAGACAAAACATCTAGTACTGATATTTTATAATTTTTATCTGAACCATTTGTATTATACAGTTTTGAACTTGACAAGGTTTAGAATTATCATAATATTCATGACATCAACATACATGAATATAAACATTTTCCAATTATCTAGGTAAAACTAAATGTTAAAATATATGGAAATATTTTGTTAGATTATCAGTCGTATCACTTCACACAATTAACATCAGGTGAACTATGAATAGATATCTGTCTTGTATCAGAATTCCTTAACAAAGATCTATATTTACCATATTTTATTGCTGAATTCCTGTGAAACATTAATTCTTACCAGTAGATTGCATCTATACAGAATAGATATCCATATCCAGGCTAGTCCATCTGAGTCCCTGTTTGCAAATTTAAATTTGCATTTATATAAATACCACATAAATGTTTTGAACAGGGAAATGAATGATATAATAGACAATAATGGGGAGTGAATAAATCAAAGCTTTTCTCCCATTGACAGAGCACCGGGGAGTAGTGTTCATATATGGGAGTTATCGTAAAAAGACTTTCTCTCTGATTGATATTAGGTACTATGTGGGTCAGCAAACAGTCAAGACAATGATCCATCAAGAATACCTTGTCCTAAATATGTCAAATATTTAAGCTTTGTTTTTCTTGTTCATGTTTCCCACATCTTCTTACTGGCCTACTTTTCTTACTTAAAAAAAAAAAAAAATCCGATAAACAACTATCATTCTATAGCATTAATTTTTAGCTTTTGGCAATACCTAATACTAGATTATGTTCTTGGCATTATCTTTTTTTTTTTTTAATATTGTATTGAATTTTGAAGTTGTTTTTAAACTAAAGCATTATTTTTTTTATATTTAGAGGAAATTTATATAGAGGATTATTAAAATATTTTAGCTTTTAAAAATTCAATATCTTATTCAAAGTATCACAGTATGTATATCCTCATGATTAAAATGTACCTGGAAGAATATATTGCATTTATCTACATCCAGGCTAAGAATTACATTAATTTAAGGTAATTATTTGCATTTTGCTTTTACACTTTTGTTTGTAAGTAGAGCAAGAGATCTTTGCTGACCTATCACTTTGCCCAGCACAGAAAATCACTAAATCATACACACATAAGAGCCCATATTAAATGTGTAATACAGTCAGCCCTTTGAATCTATAGGTTCCATGTTGGTGGATTAAACCAACTGGGAATGGAAAATATATATATTTTTAAAAGTTACATTTTTGATGTGTAATATGTAGTTAGGCCTATGATGATTGTAGGTATATAATAACTATATACATAGCATTTACATTGTATTAGGTATTTAAAGTAATCTAGAGATGATTTAATGTATACAGGACGATGTGCATAGGCTACATGCAAATATTATGCCATTTTATAAAACAAACTTGAGCATCTGTACATTTTGGTATCTGCAGGGGTCCCAGAACCAATCCCCTATGGATATTGAAGGATGACCGTACATGTTAAAAAGAGAATCCCTGTTAATTTACACCAGTTTAGGAAAGTAAATTATATCTGTTGGTATCTAGTATATAGTAGGAAAATAAACTTAATGCTATATTTTGCACAATAGGCAAACTCAGAAAGTCATGATCATCTCTAGCATTTCAAGATAAATTGTACCTTACTGAGTTACATGGAAATGGAAGAAGGATCTTTCCTTATAGTAACATATAAAACTTTTGGTGTAAGTTGCAGTTCTCACTCATCTAATCTTCATTGAAAATATTAGCAATGTAAAGCTCCTGCATGTATGTTCAAAATAGGAATGCTTCCATAACCTCCTCACTGACATGCTGTTTTTCACTATTGATTTACAACAGCTCAATTTCCACCAGATACTTTTTCAAAAGTTCTAAAACATGTAAATGTCAGAGCAATTGGGCTCGAAAGCAAGAAATTGATAAATGGGCCTAATACAATACTCAGGCTAGCCTTTTACCTCTGATGCTAAGAGACAGATGATTATGCAGATAATCCATTAAAAAAATCCCACTTACATGAAGTGTGTAATATTTTTTCATTCTTTATTAATTGGAGGAAGCATTGCCCTTCCATTGATAAAGATATTAAATTATAATTCATTCACCATAGGAAAATGGTTGGAAATTTTGTATGTTATCATTGTCACATTTTGTACTGCAGCACAATTATTTCTTCTGTAATGATAAAAATGACATCTGAGGTTTATTGAACATTTACTATGTAACAATGCCAAAAATAACTGTTTTTCCTAACCCAATATGTTCTAGGGTTAGATTATAAGAACTAAAAAATATTTCAAAAAGCTAATTGCTTTTATTTAAATGTCTCAACATAAGAGACAAGGAACAAAGAAAAGACATTGTCACTTTGTGGCTTGCTCAAATGACCATATAGATAATTTTTAAACATTTGTGCTAAAAATGCAATATTCATTAGTGTTTCTCTCATGAGAGATTTCTTGTTTTCATATTGAGAGTCAAAATAATTTCAGTGATATATATTTTTTAATTTAACTGATATTTTTAATATTAAAATAAAAATTATAATTGTAAAGTTTCTACTGATATTACAAAAGCTCTGGGAGATCCTAAGAATAAATATATGTACAAAATAATTTCTATAGCCGTCTCTAGGAATATAGAACAGAATGAGAATTGCTAAAGAAGAGTAAAAATATTCTAAGTGAGGACTTGACCTGTAGACAGCTGTGCCAAAGTGGTAGGGAAAAGTCATATCACAAATTCTTCCTTCAATATGAAATTGCAATGACCACAATTAGGATAGCCACCAAAAAAAAAAAGAAGAAAAGTAAAGTAGAAAGGAGGTGGATACTGAGATGAAAGAGGATATTAATGTACTGAGTTTTTAATGATTCTACATATTTCTTAGTATAGTTAATAGATTTTATCTAAATTTTGTAAATAAACAAAATGACGTAAGCATATGTAATTATATTTAATACAATTAAAGTATATTTAAAGGATTAAAATATTAAAATGAGAAAAATTTAAAATATAATTGCAAACTTACAAAAGTTAATCAGGTAAGGAGCTATGAGGAAATAAAGATTATTTCATTTTTTGATGTTTCAGAACAGAAAGTTTATTGGCCTTATGTAAAGTATATAAACAAGAATGCTTTTTTAAATATATAAAGTTATCAAGCTAAGCACTAACACTAAAATAAATCTAAATTTGACTACAGCTTCAGACTATATGAGGTATAAGATCTGGTTTTAGGTAAGAGTGGCTTTTGTTTTTCTTGGCAAGGACAAGGAAATAAAACACTGGACACTATATATTTTTTGACACTATTGAGGGAATTATCTACTAGACAGTATATCAACAGAGATGACTCAAGTGGTAAAGAAGTATGGAATTCAGGTCAAGACAGAAATGACTGAGAAGATTCAAGGGACCAGGAAGTCATTGTCAGACATTTCTTCTTTCATTTTATATGATAAAAGTGAAATTGAAAGTCATTGTTAGAAGTAAAGTTTCTTTATGTTATCTTGTCCAGTATCACTTATATGTGAAATATAAACCTATAAGCAACAAATGAACAGCACAAACCGAGACACAGGGACATTGACAATGGACTAGCGGTTACCAAAGTGTAGCGGGTGAGGGAGGAGAGGAGGGGTAGACGGGGTAAAAGGGGTCAAATATAGGGAGGCTGGGGGAGGGTGAAGTGGGTAAAAGGGATCAAATATATGGTAGCTAAGGGAAACTGGACTTTGGGTGGTAATCATACAATAGAATATATAGATGTCAAATTATAATGTACACCTGAAAATTATGTAATTATATTAACCAATGTTACCCCAATAAACTTACTTTAAAAAAAAATAAAATAAAAGATAAAAAAAGAAAAGACAAATAACAGATACATGCACAAATGTGTGTGTGTGTGTGAGTGTGTGTGTGTGTGTGTATGTGTGTCTGTGTGTGCAGGAGGTGTATGAATATGCAGCAGTTCTCAATCATATGTGGTCTACAGAGGTAATGAGGAGGAGGTAGTAGTTCTGCAGCATCTTTCAGGGCACTGGAGAAAGGAAAGTAATAAGCCTCCAAGAGTCTATATCTCTTTACCAGTATTTGAATCTAATATAATAGAGAAGGAAGGTAAAGTCAGTGATAGAAACAGGTAACATTATACAGAGACATGGGATGAGGCACATACATTTACTTTTGTAGTGGTCCATTTTGATAGAAAAATAATTATATTTGGAGCTAAAGATTATTAAGTATAAAAATTATAATGATAGTTATAGCTACCAGTATAACACCATCTTACTATGCTGTATTGGTTCTATGAATGAATGAAATTGGCAATGTGGTTTCCCAGTTGTGCCTCTAATGCCATGTTATATAAGAATACTGGTTAGACAGTAGTTATGTCACATCTTTTGCTGACACATTAGCAGTAATAACAGACTGTTCAAGCAGGCAGATGTATGAATCCTGACACTGACTGTTAACAAGCACAAACAAGTTTCAGTGTTCTGTGTTTCAGTTTCCTTATCTATAAATTGGATAATTTTGACATAATTTTCTCATGTTTGTCAAATGTGATAATGTATTGAAACTGTCTTGTACCGTCCATGGAATATAGTAAGCATGCCATGAATGGTAGCAAAACGATAGCAGAGGAAGAAAGACGACTGGAATGTTAGTGTTTAATAATAATAATTATCATAATCATCTGTACACATACAACATAATTTTAACTTTCTATTTCCAGAAGCCATTTCTAAAAGCAGTCTTTGAGCCATATTATACTGTGTGATCTGAACAAATTATCTTGTTGTGCAAGACCTCAGTTCCCTCATTTTTAAAAGATACATAATGATAGTACCTAGCTCTTAGAGTTGTAAAGATCGACTTACTAAGTACATGGAAAGTACTTAGAGAGGACTGGCATAAATAAGTGCTCTGTAAATGTTGCTTATTGATACTCTTTGTAATGTTTTCTCCTTCCAAAACCATTCATTTTAAAGATATAAACTCCTTGCCCTTGTAGGATTTTATGAAAGAAAAGGAAGAATGCAAGAAGAGAAAGAGAAAGAAAACAGCTATGATTTGGATATAATATTCACATATCAAATTTGCTTTTCTTCCAACTGTTGGGTCTAGATCTGCTTTTCCTAACCAATTATGTAAATAAAAATAACTTTTGTTGGATTAACAATAGTAATACCTATTGTGTTCTTACACTAGGCATTTTGTTGAATACTTTACTTGATATATAGGATTTAATCCTCACAAACTAGCAGTAGGTAGTGTTACTCTTCTGGTATGGCAGAAGAGGAAATAGAAGCTCAGAGTTGTTAAGTAACTTGTAAGTCAACAGCTGAAATTAAAAGGTAGTCATGATTAAACACATCTCAGTTTAAGTTTATGGTACTGTTCAAACAACCCCAAAAGATCTTCAGTTTCCAAGTAATGATTAATGAACAGATACTCAATATCCAGAGAGAGCCAATTTAGGAACTGTTTGGATGATCCTAAGAAAGTGTCTGGCTTACTTGTTCTCCTACTAGCCACTAAAAGTTCTTGAGCTATCAGAAAACTGATGAGAATTCTTACTGAAGGAGGTTATCAATTGTTTAATGTCTCTATTAAACTGAATTGATCCCCAAATAAACTAATTTTACAGAAAGTTATTTAAAAATAAAACCCTACAATTCACAAGCACAATTCTGTAACACTGCAACTATACACTTCAATTAAATTCTGAATAAATCACATAGTATAATATTAGTGTCTCATTCCTTTTTTTTTTTTTCAATAAACACTTTAAAATGCACCTCTGGATTTCTGGCTCTAAGCAAGAAGGCTGCTCAACTAAGCAAATTGAAAGAAACCACTGTATAAGTAAAAGTGGCAAAAAGATCCACTTCTCAGACATTCAGTGATAGAGAAACCACAAATCATTCACATAGCTAAGAGACAAAGCACTCAAAGATCTAAATTTTCTGTTTTTCATCACTTCTCTGCCTTTTGGCTAGGATCAAGTGTAATATCTGTTCATATCAGTTTAAATTTTCTGGTTTTTTTTTTTTTTTTACTCTGCCTGCTCTGAACCACTCTCCACACCATGTCATTCTGTTCAGCTCTCCACATCCCTAGGTTTGAAAGATTATGGGAAATATTCCCAATGTTATTTCTTCCCATAACTATGTATTTTGTATGCTAAAACAAAACTTCATACCTATCTTTCTAAGGTATATACTACTTTTTATGAGACTCCTACACAATAATAATGATAAAAGCTAATATTTATTAAGTTCTCACTCCATGTCAGATAATATCTTTAAAATATATCATGATCTCATTTCTTTTAAATGAAGTTTATTTTGATATAATTGCCTATAGCAACATTCACTCTTTTTAGGCAATCAATTTAATGAGTTTTTTTTTTTTTCCAAATCACCACAATCAAGATACAGAATATTTTGATCATCCCCAGAAGTTCTCTTGTTCTTTTATTTCTCCTTCTACCTACAATCTCGTACACCACTAATCTGAAATCTATATTGATTTACTTTATCCCACTTCAAAAGTGAGGAAACTTATTTTCCAAAGGTCCAAATTTAAAGTGGCTAGTAAGTAGAAAAACTCTCATTCAGTTCAACATCTATCTGACTCTGCAACTCTTACTCCTATCTCTGCTTCTATGTCTCCTAGAGTAATTTCTGCCTTTTATTCATTATTAACTTTAAGGAGCCTCTTTTATTATGCTTAGTATATATTTTTAAATTAATACAATTGCATGTATAGAAGTTATCATTAATAATTTGAAGTTCATTAAAGTATGGCAATAATTCAGCTACCAATTGCTAAAATTACACACACACGCACAAAACAGAAAAACCTAAAGCGAGCATCTTGTCATGGCAGGATCATTTTTGAGATATCAATTTGTGTTTTCCTTTGCATTTCCCCTTCAACCCTTTTTACAGTAGGAATATTCTAAGCAGTCCTTTTGAAACACCATGCCTCAAGATGTTTTGCAAGAGTAACCGCAGAGAAAATCAGAACCTTTGCAGACTGGAGACTCAGGAAAGGGGACGCCATATGTCTTGGTGGGAGAAAAATAAGTGCAAGATGAGAGAAAGGAGGGTTTTTTTTCCAAAGTGAGAAAGGAGACAGAAATTGAGGTGTTCTAGAATATAGAAGATCTTGTGTATCACTTAGTGGCACCAGCCCACAGGGCTTGCAAGGATTGGTGAGTCATTAAGAAAGACAATTTTCCAGCACTAGTTTTTCTGTTGATACCCATACATTAAAATTGGTGCAGAAGTAGTCAAGTTGCCAAATTATAAATGGCCATATGAGTTGAGAAATTGTTTTCTTGTTGGTAACCTATGGACTGACAAAAAGACCTAAGATACTGGCATATACTATGTTTTGTATATATTTGATCTTCATAACTATGTCATATTAGCATTAACCCCATTTCGCAGCCAGGAGAACTAAGGCAAGGAAATGCTAAGTTCTTTGCTCAAGATCACACAAGTGACTAAGTGGCAGAGACACGATTTGAACCCAGACAGGATTCTAGCTTGAAAGCTTATGCTATACTGCCCAAATCTACCTAAGTTTTAGTAATCTTGCTTTATTCCGGAGAAGGAAAAAACTAGTATTGAAAATATTGATTTTTCAGGCAATGAACTCAGATTTAGGGTCAGATTTTGATTTTAGATTATTAAAAATATAGAAAAAGTTGTCTTTTATATCACTGAGTATGTAGACATAAATATATCCCTAATACATAAGCAGTATGAAATTTAATATGCTTTTAAGGATCAGTTAAGCATTTCAGTGGAAGTTTCTGATGGTATTAAAAATTAATCACAAGGTATTCTATGTTTATAGATCTGAAAAATTAATTTTACTAAAATGTCTATACTGTCTAAAGCAATCTACATATTTAATGCTATTCTCATATCAAAATCTCAATTAAAATTTTTATAGAGATAGAAAAAACAATGCTATCGCTTCATTGACACTTCTCTGGTAGGGTCTAGGATTGGATTTGCAGCATGGTGGCTCTAAACAGCTACTAATAACATTAAAATTAACTTAGGCCCCAATTTTGAATGACTGCATATACTATGCCAAGAAAATGCAGATTCTTCTGTAGAAAATGATATAATTCTAGTGGCATTATTTTATAAAAAACAAACAATCAAAAAGCATAGTTGAAGAAAGATAACCCTAATAATGAAGTGACAAATGGAAGGGATAGAGGAGAGACAGGGAAAAAGATCAAATAGGAAAATATTTTACATGGAATTATTGAGAAACACTTGTTTTCATGCCTTATAAAGCATAAAGTTTGGAAGACTTCTTTTAAATTTCAGACTAAACACAAGCTTTATGTTTATTTCTGACACTTGAAAAAATCACTGGGGTGTTTTTTTGCAAATGTTTGCAGGTGTGGATAATTAAAATACCACACTTACTTGAATTTGATCGTGTGAGCATTCTTGACTACAAGTGATTCTAATCAACTTCACTAAACATAGGGGAGAAACCTCTATAATTAACAGAACTTTATGTATAGTCATTAAAGTTTAGAATTATAATTCATATTATATTCCTAGTTATTATTTTTATCTAGTTGAACTTCCATTTTTCTTATGGAATGAGAATTTATGAAATGATCAAAATATGTTTCATTCTTTTTAATACAACAATTTAGGAACGAATGAAAAACAATCAGTAAAGTATGTCAAATAATAAGCTTATGCCCACACATAATGATTGATTAGATGAAATCATATTTCAAGTTATTTGTTTATTCATTTTTTTTGTTAGATTTCTAGGGTTATTTTTAAATAAATAAATCTTCCTTCATCTTGCAACTGCTAAACTTTATCTGAGAGCAGCAAGTTAATATCGGATGGCTCTGTTAGTGATCAAGGTGTGTTTAGGCATCTGGTCTATTAAATCAGTGCATGGGAATATGTATAATGTTTAATACAGCTAAGTAGTGAAGACAGAAGCTTTGGAGTTATAAAAGACCAAGAATCAAACATGTACTTCATTGCCAAGGCTTAATGTCATCATCTATAATTGGAGGTAGTAATTTTTTCTTCAGAGATGTTGAGAATTAAATGAGGCAATATATGCACAGACCCTGATGGATACTAAATCCTAAAGTGCATACTTGCTATTACTATAATGCTTGTATAAATGGACGTTATTCTTTTAACACTAAAGGAGTTATGGTAATGTAATAAATTATAATCATCTTACTTGAAAGTTTCTGTTCTAAATTGCTCAATTTGAAAAAAATAAAATGGAAGAGATGAGTCAGAAAAATTCAAATACTGAATTTTAGAAGACCAGTAATAGAAGTTAACTGGTTAAATCTAATCATTTTGACTCTGGATCCAGTAGAAAAATGAATTTCAAACCAGAAAGATTCAAGGGCCCTATCTCATGAAACTCTTATTCATAGGTGCAAGGTGATGTATAGGCATCTACATTTGTAATGAATATACCTAGTAAGTTTTGAGGCAGGTCATTCATTCTCAGGCCCCACTCTGAGACACACAACCAAAATCTGAGCTGTCTGTGAACAGTGCTAAGTGTGTTCATCTCACCACACTCAGTGCCTAACCTTGTGCTTAATATGTACTAATTATACAATAAATAATGATAAAATAATATTATGAATTATTAACATATCAAAACCAAGCTTTTGATACTATTACTATTTTGGTAATTATTGCTATTCAGAGTGTCACAAAATGTTAATTTTTATTCTGACGTGTGAGTGTGGATTGTTATATTCAAATTAATTGTGATCTGTGACAAAATGCAATAAGGAGAATTTACTGACTTTAAAATATAAAAAGACTTGAATGTGTAGTTTACTCATATTTATATTTATTCTAAAACTCTTTCCAAGCATTTGAAACATCAAGCCATGAAATTAGAAACTACCGAGTTCCAATATGTGACTCTACATTCACCTTCCTGAGAATAAAATGTACTTTCCAACTGATAGAAAGCAGAAGGCTAATCTTGTTTCCTCTTGACAAGTATACTTTAAGTATATAAAGAGTAAAACTGAATGTTGAAGAAGTCAAGGGTGCAAGCCAACAGAAGAAGATACCAGCTAAACAAGCAGGATACCATTAAGAGACAAGATTATCTGCAATACAATAAACAAATAGAAATAATTCTGAACAAAAATCAGATTTGGCTGTTATATCAAAATTTCACTTCCAGTGAATAAATGTT
>NW_011888839.1:10217666-10233526 GCF_000151845.1 Pteropus vampyrus | reverse complement strand
AATAAGGAGAATTTACTGACTTTAAAATATAAAAAGACTTGAATGTGTAGTTTACTCATATTTATATTTATTCTAAAACTCTTTCCAAGCATTTGAAACATCAAGCCATGAAATTAGAAACTACCGAGTTCCAATATGTGACTCTACATTCACCTTCCTGAGAATAAAATGTACTTTCCAACTGATAGAAAGCAGAAAGCTAATCTTGTTTCCTCTTGACAAGTATACTTTAAGTATATAAAGAGTAAAACTGAATGTCGAAGAAGTCAAGGGTGCAAGCCAACAGAAGAAGATACCAGCTAAACAAGCAGGATACCATTAAGAGACAAGATTATCTGCAATACAATAAACAAATAGAAATAATTCTGAACAAAAATCAGATTTGGCTGTTATATCAAAATTTCACTTCCAGTGAATAAATGTTGTTTGTTCCCTGAGAATGATCAATATTATACATAGAGATAGCATTAAATTAATTGTGAACCTCAATTTTTAAAATCAGACCTTTTACTTAAGCGGTATTTTAAAATCTGCCAAAAATATTGCAGTTTGAAACATATGTTGGAAAGAATTCTAATACCAGCCCTGAACCAGCTAACATCATGAACTTGTACAAATAGTTAAATGCCAAAGCCCTATTTTATTTTTTTGCCTTTATATCACATAATATTTTGATATTAAATTGTTTTGAAAATATCTGTGAATGTGCTTGAAAAAATGATGAAATAGACAAATAACAGATGTCATTTTTTATATTTTCTAATATTATAAATTCACTGATCCAAACTACATATTTCTTTATATTTTTGAGATTTTTATTGCCCAGTGGCTATATATTGTTAATTATGTCTTTAGGAAACATATAAATTAGATGTTTAAAAAAATCAAGACAAATTTTTGAGGATGTATTTTGAATTAAGAGTAAGACTGAATTATTAAAGTGGAAAGTTCAGTTCACAAACTTCCAATAATGAATGAAAGGTTGAAATAGATTTCTCGTCATTAGGGTCTACCAAGCTTACTCAAGTAGTCTCCCTTCTCACCTCCCAAATAATTCAAATATACAGTTGGGCTAAAAAAGAAAAAAGGATAATACCTAGAAATGATAAGAAAATAATTCAAGGTTGGAAATTTCATCAGATACTAAATCGAATGGATCAAATAAGTTATTAGAACCTGTTACACCTGGTATCACTAGAAGGTGACATGAAACCTCAGAGCTGTCTAGTTGTGAAACCATTCTAACATTTCCCTACTGTTATTTTATGAGAATTAAAAAAAAAAGAAAAGAAATATCCAGGAAAAGCTGAGACTTCAAGCTGTACCATCTGTAAATATTGAGTCTAAAATTATGTTATCTAATTAGATATGCAGAAAAATCTGTCCCCAAATTAATGTAGAAACTGGTACAGAGTGGATGACACTCAAAAAGCTCACAATGAACATGGAAAAGTCCTATTAGAGTACACCTACAATCCAAAGCAAGAAAGAATTCCCAAAGCAAACAAGTGACTTAAGTTAAAGATCAGATAACAAGAATCAAAAGTACCTAGAACAAAGTAAACAACTCTGAGATAAAGATTAAAAAAATATAATCAAATAGAACAAAAGAAAAACTGAAACTTGAAGAATGACAGAGAATAGAACAACCCAGAGGAATTTTAGCCCTTTGAACATGTTTGAAAAGGATGAAAAAGACTATAATCCATACAGAAAAAGAAAAGTTCATTTTAGGGAAAGAACCAAACGAAAATATAGGGTGAAAAGATAAATTAGTAAGTAGTAAAGAAAATAAAAAAGATGTTGATACTTTCTATGGGTAAAATAGACACAACTGAATAAAGAATTATATAATAGGAACTCTTGGATTTAAGGAAATATGAAAAGTACAGCACAGATAAATAAGATCTTAGGAATATAAAGGAACTACTAAGAGACATTGAAGAAAGATTAAGAAGTTTCAACATATAGCTAATAAGAGTTCCAGAAGTAGGGAATAGAGAGTAAAAGTGAGAAGATTTTTTTCAAAGCCATCATAAATGAAAAACTTTAAAATTTAAAAAGAAAAATCATATACACAGTTGTCAGAATGAAGGATCACATGCAAAAAAACAAACGACATGTATAAAATGAACCCATATCTATTTATATTGTAGTAAAAATACAGAGTATAAAAGACAAGGGAAAAATCTTTAAAAATCATCAAAGAGGAAAAATAAATAGATTTTCTTCAAAGAAATGATAACCAACTTTATTTCAGAGTTCTCAGCAACACTTTAAAAGTTGATATACAAAGTAATAATATCCTCAAAGTATTTAGGGAAAACTGTTGTTAGTCTAGAAATCCATACTAAAATAAATACCATTCTCATGTGAAGTTTAAATGAATATTTTCAGACATAAAGACAAAAAGATTACATTTCACATACTTTTACTAAATAAAATGACCAAATGAAATACTCCAGCAGGGAAAACAAACTAAATAAGAAAAAGATGCCGATGAAAGAAACAATGATAAACAAATAAATAGCTAAAACATTTTATACAATCTCAATTGGTGTTTACTGCCAAAACGCACCTCATTAATTTTGTTTTTTAAAATAAGAATATTGAATTTTACAATAATAACTTGAAAAAATAGAAAAAATTAAGAGCAATCTGTAATTAATTTAAATTTATATAAAATAGTAGATCACGAAAAAAGTTTATTTGGAAAAGCAAGCAAGTAGAAGAATATGTATAGAATAATGTATTTGTTTTTTTGATCTTCATATATCAAAACTGCTGGATCTCAAAAATATTAAAATGAGTAAACAAGCTATAAAATGATAAGCACATCATGACACCATATCATAAGACACTTCAAAAGAGATTTTGTTCTATCTAGAGATCTCCTGCCAGGTACAACATACATAGCAATGCAATATGTTACTTATGGATACAAATAACTCTAGGATAAGTATTATAATATGGATACATAGCAATCTCAAGATAATAGTTGCTTTTATGAAGGCAGGCATGGAATGAGACTGAAGACGAGTACAAAGAGGACATCATCTCAACTTTTCTATAACATCTTTATTTAAAAAATAGTTTTGTAGTTATCAAGGCAAAACTAACATTTATTAGATTTTGGCAGTGGTTATATGGGTGTTTGTAATGTTAAGTTTTGTGCTTTGTGCTTAGCTATATAATAATTATAAAATTTTAATTCAATTCTGAAATAAGAATTTTTTTACATATATAATAGAATATTGAAACATTAAGTTTTCTCCAGGCAAGTAATAGGGAAATATATACCCTCTTCTGAAAAAACCAATGCAAATACTCTTATGATATTTTGTTTTTCAAATAAATAATGCCGTTTCCAACTTTCAAATTAGTAGTTCTCAAAGAATGTCAGACAACTTACATGTGTCTGAAAATCTTAGGTTTGGCTTAAACCCATTGGTATTTGCCTATTGCAAAATTGCAGATGTTATTTATGTCATGTATAGGAAACTACTGATTCTTGTCAAAACTGTACTTTCCTTCTATTGTTTCAAGTCACTTGGAATCATCTTCACAATTACAAGGATCTGATTCCCTACCAGCTCATGCTCTCTTAAATCAGAGGAATGTCAGTTCTAAAAGAAATACATGTCTCTTCATAAATGAAAAATTTATCTATAGGAGTTTCACAGAGAAGCACCATCTTTCACGATAGATGTGAAGCTCACTACAATTATGAGTGAGAGTGAGGGATAAAATTAAGAAACTGTACAATTACAAGCAATAAAGACCCAAATGAAATTAAGTGTTAATGAGTCTGGCCTTAATTGAGTTTTACTCCCAGTGCTAAACTCTTTAGTAAAATATTTTATCACATCATTTCTTTTATGATGCATTAAAATCTGTACTATATTAAAGCATTAGTTATTATGATACTTAAAAAAATATGACTTGCTCCATTTCACAGTATTATTTATCTGTCAAAAACATTATCATAGCATTGCAGTTGTTTGTCAGAACTCCTCAACCTGGGAAATAAGAGTTAATTTAGCTATCATATTCACAGAAATTACCTTTTCTAATGAAAGACTTATTTGATTTTAATTTAAAATCCTTAGTGAATTTCCCAGTAGGACTGTAATTCCACATTGGAACACTCCATTTACATGGTGCCAGAGACATAGATTTAAAGGAACACCCTTCTTTCCAGAGAACTGGGCCTTTCCATGAATTCTTCACAGCTATTACTATATCTCATTGATTGCACTGACATTTTTGGAGCAACAGTGTGTCAAAAGAAGGCCTTTATTGAAGCAACTCTACATTGGGCTCAACTCAGTCCCCAAACACCACAATCTAAACAACAAGATCAGAGTCCAAGAGCAAAGAAGGAATTTGTGTCCTCTGCTGGTCAGTGACATAAGTTGGTTCGTAGAAGTGATATCGGGGCTACTGAGATTATTCTTAGGTTCCAAAGACCATTGCAGTTTCACTACATTGATTCTACATTGAAACTTTAATTTAGCTGCTTCTTCATAATGACAGTGGTTCTCTGTTCATAATTCTGGGGCAGCCATTTACTAGATTTAGAATTGTATTAGGAATCTTTAGCACCTGAAACAGTGCCCTGAACACAGGTAATCAAAGCATCAAAATGTTCATGACTAGGTATATGATTTATGCATGCATATATAAATGAATGAATGAATACGAATATACCTAATCCTGTTAAGCCTTAGTTCCTCAAGTGTAAACGGGAGTTAGATCCCCAAGATAAAGAATCATTATTAAAGAAATAACATATCTGAGAAACCTGGAACAAAGTAGAAGCAAAAATAAAATAGAACTCAAGTACACCCCTATTATAACCTGGCTTGTTTTGCATTAATCCATGCTAATTGTTGGCCAAAATGTTCTCCAAAACAGAAAATGGTCCGGTGTAAAATTATGTTAAATAGTATCCACTAAAGCATGTTAGTCTCATGTCTCCATTACTCAACTTTGCATTTTACAAAGTTTAACCTCAAAATCCTGTCACTGCCTACATGGCATACTTTTATAAAATGGAAAATGCTAGCCACATTCTGAACAGTGAACTTGAGAAATCACTGAACACCACTCGGCCTCCCTGTGCTACTCGCTTCGACACTCCTGACTTTGATCTTTTCACATTTCAGAAGTAATGGGAAAAAGGCAAAAGTTTTGATATACGTACTGAGATTCACTCTAGAATAGATGATGTATTCATTTGATCAAGGGGATGGAATTGGCTTCTTTTCCAGAAATGCTGGCACAAGTTCTACCAAGATATAATATCTGGTACCAAAGTAGACATTTTTATGTTAGACATCTTGAAATGTGTAGTCACTGGGGATTAAATGGCACTCATTTTGGGGATTATCTTATCTTTCTTTTGGGAAAGAACTAAAGCTGGTGTTGGCATACTTCATGACTGCACTTTTCAAACTATGGTCTAGAGATCAGAATTTGTTTTAAAAATTAGAAAAGAATATTATACCCACAAATGACTTTCAATTTATACTACTTCTCAACAGAAATTATATGGTATCTGTTACATTTACAACTACGATAAAAATAAATGAAATGATTATGAGGTACAGCTAATGCTTCAACTGACTCTTACAATATGCAATTTGAATTTAAGTATAATATCATTAATTTAATCAATTTTACTTAGTCAAAGCAGTATGAACACTCTAAATGAGAAACTAAATTCTAGCGTTCAAAACTTTGAGTAACAGATGAGAAAATTTTAATTAAAATGTTTAAATTTTATATTAAGATGATTTTTCTATTATGTTAATATTTTAGCAGATTAGAAAGAATCATTCAGACTGTTTTCCTCCATTCTTATATAATGTCATATATTGCTCTTCCCCTACTAATATGCCAAAAATATCAAAAAGAAAGAAATCCTAGACTCTATTTCAAATCAATTTCTCACTTGCAACTTTTTAACTGCTTTTGTTAGATTTGAGACACATAGATTTTTTTTCAGGTGTTAAAAATAAACATAGAATTTGGGGTTAATGTTTAAAGATTAAACTAATTTCATGAAACTAAATACTAAATAATAAAGTTACCAGTTGACCTTTTTTTCCTGCCTCTAAAATTAATTTCCTGTTAGTAAATAGCACAGGATTGGGAGCAATTCCATCATGAGGCCTCTGTTCACAGGAGTGATAGAGGATGGAGTACAAAAGGGAAAGCTTCCCCATTCTATCTATAATGTGGCTCAAGTGTGAATGAGTAGGTTAATATGTGAAAACAGTTCAATTGTGACTCAGTCTCTGGCTGAGCTTGCTTGACTAGATATCAAAGGTGAAGGCTGTTGACAACATGCTCTCTTTTGATTAACCGAAGTGGAAAAAAAAAATGGTGGTTAGTTCTTGTCCTTATTTGTCTCACTAACTTCTACATAACACTCCTAAAGAATTATGATAAAGCCAGAAACAACTCCAGAAAAAAATTAAGATAATATTTATACTGTCTTCTCATATTTTCTGTCCAGCTTTTCTTTATCGGTCTTACTGTAAGCCTTAGAGGCTCAAGAACAAAATTCACTGGGGATTTTCAAACCACATTGCTGACTGTGGATGTGGGCCATCCTCAGAGGTCTCCACACACTTAAAATCCTTTGAAAAGTGAATTATGATGAAATCTTGCAAAGAGATTTAAAGGAAGTACCCTTAGCTAACTTCCTTTGCTGTTCTTGTATCCAGGTAGAATAATATCAGACTTGCTGACAGACTGAGATTAAAGGGCCCCCTCTCTCATGACCAGTATTACATTTGCCACTTATATTTTGGCATTTCCATCCTCAGAACATAGGTAATTAACCTTGTCTTTCACCTCACAAAAGGCTTGTGTTATTTATGTATGTGTTAGGACATGCTGTTTTCATCTTTTTATGTAAATACAAGGCCAAATACAAACCCCTTTTAAAGACCATCTCATTTTATTCTGTAAAGCCTTATCTGTCCCTCTACATCCTGGAACACTGTAGATACTGTTAACATTTGTGAAATGAATGAATAATTTCTACTTTATGAATGATTCTGCGTTTGTAAAATGTAGATTTTTACTAATCATGTATTCATTTCTCATCTCTTTTGCAAAAAACTTGTGTTTACCACTATATTATAAATATCACTATTTCTGGCTCATATGGACACATATTAATGTTTGGGAAATGAAGGGCTAGACTGTATATGTATACATATATGTATATCTGTTAAAACATACTAATAAATTTATAATCTATTAAATAACCAAAATGTATAAAATAGATGATCTTAATGAAAATGAAAATGCATATTATTTTTATATTACTATATAACAAATTGCCACAAATGTAGCGGCTTAAAACAGCATACGTTCACTATCTCACAGGTTTTGTGGTTCCAGAGTCTAGACTTGTTTAACTGGGTTCTAAGCTCACTGTATTTCCAGGCTGCAATTTAGGCTGACTATAGCTCAGTTCCTAGAGGTCCCTCAGTTCCTCAGGACATTGCTCTGTCCAAAATTCTCTCACAGGCCATCTCACAGTTTGACATCTTACTTCTTCAGAGCTGGAAAAAACCTCTCTCTTTAAGAGGGATCTAGTTCAAATTTTAATAACTATCACTTGATTAAGTCAGGCCTACCTAAAATAATTTCCCTTTCGATGTACTCAAAATCAACTTGTTTGGGACTTTAATCCCATCTGCAGAATTTCTTCATCTTTGCCATCTAATGTAGCCTAATCACAGGAGTAAGAGCATATTTACAGATTTTGCCCAAACTCAAGGAAAGGAGATAGCACTGATTGTACTACAGAGGATGAGGATCTTGGAGTCATCACAGAATCCTACTTACCACAAAATGTAAGAATGGAATTTAAGTTTGAGCACATAGAACATGACCTGCTATCAAAAATGTTCTAGTTTTCTCCTCCAAGCAAAGAGTAGGTTTGCACTTCATACCAGATTCCTTTTCGAAATTATAAAGTGCTATTGTTTTAATCTTGGCAATGAAATGAGAGTAGAAATGCATGTGTCACTTTTTGAGGAAGATTTAAAAACTAGCACAAAATCCAGCACATTTCTTTCTTTCTGTCTCAGTGATTGCAAAAGCTTATGTTGAGATGAAGCCTCTATTAGCCAAAGTTTTAACCTCTATCAGCTTTGATTACATTGGTGAAAAACTTGTGTTAAATCACTAAAATCTTGGGAACACTCAATGAATGACAATTTTGCCAATCCTGAATCCTACCTTGTATGTATACTACTGTGAGTTCACATGTTAAGAGACAATTCAGTGACTTAGGGCCACAACAAACCAGAGTGTTATCTCAAAGGCAAAGAGAGAACTAGTAATGAGAATATCTTCGGAAAGGAAAAAGAACAGATCGCACTAGAGAATGAAACAGGGATTGGAAGATAACTGTTGAGTAAAGATTATATTTTGAGGGACATACAGTGAAATGTAAAGAAGTCTATATGAATATAGTCTGAGATGTCAATACGGGAGTAGAGAATCAGTTGAGGACAATAATATAAATGGCAGTAGTTCAAATGAAAAGAAAAAGGACATTAATATTGTATAATTGAATTTTTAACCCACTGTTTCTCCCAAAAGCATGATTTATAAAATTTGTTAAATTATCTTCCTATCCATTTATTTTTGTATATAGTGTGACTTAAAAAATTCTTTCAAAACTCTAAGATGAGAAGGAAATTATTTTCTAGTTATGATTATCTAGAAGTTAAACAGCAGAAAAAGAAAACAAGAAAATAAGTAGTCTGGATGCTATCTGTTAAGATCAGTACTTTATAATAATCATTGTTTACCTTTATATTGACTATCCTCATAAAAAATAGACCTGCTATCCCTCAGCCAGTCACTAAAAGTAATTATAGCAATATATATATTAAATTATATACAGAAAAAAATAGTGGATAGGATTCAGTAGGATCAGATTTTGTGTCTAGAACTGTCATTACTAAGAAATATATAAAGTGAATAATTCTCCTGTGCCTATTCTTTCTCTATATAATAGTAGAGATATAATTATTTGACCTGGAGTCTCCTTTCACATCTGAAATTCTGAAGTTTTACATATGAAATAGTCCACTTAAAAAGATTTAGGTAAGAGAATAGATGTAATCTGTGCCTGCAAAAAAAAAGTTAAGGGTTACTTTTAACATTCTGTACTCATTGTTTTCATAGCTACTCAATATGGTCATACATAGGCCTTCAGTCTCTTATCTTCCTGTGTGTCTTCGGAATCAAAATCTTCTGTGGTTAGCAAGTTGAAAGGGCAGTAATACCACATATAATAAAAACTGGCTGACAGTTATATTCAGCTTATTACTCATCTTATCTATTGACAAAGAAAACTTAAAACCTATTCATCAGCACCCATAATGAGAAAACAGGTATTAGAACTGTATTTACAACGCTCATAGAACAAAGTTACTACCCAAATTTCTATAGGCTGTCAAATATTTTTTCTACCCCAAAACTGATTATCAAACTGTCCTGCTCTCCATTCATTTTTATTAAGTCATGTGCTTCAGAACTTATGGGATGTAGTATGTTAAACGCTAAGATAAGAAAGAAGCTGTTTTCTAGCTATGATTATCTATCTAAGAACTTCTGCCTTTACACCAGGACACTAAAGTCAGGAAGAGAGAGAGAGAGAGAGAGAGAGTAATTATAACTTGGATATAAATGCATGTGGCTGCTCTTTAGGTCATTTAAGTTCAAGAGACTAGCATGGCTCCATGTCTTAGGTTCCAGGAATAAACTAAGCTAGCTTTAACTTCCCTATAACTAGCTATAAGCTTTATTTCTGGCTGGATTTACTCAAAACCGTTTCTTACAGAATGTTGCAGATATTATACCTATGTCTTGAGTGAGAATTTCAAAATTCAATCCTCTAGAAGAGGACTTCTATAGAACTTTACTTCACCTCTCTTTCTTTCTTTTGCTATCTTGTTTATTTGGGACGATTATTCACTTATAAAGAAAACTCCTGTTGCAAAATAGTTTGTTGTCAAAGTAACTTCTTTGTCTAGCAACTAAAAATCTAATTCTAAAATTTAACATGTAGCAGGCAGGCAAAGAAAAAAAGTGTACATTTCCAAGTTAAAAAGGTTTTCTTCTATTTGGTGTTAATTTGAGAAGAAATTGCATAACTTTTAATCATAACATATTTTATTTTAATTTGTATAATATTTCATCTGTTTTTATGCAATTAGGAGTTATATGTACACCACAACCAAACATATTTAAAAGCACGTTCCATAGATATTTTTAAATTCATAAGTATATTGTTTCTCTATGCTGCAGTGAGCCACTGAATTTTTAACTATTACCATGAAACAAAAATTGTCATCAATATTTGAGCATTTAATTTAATATAAAATAACATATATAATAACATCAGATGTTTTAATTTTGACAGAATTAATTTCCAATATGTTTTATTTTGATTTATAAAATATATAGGAAAAAATTGAACCATATTTTAGATTTCTATTTGTAACAGCTGATGACACTGATATAAAATTAGTATCATTTAACTTAGAGAAGGTTTTCTTCTGAGAGCATGAAAAGTAATTGCTTCTTTATTTGAGAATGAACAAGGAAACTTGACAAACAAGTGAAATACCTTTAAATTAGAATAGTCATTGATCCACATAAATATTCTTAGTTATTAGAGTAGTATACAAATATTCCTTATACAGTGTTTCTAACCTAATGACTAATTTTAAAGTAGATACTGAATCTTCAGATGATTTGTATCTTCTGCTTTTAAGGTAATGAGTGATATTCATAAGGCCTACATGATGGCTAATGACTGTGAATAAATATTTTGTACAATTACATGTTCATCATCAACTTTTTTGAGATGTAGACATTTCTTAATTTTTAATTAAACATACACTTTTTTGGACTTACGGTGTGCAAAAGTGGTTATTTCACGTTATTTTTTTTTTACCAAATAATAAAATAATCATAGATTTATACCATGTGATAAATGAAAAACGACATTCTCTATATTGCCAGACAGCTCTGACTGTATTTTCTGTGCATAAAATTGACCCCACTGACTCTTGGACTTACAGATCTGTGAATCTCCAGGCTGCCTCAGGAGCAAATGCATAACTCATTGGTGTAAGGGTATCTGGAGGGAAGCACTATCAAGTACTTCTCCCATCACCAACTAATACCAGGAGGACTGCGCTGTCCCAGAACACTTTATCATCAAAGACTATGCATGCTGTCCTTGAAAGGTAAATTTTAGTTATAGGGTCCCTAGAAAGGGCCGAGAGAAAAATGTTGGGTTATTAAGTTATAACCGAGTGTTAAATTAAGAATTCCATTTGTCACATTTGCATCTCATATACTGCTAAGTGATACTATAAAGTCAGAAATTTATTCTAATTTATTTTGATTCAACTATGAATGATATTATTTATTATTTTATTTTTAATGGGAAAAATGATAACTCAGACTCTATATTGGACTAACTAGCATGATCCTGGTTTCCACACCACGGTGACTACACCAGGATGTATACCTAATAAAATTAATCAGGTGTCTTCTCAAACTAGGTAGAGAGCTAAAACAATAAACTTCCGATCTATTTTAAACCTTGGTCCATTTGGATAATTTAAGTAATCTTTTGAGATTATTGATTAATATCTCTCTATATCTTACCTTTTTCTTTTTCCCTCAAAAATAGAGTTATGGGGAATTGGAAGAAGGAGTCTTAAATGACCATGAGATGGTACAGTCCTGAATACCTTCTGTCTTCTTTTGGCTTTCCATGATGAATTTGGTGGTCGATTTAACCTTCAATGTGGTTTTGTTTTATTTTTCTTTCTTTTTTGTTTGTTTGTGTGTTTTGGCTTCAGCATGCCAGGAGCCCTTACTGGAGGATCTGACCTTCCTTCAGCTCTTGATGTTGTTATATATACCTCTAGTACCTGTTCCATTCTCTATATCTCCATTGCTTTATGTGTTTCTCTTAAAATTTTGTGAGAGGGTAGCTCGCTTCTTTAACAATGGCTCCCAAGTTAGACTCCCCAGCCTTACAAGGAAATGAAAATGTGAAATACAGAATAATTAGGGACTTTTTTGGTTTTGTCTTGCTAAAAGGGCCAAGTAACAAACTCCTTCTATCTTACGTATGCCTGGCTTCAGAAGTGGAATTGCAAGGCAATAGTGATATAATAAAAATGAAAATACCAGTTTATAGTTGCACAATATTTTCACATTTCATTCAATGTGAAAAAAAGTTTACACATTGAGAGATATATTCAGCATTATAGACAGATTGTCTTTATACATTCCCAAGAGAACTTACACTATTTTTGTAGGATAAGACAGAATCCTTGATCACCTTGATGGAAGCCCTATAACACTTAATCTCTGTGATGTCTATTTAGTTAATAAATGCATTGTAAACAAAATGATAATATCAGATTTGATCATTTTAATGCCAAGTTTTAATAAAAATGCAATCTCAATTCTCATAGATCAGCTGAGTTCGATTTCTTGAAAATCACATATGGCATAAACCAATTGTCTACATGCCTGGAATCAATTAGTTAATATAAATTCAATTTACATTCAAAACTAATTAATTTTCTTTTAACAATGCATTTTTATACAAAATCATCTTATTTAGTTAAAGTGTCTGGTGTTACCATACATGAACCAAACAGTTTGACTATCTTATATAGAGTTACAGGCAGTTCTTTCTAACAATGGAATTCCTTGTGTGGGTATTTTGTACAACATTTCATCTATCAGCTAATAAAACTATCTAGAAGCCTTATGGTACAAGATACACATAAGCAAGAAAGATAAAAGGAAAGGTTAACACTTTTTCAGCATCTGTCAACACTGTCTCCTGTTACATTTGATCAACTTTAAAGCAAATGCAAACACATGATATCATTTACAGTAATAAAAGCGAATGGCATACAGCAGCTACTTTGCTTTTATCCAGTCTGCAAATCACTCATCATTAGGTAAAAGTAACATTGCTTTATGGTCCATCTTTGGCAATGAAACACCGTGTTCTTCAAGGCTGATTATTCACCCTAAGCTAATGAAATAATCTACCAGTATGTTTCCTGTTTGAAACATTGAGAAGGAAGCAGAGTAGAGAAACTATGCCACTACTTTTCCCCTAAAAAGGTAAAAACAACTAAAAGATGTAACAAAAACTAAAAGACAAAAGAGTAGCAAATAAAATGTAAATGATAAATTGTTGAATGTGCCATCACTTTCTCAAGAATTTAAATGCATTTTCAAAGTGAATTAAATATTCCATTGTCTTGAGCAGTGGTTCCCAAAGTGTGATTCCTGGACTACTAAAATCAGCATCACCTGAGAAATTTTTACAAATGCAGATTCTCTGATCCTACCCAAGAACTACTAAATCAGGAACTCTGAATGACACATAGCTATGTGTTTTAAAACACTCTCCAGATGAATCAGATACCCATTAATGTTCGAAAACCAACAATTTAGAAAAATTCAGTATAAAACATATTTTATGTACGTTTTCCCTAGTTTAACAGTATAGTTTTAATTATAAATGACAAATATTATAAATTTGTAAAGGTTTGAGTTTATTTAGATAAGAAAACAAATCTTAGATACTTAAATATATGTGTCTTATAAAATTGATAATCTCAATAGATATAATTTATTTTTCATATATTTCATAGGTGAGTATTTTAATTTGATTCATATTATTATTAAGCAAAATCTGGGAAACTTATGCTTTCTTCCCACTTAATGTAATCATAAATCCTAAGCATATCTGACATGGTAGTCAATAACATGAATGGTATCCAATACTATTCTGAACTTAAATTTTTAACTTAATTTGTAGTCTATTTTTAAAAATTTTGTTTTCTATTTTCACTTATCCTTCCCAGTTATGATACAAAACACATATTATCTATTTAAATGGATGATATTTCCTTTTAAAGTGGGTTTTTAGAAGAAAGAATATTAAATGTTTGGATTCTGGGAAACTGTTCCTAACTCTGTCTTCCCACAAAAACCTTCTTAAATGCTTCTTTGGAATGAAAGGGTATACATCCTGGGAAGTGCATTTTAGACCTTGTTTCCTGAGGGATAGATGAAATAGAAAACAAATATTTCTTTGGGATGAATGGGAGAATCTAAAGACCTTAAACAACAAGTCATGGGCTAATTAATCACTTAAGGCTCTCTGCAGCTTATCTAACCTCTAGAAATTTACAAATTTTCTTTGGAAAAAGATGAACTTGGTTGTGCTCATAGCTCTTTGCTGGCTGTGATCATTCTTTCTTGGCCCTGAGGTTACAAGAGAGCTGCTGTTTGTACTTGCTGAAATCTGGGGACATAGACCCCCATATGCCTCAAAAGAGAAAAAATGATTTGTTGAATTACTCACCATTGGCCCACAAGACATACACCACTCTTATTTTCCACTACTAGATACTCATGATACTGTAGTTTAGCCTGATCAAACGATAAGCAAGAAGAGTGATAGATAGATGGCTATGATAGATATAGAGAGATAGATAATAAATATGTAAACAGAAGAATCTCAATGATCACAAAACAATCAAACAAGCTTGCCAGAATTTGTGACCTCATTGATACATACATGTTTTAGAAAAAAGGTAAAAATTTTACCAAAAACAATGGTAATAAAATGTTCTTAAGTAGATCTCTAAAATATCAACTTAAAAAATTAACTTTCAGGATGCTTTCATTAGATGATTAGAGAAGGCGAACACTGTTGAGAAGTGAAACAGTCGCCTAGAAGATTTATCTCATGACTCTGAACAAAAATCCAGTAAGAGAGCTATTTGAAAGTATTGGAGGATGGATTCAGGAGATGGGTCATAAAAGTATTTTAAAACATAAAAATGAAAAACAAACAAATAGAGAAGAATCTTCTAGAGAAAAATAGTTGTTGATCTCATAATAGACATAGATCTACATATTGAAAGTGTTCACTCAGACTTTGCAAAACCACAAAGCCTTCTGGATGTGCCTTTAAAACTCCTGAAGAATAAAGGAAATCTCATACACTTCTCGACATAAAGACAGGGCAAGGAAAAGGGAAGCAAACTAACATGGGGCTTTAAATCTGCAGCACTGAAAACCATAAAAAAAAATGCAATTAATTTATACATTTCTCAGCAAAAAGACTGAGACCCAAGAATAGTACACTGTTTAACAAAGGAGAATTATGTACCCATATATTCAAAGATTCAAAGGACATTTCAAAAATATCCCCAGAGAAAAAAAATTCTCTGCTCTCTATATGAGAGAAGAGAAAAAGGAGTATTGCCAGTGGTGAGTGATGTATCTTGCAACATGTAGTTAAATATAAATCATTAAAACTGTGATTGAGTTTTGAAAAAAAAAATGTGTTCAAGATTTTGAAACTGAAGTGAAGCTTATGTCTAGTTTAAGTGTGTTAAAGTACAAATGACAGATATTTTAAATAACAGTACAATAAACATAGGACATTTATTTTTTGCTTTCTAGGAACTCCAGAAGTTAGGGTCCCATGATTCTTTCACTGTGCTTGTTGTTATAGTTGTTGCTGTTCTTTGTTTTTGCTGGTTCTTCCTATCCTACCATTTTGCCATTTTTAACATATTATTATTTCATTCTCATGCGATTTATAGATCTCATACTGTACTTGTAACTTTATCTAAGAGAGTGGTTCTCAGTTCTGATTGCTCATTAGGATCAGAGACATACCAGAGGATATTTAAAGACATACCTATGCCCAAAGCCAACCCTCAGGTTTCAGGTTCATTTGGTCCAGTGTC
>NW_011888839.1:10210240-10217616 GCF_000151845.1 Pteropus vampyrus | reverse complement strand
GAATCTAAAGACCTTAAACAACAAGTCATGGGCTAATTAATCACTTAAGGCTCTCTGCAGCTTATCTAACCTCTAGAAATTTACAAATTTTCTTTGGAAAAAGATGAACTTGGTTGTGCTCATAGCTCTTTGCTGGCTGTGATCATTCTTTCTTGGCCCTGAGGTTACAAGAGAGCTGCTGTTTGTACTTGCTGAAATCTGGGGACATAGACCCCCATATGCCTCAAAAGAGAAAAAATGATTTGTTGAATTACTCACCATTGGCCCACAAGACATACACCACTCTTATTTTCCACTACTAGATACTCATGATACTGTAGTTTAGCCTGATCAAACGATAAGCAAGAAGAGTGATAGATAGATGGCTATGATAGATATAGAGAGATAGATAATAAATATGTAAACAGAAGAATCTCAATGATCACAAAACAATCAAACAAGCTTGCCAGAATTTGTGACCTCATTGATACATACATGTTTTAGAAAAAAGGTAAAAATTTTACCAAAAACAATGGTAATAAAATGTTCTTAAGTAGATCTCTAAAATATCAACTTAAAAAATTAACTTTCAGGATGCTTTCATTAGATGATTAGAGAAGGCGAACACTGTTGAGAAGTGAAACAGTCGCCTAGAAGATTTATCTCATGACTCTGAACAAAAATCCAGTAAGAGAGCTATTTGAAAGTATTGGAGGATGGATTCAGGAGATGGGTCATAAAAGTATTTTAAAACATAAAAATGAAAAACAAACAAATAGAGAAGAATCTTCTAGAGAAAAATAGTTGTTGATCTCATAATAGACATAGATCTACATATTGAAAGTGTTCACTCAGACTTTGCAAAACCACAAAGCCTTCTGGATGTGCCTTTAAAACTCCTGAAGAATAAAGGAAATCTCATACACTTCTCGACATAAAGACAGGGCAAGGAAAAGGGAAGCAAACTAACATGGGGCTTTAAATCTGCAGCACTGAAAACCATAAAAAAAAAATGCAATTAATTTATACATTTCTCAGCAAAAAGACTGAGACCCAAGAATAGTACACTGTTTAACAAAGGAGAATTATGTGCCCATATATTCAAAGATTCAAAGGACATTTCAAAAATATCCCCAGAGAAAAAAAATTCTCTACTCTCTATATGAGAAAAGAGAAAAAGGAGTATTGCCAGTGGTGAGTGATGTATCTTGCAACATGTAGTTAAATATAAATCATTATAACTGTGATTGAGTTTTGAAAAAAAAAATGTGTTAAAGATTTTGAAACTGAAGTGAAGCTTATGTCTAGTTTAAGTGTGTTAAAGTACAAATGACAGATATTTTAAATAACAGTACAATAAACATAGGACATTTATTTTTTGCTTTCTAGGAACTCCAGAAGTTAGGGTCCCATGATTCTTTCACTGTGCTTGTTGTTATAGTTGTTGCTGTTCTTTGTTTTTGCTGGTTCTTCCTATCCTACCATTTTGCCATTTTTAACATATTATTATTTCATTCTCATGCGATTTATAGATCTCATACTGTACTTGTAACTTTATCTAAGAGAGTGGTTCTCAGTTCTGATTGCTCATTAGGATCAGAGACATACCAGAGGATATTTAAAGACATACCTATGCCCAAAGCCAACCCTCAGGTTTCAGGTTCATTTGGTCCAGTGTCATGGCAGAGCTTTAGTGTTTTAAAAAACCAACCAGCAAATTCTAACATGAAGTTAAAGTGCAGGACTACTGACAACCAGATATCACATTCTCACAGAACAAAGAAGTAGCAAAAAAATGTTCAGATGGTCATTTTCCTAATGCATATTTATCTTTTTTTCTCAAGGAAAAATATCTTTCTCATAAGCATAATAACAGACTTCTCCTAATTACTCATTGGCCAGAACTAGATGATATGACCATGCATAAGATAATTTTTGGCCAAGGGAACTATGATTTGATTGTCTTAGGCTCATTAGCCTAAGATAAAACTATCCACTAAAGCTGGATGCTTCGCTTCTCAAAACATCATGGAATTCTATGATCAAGGATAAACTACCAAATCGTTGTTAAGTAAACCACTAGAAGTGTTTGTTATACACACTATTATGTATAATATAGAATTAAAAAATTTTAAATAACATCAAAACAAAATATTGGAAAGGATGTGAAGAGTAAAAAAGTGACAGTATTGTAAAAGTCCTAGGTCTCTATTTATGTGTGGGAGAGGAAAATGAGAGTTATAAAGATTTTTATTTGTTAGCATGTGGGAGAAGAGACAACAAATATACAAAGTGTACTGATGTTGGGAATGATTATTATTTTACTAGAAAGGTATAGTCAATGTAACCTCGTACAAACTAGAAAAACAGTAATTAAAAGTGTTTTAAATGTGATAAATTGGAAACTAATTAATTGTACTGACAGACACAAACTAAAAGAAAAATAAAGAGTAGTTCTCAGTAGTCCTGAACTTTAACTTCATGTTAGAATTTCCTGGGTGGTTTCTTAAAACACTAACGCTTTGCCACCACACTGGACCAAATGAACCTGAAACCTGAGGGTTGGCTTTGGGCATAGGTATGTCTTTAAAGATCCTCTGGTGATCCAAATGAGCAATCAGAACTGAGAACCACTTTTTTAGACAAAGGTACAAATATAGTATAAGATATATAAATTCTATAATTTTTTCAAATTATTTCAACTATTATATGTTCAGCACTTACCATATGCCAGGTTCCATGCATTGTTCTATGCACTGGTGATATAGTAACAAACAAAATAAAGTGCTCGTTCTTATGACTTTGACTTTCTAATGGGACAGACAGGTGATATACATCTGCTATCAGATAATGATAAATTATAATACATCATGATAAAGTGATGGAATATGAAGGCAGGTGGGTCAGGGAAATCCCCCTCAGAGGAGGAGAAATTTGAGCTAGACAGAATTAAATTGAGGGAACAAACCAGGGGCACCCTTGAGGAAGGAGGGATGAAGGCAGAGGGGAGGAGGATGTACAATGAATGCCTTGCACTAGAGCGTGTTTGACCTGAAAGAAAATAGTAGTAATTAGAAAGCTCTGTACCTATTCATGCTAGCACACAAGAGTAATGGCAACACAAACTTGCTTTCAGACAAAAGATTAGATATTTTACCATTTCTGAGTGATAATTCTCAACTTCTAAAGTATATTTTAACAAGAGAGAATTGCAGCCTAGAAGGGAAAAATAAACATCTTGATAAACTTGAAAACCATATGAATAAACTCTAAATGAGGACTTTAGATTAAAATGATATTAATATTGTTTTAGCTTAAAACAACATTAATAATAGATTAATATAGGCTATAGAATTAAGATGACATGGGACAGAAATACTATAATAAAACCCCATTAAAGGTAGAGTGAGATCAGAGTTGAAGTCTTCTAATGTCCGTAATTGTTCAGGAGGGGTTGGTGATTTTGATGAACTTAAGATTTGAAGTCAAGTGTATAAATGAAATTGTACATATTCTCTTTAAAAGAATATAAATTGAATTAATAATTTGCAAATGAGTTGAAAATGCAATAGAGGAAACATGATTAATCAACTAGATAGTAGGATGAGAGAAAAATATGCAAAGAGCAGAAACTGTAAAACAAAGATGGCAAAGTACATTTGGGTTGTGGAGTCATGGGTTTTGTTTTACTGTGTTCTCTATGTTTGTGTCTGTTAGAGGTATTTTTGTAGTAAATATAGAGAACATTAAAAAGATATGAGTTGCCATGGTGCCACCAGTGTTAAAGAACTATACTATTGTATTTAAGAATAAATTAAAAAGTCAAACCAGTAAGTAAAAGTGAATTGAAAGTCCATAAATAAATCTAGATATATATGGAAATTTAATATACAACAAAGTGATATTTTAAAGTAATGGAAAAGGATTGCATACTTAATTATATTGGCAGAAGTGGATATCTATAAAGTGGGATGATAGGTAACCGAGTGAAAAAAAAACTTAGTAAAATGTAAGTGCTACTACACTTACGTAAAAAATGGCACACCCATAGTCGTCAAGAGTAAAACCTATTATGGAAAATTATGATGGGACTATGGGAAAACTTGTCTAAAATACCTTTAATCGCTTTAATATAATTGTTTGCAATAGAATTATATTATAAAGTAAATCCCAAAATAAATAAATGTAAGTACTTCTAAAGAAGTAAACATTAAATTATATGCAAACTAAAATATTAACGAAACCAACATCACCTCTGCTTTCCTAAGCATATTCATCTATGAACACAAGCACAGTGATATCCATTTATCTTGGACCACATATAAATTATAATTCATCTGTTAGAATTTTTTTTAGAGTCTAGTGTGGTTTCTTGCACTTAGAGAACATTTTTCAAGAAAGTAATAAAATTACCTGTTATTCTTACAATTGTCTTCTTGGCCAAATACCACAGCATGTTGCCTTGCCCACTTTGTTAGAGATTGGGTACCTAACAATAAAGCAGAGTAGAATGAAAAACCTTCCATAAGTATACTTCAAAGCAAATAAAAGTGATTTTGTGGGCTACACATTTGCAATTGCCTTTCTTTACAGCCTCTAGAGAGCTCTTTAGCATCACTTGAATTAGGGCTTCGAGCAAAGAGCCTGCTCAAAGTGAAACTGCTATGATCATTTACTATTGACCACGGTACATTGCTTTTCTGTCCCCAATGCTAGGTACTCCAGCAGTGTGAGCAGTCAGGGAGCACCACTAAAAATATAGACAGTAAAAACTATGAGAGTGTCCTGAAGCAGATAAAAAAAAGTGCATGTGCATTTTCTGTTTTTTTTCTTTTAATATATTATTGAGGAGAGAAGCTCATCAGAGCTCAGGATATCTTTTGCGTTTCAGAGATTTATCCGTAAACACCATATAGTTTCTAAATAAGATTTTTTGCTACTTTGTTATTACATTTACCATTTATGATAATTTGAGGACATATTTTAGAACATGGCTATTATTTCAATCAATTCCATAAGTGTATCTTGATTACAGAGGTGGAAAGCTGTGAAATATAGCATTAATTTAAGGATGGGCCTCTGAGCTTATGCTTAGTATAAGTAGTATTGTTCCATCATCTTTGTATGGCTAAGGACATACATTAGGGGTGAAATTAAAAGAAGAAGCAATTTTTGTTTTTGTTTTAAATTTACATATTAATTTTTGTAGGTTTTATCCCCAAAGATAAATCTATTCAGATTTATGCCACAATCATGAGCCATTTACAGATTAACATCATTTTTTTTTTCATATGTGTATCTTGTCTTTGCATTTCAATTGAAGGCCACTTCTCATATTTGCAATCTACTTGGCACAAATAAGTTATGTCTCCCTTAGTCACTTCTGAATTATGTCTCCAGGAAACATAATTATGTTTCCTGTAATAACACCTCTTTTTGGGCCATCCCATATGGCTTATCCTATCTAACTCTCTTCCTTTTTGAAAACTTTTCCACTATTTGTTTCAGCATAAATTCAAAATTCATGTGAGAGATTCATCAGACAACCTCAGTCTTTAATGCCCAGCATTTCTTCTCTATAGTAACCTCGTCCATGGGCAGGCACACCCTTGACCTTGCCACAACCTGGAGCTTCCCAGGCTTGAAAACTGTAAACTCTCCTGGCCACTCTTTTGCCATAACTTTCCAAGCTTACCTTTTCTTCCCTAAACCTATGATCTTTAACCACATAAAGACCTTTATTTGTTTTTCTGTGTATTAGTTTCCTTTTGGTTTCATGTCCTCCCAGCATTCTCAAGTATTTAACCTTTACAGTGAAGCTATTAATTGTGTAGACTCTGGAATGAGAATGCCTGGGTTTGAAATCTGACTCCAACATTTACTATCTGTGTGACCCTGGGAAGATACTTAACCTCCCTGACCCTTGATTTCCTCATCTGTAAAATAGGGATTGTAAAAGCACATTTTTTAAAGAAAATAGATATTTTAGATTTGTTTGATCTTTTATAAATGTGAAGTGGAAGATCATTTGAGTGGTAAAGCGGCAGGGAAATAAATAATTTTATTATGAAAATATTGTGTTTTTTAATAAAAATTCACCTTATAAATGCAAATTTTATCATTTTTAATCCTTTCTCCTAAATATTAAGACTCCATCCTAAGGGCTTCAGAATGATTTTCTGTAAGAATTAGCCCAGACTCTATTGTTTTTAATAGAATTAAACTAGTCACATTTTTTTAAAAAAAATCTAGGTGTACACATTGAAAAGTTTATCCCCTTTCATATCATTTTTTAGTTACCCTAACCCACACCAAAGGAAAAGGAATGCGCCCAGACTGAGATCCTGATATTGAACACTGCCTTTTCTGACAGCAGTGTTGTCATCTCTCTGCCATCTCTCATGCATAGTCATGCAGACAAACTGGCAAAAGTTCAAGCCCTCCTGAGCAGCGATCATTTTCTCTACATTTTCTTGCTCCAATTTAGTCTTTGGTTTAAAAACATAACAACAACCACCAAAAAAAGCATGCATTGCTTCTGCTTCAAGAGAGGAGAGAAGATAGAAGAACAAAGGTGTTTTGAAAAATATCTATCTGAAAATGGCAGTTCTTTTGTGTATGTATGCTTTTTTTTTTTTTTAACAAGATATTTTTCATAAGTCTTATCTTTACCTGAAGTATTACATGGCTACATGAAGTGTTATTTTCCCACTTCACCCACTCAGCTTGTCAAGAGAGCCTCATTTCAAGGAAGAGTAGGAGTGAGAATTATTGTTTCAAAAACAGCATAGTCTTGAAGTCTTCCTGGAAGAGAGTTCCTTTATAATTTTTGCACATCAAAGTGATAATGAAGTGAATTCAGATGTCCATTTTTTTTAACTAAAAAGTTAAACTCATCTTAAATTTTGAAACTAAACAACACTAAAGAATTTGAGGATTTAATTATGCTTTACTGTAGGGCATTTTGTATTCAAAATTGTGAATTTTAGATTGGAGAGTCTACTGCTCTTGACTTATTCTGTGCTACGTTTGCTTATTGTGAACCATTGGTTGATGCTTAAAGCAGATTATCTGACATCTTGACTCTACCAATGTCTTTTGAGCTAAGAATAAATTATATAACCTTTCTGCTCTTCGTTCCCTCCTTTATGATATAAAGCCTTGCTTTATTACCATCCCATTTCACAAACGTGCTATGTTATTTAGAATATTTACTTACAAGGGACTGTATATTGCTTTGTGGTTCTTGATAAAAAATGACAGCAGTTGAAGGTATAAATTATTCAGCTAAGAGACTTTATTAATTATATAAAAATCTTACCAGAAATCACTGCTATTTGATGTCACAAAGACTGGTGCATTTATAAAATACGTGAGTTTTTTTTAATACTCAGATA
>NW_011888839.1:10199735-10209300 GCF_000151845.1 Pteropus vampyrus | reverse complement strand
AAAAAAAGATGTCTAGATAATATGACACATATAGTACATGACTGAACTAATAAAGAATTTAACAACTAAAACTGCTTTCCTAAATCTCAAAAGTCACTCTTAAGGTAGACTGACCAGTTTCTGTCTTGCTCTCTGGGTCGTCCTGAGATCAGGCCTATTGGATCCCAGGATCAAGATAATCTCCCTTTTTGTATCAGCTCTCCAATCACTTACTCTCTCTGCCAAGGTTGTTACTCTGAGGAGCTCTTCATCAGTCCCTTATCCAGGGATCCCCAACCCCCCTGGGCCGTGGACCAGTACTAGTCTGTGGCCTGTTAGGAACTGGACCACACTGCAGGAGGTGCGGTGGGCCAGTGAGCAAAGCTTCATCTGTATTTGCAGGTGCTCCCCAGCTCTAGCATCACCACCTTAGCTCCATCTCAGATCATAAGGCATTAGATTCTCATAGGAGCATCGGTCCCTGGTGCCAAAAAGGTTGGGGACCACTGCTTTAGACCACCTTCTCTACCTCTCACCAATTACAGCAGGTCTTCAAATAATGTTATTTCATTGGAGATCAATTTATTATAATGTTGATGAGAAAATAAATGAATTTCCGGCCAAGGCCACTGTCTGTGTGGAGTTTACACATTCTCCCCATGTCTGCATGGGTTATTTCTAGGTACTGTGGTTTCCTCCTTCATCTCAAAATTATGCACATTAAGTGATTGGCACCTTCAAATTGTCTCAGTCTGAGTGAGTGTGTGTGTGTGTTTGTTTGTGTTTGTGTGTGTGTGTGTGTATGCGAGTGCCCCTGCAAAGAAAAGGTGTCATGTCCACGACTGGTTTCCACTTTGCACCCTGAGCTGCCGGGCGAGGCTCCGTCCAGTTCAGCGACTGAACTGGAATAAGTAGATTGGAAAATAATTGTCTTGCTTTTATTCATCTTTCTAAACCGAATGTATAGCTCACCTGTGTTTCAGTGTTTAATATTAGAAGTATTTGGGTCATTATTTAGAAGTTTGGTGATGTGTTTTGTGACCAGAAATATTCTGAAGGAACTTAACTTTTGTTTATATGAATTAGTCTGTGGTAAAATCGGTTTTGCTGTGTGTCGTTTCCTTGAAGTCACAGTTCCGAAGACCCTAACAATGATGTTAAGCAAGAGTTTCCTTTTGTGAGAACTTCTGAACCACTTGTATCTCATGAAATCTGATCCTTTTCTCAAGATTAGCCCCCATGTTGGGGGGAGTGGGGGGAGAACAGGATTCCTACAGTCTGCTTTACTTATTTATAATGCATTCTTCACTATGTGTAGGGACAAAAACATAGGTTGCTCTTTTACCCTTTTATGTCTTTCTTCTCATCTAGCCTCAGATTCTGCTTATTTGGCAGTAAGGTATACATGCCATACTTGAAAGATACTGTCTGTTCTTCCAGTTTTGACCCATGACATGACTTCTGGGAGCTATAGGATTTTAGCAAACCCTCTCTTTAGACAAAGCTTGGTTTTTCAAGCTAATAATGCCTTGCCCTGAGCTTAGCTATCTGCCCTCTGTAGCTCGGGCCCTGACGGGCTCCCTCAAATAAGGAAATGGAAGTTATCAGTAAAATATTTAATGGGAAAATCAAAGGAGAATATGTTAATATTTGCCAAATATTATCATTGTTATTTTAAAACAATCTGTATGGAAATGTAATAATTTAAATTGTTGATCAGATTCACCCTGTTCAAAATACTTCTGCTAACAACCCTGAAGTAATTTTGATAGACCACAAAATCTTTCACTTAAATGAACAAAACTTATGTTGTGAAATGAATGATATGTGGTGAACTAAACCTCTAATTTAAGCACGCACACAGAAACACAAATACACACAAAACAATCAAAACTAAGCTTAATCACACGTGAAAAAGAAAATACAGGAATAACTACAAGTGTATTTTACTATTAACTTCAAGTTCATTTCCATTACTGAATAGACAGGTCAAAGATGACTGATTTCAACTCACAGGGCAATGCTGATTTTTAGTAGTATCTTTGAGGAGCTCTATGCAGAGGAAAATTATAGGCAGAGAGTATCCTAGTCTATGTTGGCCATGAGTAGAACCTGGTGTAATTGTCATTTACCACCGTTATTGGCATAAGCAAACCAGGTGTGACTAGGATACTATTTCTCCTGGGCAGTCAATGTCCTCTTTTTTCTTCTAATTCTACAAATCTAATTCCCATGCTGCATCTAAATTGGCTACATCACACTAAGCATTTTTTTTTTTTGCTCCAGACTCATTTGCAAATCACATTGTCTTTAGAATCTGTTTGAACTCATTTACAGTTCAGTCTTTACAGGAATTTTCTGCTTCAAATATATAGTATCCCTGATTCTATTATCACTGCTCTAGTTAGTTCTCTACCTCATTGCTACTGCACAAATCTGTGTAAATGCTGGAAATGCAGAAGTTTCTTTATTTTTCAATGCAAATAAGTTCTCCGGAGGCCTTCTTCAAAATAGCTTTAACAAGAAGCTTTTTGACTATATACTTTGTTCTATGTGATAGAAAGGTTTTATAGCCTTCTCCATTCATTAGATATTTATGGAGTGACTACAGTATGACATAAACTGTTTCCACTTTAGTCTGAGTGCTACCTGGAAGTCTTTCCCCAAATTTATATAGCCATATTTTATTATCGTCATCATTTTATTATTATTATTATTATTATTTTGTTTCTCCTGTCAAACATTCTCCCTAGGTACAAGGATTTAAAGTGTTTCTATTGAAAAGGAATTTGTACGTTTAGCATTTCCTGATCAGTATAACAGGAAGTATATAGTATTTCAAGCTTGAAGAATGTTTTGTAATCATTTTAATTACCAGCATATTAGGAGAAAAAAGCAGCTTTTTCTATCTCCTTCGTTATGACAGGGACCTCTAATTTTAAGTATGTGTCACTCAACAAAAACCGTGAAGTACTGACACAACAGAATATGATAAAGAAAGAAAGAAGAAAGCCAGACACAAACATGAAGTTTCATGATCCAGAAGAGACGACCGATAACTACCTATGACAGTGAACAGACAAACAAATAAAAACTTGCAAATCAATTGATATGTTTTTTAAAAAAATATTTCACACTAAGTACAGTCAATTAAAATATATCAGTCAATTAAAATATAAAATATAATACTATAATGAGATATGTCATATCAATCAAATCTTATAGAAGTAACTTAGAGTGAAAAAAGCAGAAATAAATGCCTACATGTGAAACAGACAATTGGCAATTCAAAACAAATATTTTACTTTAAGCCACAGGTAGAAAAGAGTAGTGGCTCCATCATTAAAGTATATTATTTTTCATCACCTATAAAGCCTTGTGTCCAAGTTGACCACAGAATAGTGTTTTAGGCACATCCAGCTTTCACAATCTGTGATTATTTAGGGAGGCTGAGCGAATGTACTACCTGTGATGATGGTTGAGCTCAATGCTATAATAATTGCACAGTATAACTTACATATGTAATAAGTACAATAAATGCAATAAATTCATATTTTTTCTCAAAGAAATAACCTCTAAAATGTTCTTGACTTATCAAATATCACTTTGTCCCTGTGATATAAAATGCTAATATGCCTGTGAAATAGCAAGTTTATATTATAATGAATTCGGATAACTCACCCAATTGGAAGAAGCTGGTAAAAACAAAATTAGACAGTCATGTTAAAAATATGAATAACCTTATCTACGGCCATGCCACCCTGAACAAGCCCGATCCCATCTGATCTCGGAAGCTAGGCAGGGTAAGGCCTGTTTAGTTCTTGGGTGGGAGACCACTTAGGAAGACCAGGTGCAGTAGGCATAAAAAATAAAAAATAAAGGATTGTAAACTGACAAGGTCCTTGCAATCTGTGAGGTCAACCAAGGGTTGCCTCGCCTAAAAAATAAATAAATAAATAAATAAATAAATAAATAAATAAAAATGAATAGCCTTGATCACTTCAACTAACTCGAAAACATTTGTAACATACCACCTTAAATGGTAAATGAGGTGTACAAAATGTAAGTAACACAAGCGTTAAAGTAAACATAAAAGTCATGACAAGGTAACCCAGAGAACTGTACAGGAAAAGACATTGTCACAAGTTACAGGGATTCTTCATAAAGAAGAAGGAAATAATTTTGAAATTCATATGATTGCTATACATAATTTCCTCCTAATATTTCAGCAATCTTAAAATCTCAAATATAAAATTTCAAATATCTGAAACACTGGTCCAGGAAATAAGATACAATAAAATAGAGATACTATGATATGATGCATGTAAGTATTAATACAACATATGAATAAATATTTTAAATTATAGCTAGGCAGAAACCAATGTTACAAACTCAGAAGTACTTTTAAATATAAATAATATTTTTTTAAGTAATATATTTAATAATTTACAGCTTAAAGAGGCTTTCAAAGTTTCAACAAAAGCATTGAAAGTGATTGTGCTTATTGCTTTATTAACCAAAAGATAGTCCCAGCTGACTATATACACCTGAAATGTCCCCATTATCTCCAAGACATACTTGTGTAAGCCTTTGTTTTTTTCCTTTCAGACTCTCTGATTGCACACACTTCTTTTGTTTGTTTTTAGATTTTATGAAAAACAAAGAAAAGGCATCAGCCACAAGACTAGTTTTACAAACCTTGTGTTCCTGCCTGCATTCAAATTTGAAGAAACATATCAGCAAATTTCTCTTTTACTATTCTTATTATTCTATAAAGAACATAACATTTTCAAAGCATTAGTGACAGCATGTTATTTGTTAGTCAAACAATTCTATGAAACCAATAAAGCAGGCATTGATATAGATAATAAAACTGAAGCTGATATTGATTAAATAAAACCCCAGGTCTTCAGCCAGTTATTGGTAGAGGCAGGACTGAACACATAATTTTTTTTGTTTCATTTTTCAAGTAAAGTGAAAATGTATAGTAAATAAATAGAAATCTACGCACACAACCGGCAATCTCACAGACATTCACGAGTCACAAATAATAGCCTAGGTCACATGGGATCTTTGCTTGGAAACGGAACACACAATTGCCTTCTTTGTCCATCAATGACTTCCCTGTACCCCATTTTTCTCTGTTGCTTGGGAACCATATGGTCCCTCACATCCCTACTCTATTTCCCCACATGCAAGTGTCCCTATAAAGAATCCAAGGTTTGCTTTTTGTAAGTTATAAAAATTATTATTTGGTTAATTATTAGCAAGTATATCAATATCATTATCACTATTCAGCAAAATGATTATAATGGCTTATCACAATTCTGTTTCATTTGTTCTGAACAATTTGAGAGTTTAGATATTAGGTACAGTGTTTTCAGACAGGACAAGCTTTATTTTGTCCTATATGTAATTTGTGGAGTCATGTCTTATAGCACATTCATTCAAAGCTCAACCTCTGAAGTCAGTTCTGTCATTAGTATTCACTTAAACAAATTACCTGACCTTTCTGTGGTCCAGATTTCACATCTGTGAAAATACATTAATCAAGAGAGTCAAGTTAGTTAATTAATGTAAAGAATTTAGAATCTGGCCTAGCCCACAATTATTATTCATTACATATTGCTGCTCTTATTACCAGCATTACCTTTGTAATTAAATTTTATCTTTATGCTTCAAAAACTCTCCAATCCTCCAAAATTTCCATTTCCACATTTGAAATTTCCTTGTTCTGAGTAATGTATTAGCTTTAACTTAAAGAAAGTCGAAAGTTATTTTCTTTGTCAAGTTTTGAAACATTAAATTTCTTGTCCAAAATATTTTTATTCTATGTAATGGCTTACTGAAATTTATACAGACTTTGGCTTATTTTTAGGAGTTCAGTTATGTAAGACCAATGTATATATTTCTCTGTTTTTTATAGAAGCACTGATAAAGCAAATTGTTTATATGTCAGGCTATGTTTGGAAGATTTATCAGTTTATAGATTTTGAGTTTGGGCCAAGCACAATTCAAAGAGACTTTCTAGCTTGAGTATTTCTAAAGTAATACCTAAAGTCCTCATATAATATTTTCATTAAAGTAAATTTAATCCTCTTGTCAAAGGCTATGCATATTGTATGTGAATAAACCAAATAATGTTATATAAAACATAATCTCTACAAAGTTCTCTCAAGACATTTGGCATTTTACCTACAACTTCTCATTTAAAGGGTTGGCATGTAGTAAGTAGTGGGGTTGTCTCAATATACAGACACTAATCTATATTTTATCTTACCTTCATAAAAGTCTTCAGTACCCAATTAGATTCTATTTTTTTGACATACAGTGAAATCAAATTTTTGAGATAAACCTTGAAACCAATTCTTCTTTGATCTTAGGCTAATTATTTAATATCTTTTAGTGTCAGTTTTCTTATCTGTAAAAATATATGGTAGGTATACGGATATATATGTGTGTATGATATATTTATACATATATATTTGATAAATGTTTATCAAATTTTATATACATGTATTGATATTTAATGTAAAATATGTTTATGCCATGTGTATATATATCAAATATATATGTATATAATTACATACATGTTTAAATATAAATATGCATAATGTTCTACAAAATACATGTACATGTTTGTACATGTATGTGTATATATCTTTACATATATTTGTACATATCTATGTGTGTATACACAAACATATAAAAGCTCATTAAAAAGTGCTTTGTATAGAGAATGACAAATATTAGACACTTAATGAATGTTTTTAATTGAATTAAGAAGCCACCAGGAATAACAATACTGTGCTATTTTTTGAAGAGTAAGATATCCAAGGCTGGTATCCCTTACACAGAGCATGGAGGAAAATTCACACATTTTCTACGAAGACATTTTTCTAAAAGCCAAAAATTCAAGGGCATTTAATGCCTTTGCTAGAACACTCTAATTCTCATGGATATGACTTTAACCTGATCCAAATGTAATAACATGAAAAATAAACGAGATTTTCAAGGTCAGAAACCACATGGATCAAAAGAAATCGATGTTAGTATTGATGCACTCTCATACTTTAAGACATTAGTACTGAAATGAACTGAAATTATCTCAGTATCATTAACAGATCCTGAAAAAGGATATGGGTATTATTTGTTTTAACATATTTGTAACATTACACTCTGAAAGCTTTGGTAGTGTGAGGACTTTTGCACAAACTCTTCTCTGTACCTGGGATACTCTTGCCCCATATATTACCTTGCTCAGACTTTGAGCTAATGTCACTTCATTGGAGAGAGATTTCCTGATTATGCTGTCTAAAATTGCACACCCATCACTTTATACCTTTAACTTGAGTTTCTTTTTTCCTCATAATTCATCATTGCTGATGTTATAGCATGTCTTTTATTTTGTTTGTTTATAGTACAGATCACTCACTGGTAAAATGTGGGGAACTGAATTTTTCCTGCTTGACCTACTTCCAAGACTAGAAGAGTTAGAAGAGAGGTGAGTGCATAGAAGGCTTTTAATAAAAAATTGTGACATGAATGTTGGGTTTTCGAAATGAGAATAAGATTGTTAAATTAAAAAATATGTATTTTAGGAGCAGCTCCAAAGTGTGTGTGTGTTGGGGGGATAAAGAACATTTATTATACAAATATAAACATATGTGCGTTTCTCTATTTACAAACAAGATTTATTACATATAAGAAAATGTACACGTTATGTGCAGAATTTGAATATAACAATTCATATACAACAATCATATACAACCATAAAATTACTACCCCATCCAAGATACAAGGCATCTGTCAGACTCAAAGATTTCAGTTTTCACCTCGTGCAGTTAATATTCTCCACTCTCTGACCCAGTAAACACTCACTGATCTGATTCTATTATTTTAGATTATTTTGACTATTCTAAAATTTCATATAAATATAATCGTTCCGTATGTACTTTCTGAAAACTGACCTTTTTTCACTTAGAAAAATGTTTTTAGTGTATGATGAACACATGGTTTTGCCTATAACGGTATTTTATTTCTTTTTATTTTATTCTATAGTGTGGAAACTACAACAACATACTATCTTCTGATGATGAAAATTATGCTTGTTTTTATCTTTGGGTTATTATGAATAAAGCTGCTAGGAACACGAGTATTTATATAGACATATTTTTTTTATTTCTTACATGGAAGTACTGAGACAATGTAAGTTGGTGCTAAATTTTATAAGAAACTGCCAAATTGTTTCCCAAAGTGGTTTTAATATCTAATACTTCCACCAGCCATATATGAGAATTTCAGTTTCTCCAGATTCTCAGAAACACAGTACTGTTAATTTTTTTAACTTTTGCCATTCTAATGTCTGTGTAGAATGCCAATTTCTGTCATATTGTGGTTTACATTATTATATATCCCTAATGGCTAACCATTTCATGTGATCATTTGCCATCATATATCTTCTTTTGAGAAGTTATTATTCAGGTATTTTCTCTTTTTTGAATTAGTTTTTTCCAAATTGTGGGCTATATAAGATTTCTTGAAATATTTTAAACACAAAATCCTTGTCAGATAAATCTATTGGGAATATTTTTCCCAGCCTGTTGTTTTACCTTTAAATTTTTAAGGGACAATTTTTAAAGAATAAAATATGTAAATATTCATGATTATTTATGTTTCTTTTATAGTTCTTGGGTTTTGAGTATTATCTAAAAATCTGGGCCTACCTCAACTTGTAAAGTTTTGTGATTTTCCCCTGTCTTTTAGATTTTACCTTTAAATATAAGATCCATTTTGAATTAAACTTTGTTTAAGGTGTGAGGTTGGAATTTATTGTGCATTTTTCATAGAAATAGACAGTTGACCCAGTGTTGAAGAGACTGTCCTTTCCTTATCAACTTACCTTGAAATATTTGTAGAAAATAAATTGACCATTAGAGATGTTTCTTGTCTCTCTGTTTGTATTGATATATAAGCATATACTTATGACAATCATCACTATATTACTATACCTGTATAGTAAAATTTAATATTCTATTGAGAAAGCCACAACTCAGACTTTCTTTTACAACTTTTTAAATTTGTGTTCTTTGCATTTCCACATACTCTTTCTTAAATTATCAAATTCTAAATAATAGCCTTCTAGGATTTATTTGCAAATATGCTGAATCTACATATGACTTTGGGGATAATTTCGTCTTAACCATATTGCATTTCTAATCCTTATACATGGAATTTGTCTATTTATTTTGATATTACTTAGTTTCTCAGGAATTTTTTATTTTTCAGTGTAGTATCTCTTACACATCTTAAATCAAATTTAATTTTAAGCATTTCATATATTTAATGGCATTTTATACTAATTTTCCAATATTTCTTTGTGAATACATAAAAATACAACTTATTTCTTATATCAACTTTGTGAATACATAAAAATACAATTTATTTCTTATATTGACTTTGAGTCTGCTAAATTTATCTGTTAATTCTAATAACTTTTTATCTTTTCTTGGGATTTTCTATATAGACTATCATTTCTTCTGCCAATAGAGAGAATATTTTCTTTTCTTTTAATATTTACAATTTT
>NW_011888839.1:10186497-10196765 GCF_000151845.1 Pteropus vampyrus | reverse complement strand
TGTATCACTTAACTATTATCTTAAAGTGAAGTACAGTGCTGAGGATATGGCCTTAAGCGTCATAGGCTCCCTAAGCAGATTTCAGCATTTGAGGATCAAGGAAGAAGGCTCATATTTGCTAGAGGAAGTAATTTAGCTTGGTAGTTTAAATACACATTTTTATTAAGACACAGGTTTGTGTCCAAGCTCTGTTATATAATGAAATAATAGCAGTCCATAAGTTAAATGGTTGTAATGAGTATTCAAACACTTGATGTATATAATAGAATTATTACCATGTCTGATTTTAGTAATTGCTGAATAAGTATAAATTGTTATTCATCACAGTCAAGATTAGAAATATCCTTGCAGGTTTTATGACCTATAAACAACAAAGTTATCAGATATGAGAACACACAGGAGTGTTCAGAAACCCAGAAAAACAAAGCAAAACAAAAAAGCCACTCAATTTTCAAAGGGAAATGTAAAGGTAAATAAAATAAGCATTTTCTTCATGTCCATTGTATGACAGAAGTTTTATACACATTCTTTCATTAAATTGAATTCTAACATACCTTTTAAAGATGAAATTATTATGTAACTTATTTTAACAAAAATAGTCTGAGAAACAAATAAACTAATATATACCCAAGATTACATAGCTATTGAGTTGCAGAGTTAGCATTTGATCCTGTGTCTGTCTGATTTAAAGTCTTTTTTTTTTTTTTCCCCCTCAAGCCAAGTTTAAATATAAGGCATGCTCAGATTAGGAAGTCTGTAGGTAGTTCATATTCAAGCAAAGAATATTGGATCATGGCAGTGACCAGATTGCATTTGAGAACACTGATATGTTTCTGATTCTCCAATAAAGTAGATAAGGGTCAAAGGGGTCACATATAAGGTAATGGAAGGAAATTTAACTTTGGGTGGTGAACACACAATGCAATATATGCATAATGTATTATTGAATTGTACACTTGAAACCTATATAATTTTATTAACCAATGTCACCCCAATAAATTTAATTTAAAAAAAAACCCCAGAATGGGCTTTGAGATGTTGAAAAAAAAAAAAAAAAGACTATTTCCCATAGGAGATACTTGGAAACTTCTCACCAGGGTAAGACATAAATGACAAGGACTCAGTTCATAGATATATATGTAGACGTAACCATGGATATCTGGATAGGGGATTAAGGAGTGTTGTTGACAGAATATGCCAAGAAGTGGAGTGCCAGTGATTTTTTCAGCTGTCTCAACATCCATGAAAACAATATAAAATAGCTAAACACCATAATAATAATAATTAAGTAATAATATATATTATAACTAATTTATGTTTTTTCCTTTAAACAGCCTGTTTTATTTTACACTTTTTTTCTTCTCTAGGAGAGGAAAAAAATCCATACACTTTTATATTTACAAAATGATTTGCCATTTCCAGTCCTATAGATTTTTTTCTACCTAATATATTTTTCCTTCAGTCTGAAGAAACTCCTTTGTCATTTGAAGTATCAGGGACCTAATAGTAGTGAATACTTTCAGCATTCCTTTACCTAAAGTTCTTATTTTACCCTATTTTTACTGTACATATAATTCTGTATTGGCAAAGTTTTTTCATCATTTTAAAGATACCTTCTCATATCTATTTATCCTCTATTGAATTTAATATACATTAAGGTATCATTTAAATATTTTTCCTTTGACAGATTATTTTTATTTCCTAGATGCTTGTAATATTTTCTTCTAATTTCTTCTGATTTTAACATTTGAATATGATATATCTAGATGTAAGTTTCTTTGTATTTACCCTGACCAACATTCATTGAGAATTTGAATATGTGACATGTTCTTTATCGAATTTGGGAAACTGGATATTATCTCTTCAAATATTGTTCTGCTCCATTTTTACTCTCTTCTTCTGAGACTTAATTATATACATATTCAAATTTTTGTAGTTTCCTACAGGTCCCTCAGACTCTTATTTTTTTTATCTTTATTGAAATATAATAGACAATTGGTTGCTTGTATTTACATTGTACAATTCAATGAGTTTTTTTTTTCAATTATAGTTGGCATACAATAATATATCAGTTTCAGCTGCATAGCATAGTGATCAGAGATCCACATAACTTGCAAAGTGATCACCCCACTAAATCTAGTACCCCTCGTCCCCCTTACATATTTATTACAACATTATTAGCCATCTTCCCCATACTACACTCTGCATCTCCATGTCTATTCGGCGACTATCCATTTGTACGTCTTAATCCCTTTGCCTTTTTTTGTCATCCCCTTTTATTTTTTATTCAATCTTTGTTTCTCTCTATTTTTTCAGATCGAATTGTTTCATCAGATGAACTTTAAATTTATTGACCTTTCCTTCTTCTATTGCTATACTTTATTAAGCCTATCTAGTGAATTTTTTATTTTAGTTATTATACTTTGTAGTTCTAAAATTTCTATTCAGCTCTTTTTATAGATCTCATTTCTTTGCTGAATCGCTCTATTTACTTCTTAAGTCCATATTCTCCTTTAAATTTTTAAATGTATTTTTCCCTCAATCTATTTTTATGTTTTTGTTTGCTAAACCCAATATTGAGATCTCTTCAAAGTTAATTTCTGCCTTTTCCTTTTCATGGCTCACATGGTCATATGAGCTTTATCAGCTCAGAAGGATCTTGGTACTTTTCTTGAGCTTAAATTCTCTGCAAAAATTGAAAAATTTCCTGAGGTATAAAGCTACAGTGATTGTGTGCCTCAGCTTGTGACTTGTCCTTTTTCAGAGATTTTAGTCTCAAGTTGCCTATTGTTCAATGCCTGAAAAAAGTTGCCTTATATATTTGTCTAGCCTTAATTTTTTTTTTTTTTTTTTTTGGTGGAAAGGCTAATTTTATACTAGTTATCCCACAATATCTGGTAGTCGAAGCTTCCATTAAATGTGTAATTTTTTAGTTATTATTTTTTATTGTAAAATACTAAAATAGTAGAATGGACTAACAAATAATCTATAATTTTTAAAATATAAATGAATCTGTAAAAGAAGCATAACTTTTGAACAGTTGGTTAAAAATTCACTTTAAATATAAAATAGTTTATTTCAGTTTGACTTAAAATATTCTACTAGGTAAGTTACTTGCTTCTACCAATTGCATTTAGATGAAATATTTAGATATTACCCAAAGTTACTATTGAAATTATAACAGTGTTAATCAAAGAATATATCATATAATTACTGACATAATTAAATAATTAAGATAGTTTTTCTATATATGGTTTATAGGTGTATATACTAGATTTGCACTGTATCTATAGAGTCTGGTATTAAAATCAAAACACTAGATTGTAAACAGGTTTATAGTTTACTCTTTACTGACTATAGCAGAAGTGTTAATATTCTGTTATTTTTGTGCAAAGGGAAAAATTTAGTTATATATTTGATAAAATAACAATCTATTATAAATAATTATTTTGCATTATTTTAACATTACGTCCTTCTAAAATTGGATAAAAAAGTTCTTTAAGTGCTCAAGAAGTCTTTTTTTTTAAATTATATAAGTTAAACAGTTAGTATAATCTTATTTCTCCAATTGAAAACTAAATAGAATAAAATATTTTGAAAGCTCAGTCACGGAATTCTAGACCTGTCCTCAATTTAATGTTAATTTATTTAATGAATAATTAATTAGCATCACTATATGGTTAGAATTTTGGTACTTGGAATAAAGTAATCAGCAATATGGGCACCATCCCCACATGGAAACATCATTTAGCAGCATAATCATTTCTTCTGAGTTGTTAATATGGGTCAAGAAGGGATCATTCAAAATTTATATATATATGTGTGTGTGTGTGTGTGTGTGTGTGTGTGTGTGTATAAACATGTGCAAACATATATTTCTAATCTAATTCTCATGCTAACTCTATAAAATCTATTTCATCACCATATTTTAGATGAGCAAATGGAGGAATATTCTACTAGTGTCATGCCATACCCCTGTTTATTATGTTAGTCGCAAATGCTTATCTCTTGCAACCGAATTTAATCCAACTGACCTAATAATTCTGTTTATCTTCATAACATATGTCACCTTTCCATTTTTTGATAGTCACTTACTTCCAATTTCATCTTTACTCTGAGTTTAATATTGAGCTACAATGAAAACTTTAGCTAAAATTGAAACATATCATTTTCTTTTTCTTCATGCCATATCTATATTAAGCAAAAACAAATTCAGACAAAGATAGGTACAGTCATGCTTTCCATACCCCTTTCCTTTTTCTTACCCCCACCTCTAGCCACATGCACCTCCTCTTTTTATAACTGACTTCCATGCTGTTGACATTCATTTTTCTTCTGATGTAATCTAGATTTACATAGATGACTTCAGTAAAATGCAGTCTAAACTACCTTGGACAACCATTCTCAACCACCTCAAACTCTCTAAACTAAGGCCTAGCAGATTATAGATCATGTCACTTTAAAGCTTACTTTTTTAGTCTCCACTAAAAATACTTGGTTTTTGATGACTCTTTTTCAAACACTTTACTTCTATCTGTAGAAAACCTATGATTTTTCATTGCTTATTTTTTTAACATGAAGTGTGACAGGAAAGACAAGTAGAATGACCCAATAATCAGCCTATTTTCCTGATTATTGTACATATACACTTTCTCTCACACACATTAAACATAAGCCTTGCCACATATAGTCCACTTCCAAGAGCCTTTAGCTGGGTCCAGATTTGTTGTTGATACCAAGAGCTTTGGAAGGGGGCCACTTTGATTATCCATGAGGCTTACCTGTCACATTATCCCAGTCACCAACTGTCTCGCCCTCTGGCAATCTCAAACTTCTGCTCTTCTCTAAAGCAGTTCACATGGCCACTAGCTCAGTTCAGTCTACAATTTTAATCCCTGTTGGCCCTATGTCTTGGAGTTTTTGCTTCTTTCTGCTATTTTCAGCTTCATATTTAGATCTACTCCTCTGTCTGCTTCTCCATCCAGAAGTATCGACTATGAATAAAATGATTAAAATGCATTATAAATTATTTATTTATTCTACTAAACATTTTCCCAACAACTTAGTCACACTGATATTATGCAAACATATGACACCCATGGGTATAAATCTTTTTAATGTTATGTATCCATTTAGAGCCCATTAACAATCTATGAATGAAGTCAGTTTATTCATATTTAAACTCAGGTACAGCACATTATTTATGAGAGCAAGATTCGGTGTTTTCTGGTTTGGATCAAGTAGTTTCCATTTATTCCAGAGGTTATATCAATCTTACCATCACTCTCAGACGAGAAACTTCCTTTTCATGATGTCTCTAGTCACTACCTCAGTAATACAGCTCATGGTAATATACTCCCCTTTCTCATAACTTCTGGGTTTGTCTGCCACATGCCACAGGAATGGCTCATCATCCAATACACTAATACTTTTAGTACACATAATAATAACATGATGCCTACTAATAATTAAGGAAAGCTAGCATTGAAATCCTAGTTGCATCTGATTTCCAAGGCCTACATTCTATTTAATACTGAAAAGGGAGCATATGGATTTCACACTGTAAATTTGCAGTTTATGTAGTAGGACTAAACAAATAAACAAACAAACCTTCCATATTTCGTGAAGAAACCAAACAAAATTACTATGTGTCATCCACTGGTGGTAATCTTGCTTTCCTCTAAGTAGATGCCTAAATAATACTTTAATATAGTTAACTTGTGAAGTGGCTTCACCGAATATCCTGGGAGGACTATTCATTCATATTGCTCTCTATTGGCCTAATTATTGATTTCAACAAGAAAAGGACAGCCTCTCATTTGAATTCCTTCTAAGATTATACTCTTTAAACCACAGTTTTCCTTCTCTTTTAACTGTATATATACTTATTGCATTACCCGCAGTGATAATAGTCCAAACCAGACCTGCCTACTTATAGTTTCAGGTGAGTTAAAAAAGAGTCTAGGTAAGAACACAGATAGTTTAACCCTTGCTTCTACAAAACTCAGTATCATGGCTTTCTGAGGGCTGGTCCTTCATACAATTAGTATTTAAAAATGGCAACACGTTTAAACTTATAAGTAAAGATTGCCATACTGCTTTCTAAATTACTTTAATTTTCCTTAACATTAAAATATATTTTCTTTTTTATAATGTTGTAAGTTCTCATAGATTTTGATTTCAGCAGTTTCCAAATAAATCTATCCCACTAAATCTGTCCCAAGTCTTTGCAATTGGGAACACAATTTTTTAAGTATAACCATGGCATCCTATCCTAATGTCAACAGATAAAAGAACTCACTCTTAAAGAAATAGTAAATAAAGTCCCTTGTTCATAATACCCACTTCAAACCAGAAACCAGGAGGTCAAAACATGAGAGCGTGTTTGTTTAAATGTGTTTAGTCCCAATAGCTGAACCACTTCTTTCCCCGAGAGTCCACAGTCCAGAATTTTAGGGAGCGAAGAAGAAAATGCACTGAAAATTTCTTGTCATCTTTTACAATAAAAATCTTTCCCCAGTCCAATCAGAATCTCTTTTAGAGTGGGAAATATGAAAATGAGAATCTAAAGTGGAAAACTGAACCAATTGTTCAAGTCATCTGGAAGGTAAAAAACTATATTGGTATATATACATAATGAAAGTAAAGATAGGGAAATCGCATGTGGGGTACCATAAAGAAGATTTTTTTGAGAATTAGACTCAATATTCAGGGAGTGACTTATGATTGCAAGTTGTAGCCTTCTTTACTTCCATTCAATCATAATAAAGAAATGGCTACCTTCATCTGACAGATACATTACATGCAAAAATCCAGGCTTCAAAATAAAGTGACAAAGAGATAAAATAATAATAATTCTATGGGGCAGAGCAGAGATGTGCTACTATAGAGGGATAGGTAAAGAATTGTGGGGCTAGAATCAACAGTGATGAGATTATGAGGCAAAATAACAATAAGGATGAGTTGTACCCTGAGAACATGATGTAAGTAATAGGGAGGGATGAAACAACAGTGCAAAAGGTAGACGGAACGTATGTGCTTCCCTGGTACTGTAGAATAGAAAGACATATTTTAAGACTGCTTGCAGGATAAAGCAGATAGAAAAATAAAATAAGCCTTTGAAACAAAATTAGCAAATACTGTAGAATACTAAAGTCTTAAAGCCAGCAACTTTAACCTAGTCCCTATGACTCAGGGAAGTTTTAACATATGTGTATCTCATTTTCATCATTTATTAAATAAAATAATAGTAGTGGCATAATATCATTTTTTTTTTTTTTTTTTTTTACTATTAACTGAAAGATGTCTTATAATGCATGTGGAAAAGACTAGCCAATGTTGACTACTGGAGCTCTGTCTTTTTACTATGATGCCTATATGTTGCGGACAATTTAATCTAGTTCTTGCTAGTTCCTACTGTATTGACTGGTAAGCTATGCTTTCATAATATTTTATTGTTCTTATATTTTAGAAAGGTTTTTAATGCAAATTTCTCAAATTGAAAGGTGGAAACATTGAAAGAGTACCGGACATTGAATTTCATGATAGTAGAGAATGAACTTAGGCCATTTTTTTTTTCAGGAATTTATAATTCACTTGAGAAAATAACACTGACCTGTGGAAATGGGATACCAGAATGGTCCAGTTGACTTGATAGTGTTTTTCTTCTGAACAGGTGTTCACAAGAAGCCAAATTTCAACCAAAAGTTTAGTGACCATAGGACTGGAAAAGGATGGGTATTGTCTGATTACAGTGCATGAGGGCTGAACAGGAAAGCCTTAACATCCTCTTCAAGTTGCCTAAACTTTTGACTGACTTCTTCCTACTACAGGCCTGTTACCTCCCTTTTCTGGGGGCATTTACTTCAGAAAGCTTCCAGTCGTAAAATCTATCTCTGCTTCATTGAGATGCAAATCTTCTACAAGCAAGTGATGTCTTTCTCAAGAAGGTAGGAATCATTCTCTGAAATGTACCCGTGGACCCTTATCTATCAGCCTCTGTGGGAGGATGAGAGCCTAACTTTGATAAGTGCCAGTTAGCAAACACAAATGGCCAAATTGCATTGACTAACCTCCCACTAATATTCTCTTATTAGCCAACCCCAGCATTTAAACACACAGATTTTGTTTCAGCAGAGTTGGATTCATTCTCTCTTCATTATTTCAGTAGTCTTGATCTCTAGTACAAAAATCTTGAATAAAGTCTTTGCTTTTTAAACTCAGTGCATTTATCGTCATCATTATTATTATTTTACAGACTGAGAACTCGATCCATGAAGTTCCACATGTTGAGGCTCTCCTTCCCTTGGTTAGTGTTTTCATTCAATACTGCCAACTTCTGATTTTTTTTTTTCACCTCTATATCAGTGCTTCGAAGCCCTGGTTATACATTCGAATCATCTAAATAGTATTTAAGAACATTGATGACTGGGCCCAACCATAGAGTTGGATTTAATTGGTTCAAGGTGGAGATGCAGTATTGCTATTGTTTCAGATTGCCCTAGATTATAGTAATTGACAAGTACTTTTCCAGAGGATAAAACATTTTACTTTCAAACAATGCTTCTGCAAACATGTAAAATAAAATTTATTAGAGTCTCATGTACCAAATTAGAATTGCCTACCATCCCTGACATTTCTGGGCTATATCTAGGTTATCTTAGTGTAAACTCTTCAATAACATTTATTGACATCTTCTAGATCTTTCTACTTTTGTTACCATTGTGGCAATTGGAGTTCTGGTAACACACAGGTCTCTGTCCTTATCACTGACGAAGAAATGAATTTCCACTCAGTGACAGTTATGAGAAGTATTATTTATTAAAGGCACATTTTGAGGTAGAAGACAGGTCAAGCCTAAACTGGCTAACCATGTGGAAATGAGAATACATACCCCTGTGGGGAACAAGTTACAGCAAAAGAAGATAGAGAGCTATAACCCCAGGAGACGGGGAGGTCTGCATTGTATTAGGTCCGTGATAGGGGGTTACAAAGGCGTTCCTAGGTGATTGGCACGCGAAGTCATTTTGATTGACACTTGGCTGCTATATAACGTTTTGCCTAGTGAGTATGCACTTACCCAGAATTCAGTCCATTATAATTAGATTCTTAAACTTCAGGGCCTAAACACGATATTATAATGATGGTATGATGAGGCTGAGGTTGTGGACAGGTTAGGTAGTACTTTCTGCACAGGTGTCTGTGGCCAGATTAAACCAGCTATAGATTATGGCCCTACAGTTTTTTGTCTCTGGGGATGCAGGAGGGATTCTTTAATTACCAGTAGGGTGTTCTTGGGGCAGTCTCTAGGCTGGGGCCCTATTCCTTCGTTCCCTGTCACTCATGTCTGACTAGCTACCTAACACTCTGGAAACAGATGCCATTCATTTTGTCCAGATTTTACTAGTTTACAAAAACTTTAAGTTTTGAAATGGGAATAATGCAAGACTTAATTTATTCCCCTATCTTTTTTATTTTGCTAATTCCATCTAGTTCTTTAAATCTCATCAGGAGTGTTATAGTCTCTAGAACTGCTTCCTTTACCCTGATGCACTTACAGACGGCAGCATTGGCATCACCTGAGAGCTTGATAGAATTGGAGAGTCAGAGGACATACCCCATGTACTTAATCAGATTTAACAAGATACCCAGGTGATTCTTATACTCATTAACCATTACTCCTCAGTGTAGCTTTTTCACCACTCCTGTGTGTTTCCAAAACATACTGGGTTTCCTGCAAACACAGCCCATATAACAAGGAAGAATAACCTCAGCTTACTTGTTTGCCCCTCTCACTGGAAGGTAAGATATTTGATAGCATAGGCTACATATATGTAACTAATTTTTGTATTTCTAGTATCTAGCACAGTTCCTGGTATTTGGTAGGTATTCAGTACTTCTTAGTCATTTTTAGTTTTCTTAATCATTCTTCCTTAATTCTCTTTCTTTTCAATTCCATTTTTAGAATTATATAAGTAATATGTTAGTTGATGTTAGTGACATGGAATATGTATAAAATAGAGAAATGAAAAAATAAGCTTTTAATATTATTGTAATACAACTTTCCATTTTAGAAAACTACTTTATTCATATTATATGTTTGAATAGTTTAGTTCATGATAAAAGACACAGTTTTGATTGCTATTTTTATGCAATATTAAACAACAAACATTTCCATGTTGCTATTTACTTTTCCAACTTATTTGCATCAGTTACTCATATTTTATTCTTTAATTGTCTGTAGTCACTGTAGTGATGCCCTCTAAATA
>NW_011888839.1:10183269-10185676 GCF_000151845.1 Pteropus vampyrus | reverse complement strand
AATAGCACACCAGAACATCATTTATTTATCTCTAGCAATATTCATGGAGTGCAACCTAAAAGGAGTAAGATAGCGAATAACAATTTACTTCAGTAATTTTAAATGAGTTACTAAACCACAGACTTAAAATAAATAAATAGATGAATACATAAATCATAAATACATCTTTAGCAGTAAGAAGTGCCTAATTTTTCCTTAGTGTAAAAACCACTGAAATATTTAAAAGGTCATCCTTGCTGTATCTTCCTAATATCTATAAGAGAAACCATGAGAGACTAATGTTGTAGGTAACAGGTGAGATCACTCCTCTGGCTAAGTTCTGATGAACTGTGGCTTTTTGATTCGAATGTAAAGGCAGTGTCTATGAGCTAAACTCCAATAATCTACAGTTTACTTTAAGATTCAATAGTGAAGAAGTAATCAAATGCTAGCTTGCATAATCAATCACTCTAATCGTTCAGATGATTATAGTCCATTATATGTATATAGTGATGTATAAGATTAAAGAATCTTCTACATTAAATTAATTAAGAATTAAAAAATATATAGGAATAGTAATGTCCTTGGTATGTCAATTAATATCTGAATAGATCTCGATTTCTTGAATTTTAGTTGTAGCACTCTCCTCCTGCTACGGGATTCTAAGATTTTAGAAATCTGGTTAAAAAATAAATGACAGATTTTCTAATCCAGGGAGAAAAAAAATGAAGGCATAAGACTAAAAAGGACTAGAAAATTTGATATCCTCATACATTAGAGTGTAATAATAAATACTACAGTTTCAAGATATAAATTCACATGACCCCTTGCTAAGGGTTGTGAGAAAGAATTCTTTTGGAACAATCTCTGTCTTTAGAACTTTGCACCTTAAGACAAACACAGAAATGAAATTAAATATGGAAAAGGAATACCAGCTGCAGAATAAAAATGTTAAATAATTACATAAATAAACAGACACAGGATACCTTTGGGCCAGAAAAGAAAATTGAGGAAGAGTAGAAAATTAGTAAAATTTTATTATTTCTGACTTTTAAAAATAATTATTCCACTAGTGATTAGACTTGTTCAGCTGAATAACCCAAAAATAATGAGTGATGAATAAATGATTATACCTATGAGGAAAAAGAGAGCATGTTCTTTTTTCAACTTCACAAAATTGCATAAATATGTGTAGATTTTAGATATAACCAAGTTAATGCCTCGAGAATCTAACCACTCAATGATAGAAAAAAATGCAAAAATTCTTACAAATAATAAATTTAATTTCAAATTTATTCTTTCTTCATTCTAGGTACTATAACACCCACAGTTTATAAAATTTTTATTTAAAATAAATTTTCTTGGAAGTTTTCACTAGCCTCATCATTGAAGCTTCCAAGAGGCAGACTTGTGATATAGTTAAATCTTAACTAATTGGAAGACATAGCTTCTTAAAAGTTTTTAAGAAATACACATGCCTTCCATTAGTTATCAAAATATTTTCTCACACTGATAGGCTCAGTGTCCATTATTTATTAGTAATCCTGAATTCTGGTGCCTTTTCAGTGTTATAATAGATGGCTGTTGAATATGGGAAAAGCCAAGAGTATTACCTGATGTTTCCAGAAGCCTATTATTCTCTCTGGGTGTAAGTGAGATACTTTCCTTTCTTTTGTCAGATGTAGAACCTAGGCCAAAAGATTTCTAACACTATCAAAAACTTCTTACATCAGAACAATGGATTAAATCTTTGAAATTATGTCCCTTATGAAGTAAGAATTATCTGTGTGTGTTTGTTCCGTGTTTGACATCAGGTAGTGTCAAAGAAAGCTCTGGGATTAACTTTTTATCTTTTTCTTTATTATTTTCTATATTTTCTTGAATTTCTACATATATAAATTTAATTTAAAAATAAACGATTTTTCTGGTTATTTACAGTTACAGAATTAACTTAGAATCAGTTTTATATGTTATGCCTTTGTTTCTGGTGAAAGCATATTCAAAAATATTCAATGAGTTTTACTGGGAAGGGTCTATTTTTATACATGGTCATTTACTAAAGAGTCTTCCTTAGGTTTTCAATAACCAAAACTCTGGCCCATTAAATTGTAGAGGTCTTCTTTTTTCTTCTTATTTTTCTTCTTCTTTTTTTAAACGCATAGCACTCTGGCAATGTCTATCACCTCTAGGACAGAGCTAACAAAGTCAAAAAAAAATTTTTTTTTTCTATCTGCTTCTGGCCTCTAGCTGCAATTTCTATTCTGTTTCCATGGAAATGGAAATCAGATAAATAAAATAATAAAAAGTGCTTTTACTTGTGATTTTTTTCATTAAAATATAGTGATTTTTTTCCCAAGTAAAGAGATCAAATATTTAGCAGTTATTTCTTGGAACTATTTTTATTCCAGAAACTAATTACTTAGCAGGG
>NW_011888839.1:10145986-10183219 GCF_000151845.1 Pteropus vampyrus | reverse complement strand
AAGGGTCTATTTTTATACATGGTCATTTACTAAAGAGTCTTCCTTAGGTTTTCAATAACCAAAACTCTGGCCCATTAAATTGTAGAGGTCTTCTTTTTTCTTCTTATTTTTCTTCTTCTTTTTTTAAACGCATAGCACTCTGGCAATGTCTATCACCTCTAGGACAGAGCTAACAAAGTCAAAAAAAAATTTTTTTTTTCTATCTGCTTCTGGCCTCTAGCTGCAATTTCTATTCTGTTTCCATGGAAATGGAAATCAGATAAATAAAATAATAAAAAGTGCTTTTACTTGTGATTTTTTTCATTAAAATATAGTGATTTTTTTCCCAAGTAAAGAGATCAAATATTTAGCAGTTATTTCTTGGAACTATTTTTATTCCAGAAACTAATTACTTAGCAGGGTGTGTATATCTTCTGGAAGAGAAAAATAAATAAATCATTGGCCTTGATGTGACCCAGTCTGTAATATGTGTATCTTATGATAGCCAGAACAACCTGGTAGACCCAATAGTGCTGTGCTGGCTTCCAATGAGGCCCTGGCCCCAGTAAAAAGACATCATCTGCCTTGCTTTGGGTTGGTAGGAGATGCAGTGCTACCTCTGTAGCCAGTGGAGCTGTTGAGTAAGACAAGGGAAAAGATCAATCTCCAATTCAAAATGTGCCCAAGTAGAAAGTGTTACCTTAAACATAGCAGTGACAGTTTCAGAAGCAACTTGGTTTTGTAGACTTGCTCATGTTATCCCCTCTCATTAGGTAGAGCTTGTCCCTTATGTGATGCCCTTGTTTTATCACATCTAAGCTTCAAAAGATGGATATGAGCTTAAATTCATGCTACCTTTTTTCAAAACCATTACTACTGAGAATTACTTCATTTTGTTTCCTTCCTGTTATGCTATATCAAACATCTTTCATTCTTCTTCTAGAAAAATTAATTTCTTTGCTACTTTTGGCAACTAGACAGAGATATTTTAAGACCAATACTGAATTCTTCTGAACAGTATCATTGTTTTACTAAAAATCTGTAATACGAGACACAATCTGATATAGGGCCATAACTCTACATAAGATAATGTCTGTAGGTATTTTGTGTTCTGTCTGATGGAAAAACATCTACATTTTACATTTTTATGGAATAAATAGAGCTATATGTTTCATCATTTATGTGGTTTATTTGAAGTACTGTCTACCCAGATATACTGTTTGTTTTGCATTTATTACAACCTTCTAACCATGACACACACACACACATACACACACACACACACACACACACACACACACACACACACACACACAAAATGCTTCTTTAAACATAAGAGAACCAGAAATACATTGTGTAATAGGTATATATACCCCTCCCTGGCTTCTATGGTCTGATCAACATTAAAGTAAACTTATTAATTTTGCATTGCATTTTACTTAAGTTTAATTCATGCCTTTTGCAGTTGCTTTTACTTTTACATTTTCTGAGGTTTGCTGGCAATTAGAGATCCTAAAACTGTACAGAAGTATACATGAGTGAGAACAGTCATTGGAAGCAGGAGATATGAACTCAGATTCTTACACCCTCATTTCTTTAAAAAAAATTGCAGAATGTTTCTGAAATCTCTAGGCCTCAGTTTCCTAATTTATTAAGGATAATAGTTCTACTTAATGGGATTGATGTAAAGATTAAATATGGCACATGGTTAATGTGGAAATGTTATATTTTATAATTATGTACATTGGACAAAAGGGATAACATAAAGATGAAAGTAAGTGGGATGACCATTTAAGTACTGTCCAACTATAGTCACTTTGTAGAGTAAAAAAGTGTGCTAAAATAATTAAAATATGAATTTAAAAAATATTGATGGGCAAATGGTTATATTATTTTGGTGGACCTATGAAATGATTCAATTTAAAAATTTTCAAAGAAATTTAAAAATTAAAAGAATGTATAATTATACATTAAAATAGGCTGAAATTTATATTGATTTAGAAATATCGAATAAAAGAATGATTTTTTACACATATTCATATACTTTATCCAGTCTAGTGTTCTAATTTTTATCTGTAGCAGGGTCTATTGCAAGTCCACTGCTGAGGCCCGAGCACCACTGTCTAATACAATGATTAGAAGCTGGAGTGGTAGCAGTACAACTCAAGACAAGGAGTTCACTGTCCCTAGTAACTTGGGTACTAGCGAGCTTTGTTTTATCATCAAGTACCCTGCATGGCTTTCTGAAAAGTTCCTGAAAAGGGCCAGTTATATTGTGACTAAAAGGGGTTGGGAAAAGAGAGGCAGGATATATTGCAAATTGTTTTCCAAATTTAACCACATGTGTCTCATACCTACTGAGACCATGTGGAACTTTGAAAACACTATTTCTATGCAACTCCTAGGTATAACACTTTGTTAAAAACTGAACAATTGAGGCAAATGCTAAACCAGTCAAAATACTTAGAGAAAAGTTATGACTTTCTTGGTCTGCCCCAAGAAAGTCCTGTGGTCATCTAGGAATATGACACTGAAAAACTGTCAGTAGTACTGTTTGAAATGTGTAGTTTCATTTAGATATAACTTGTTATAACTTGTTGCAGAATTAATGATATGGAGAATTTATTTAGCAAACTATTACCAATTTAAAAATTTTCTTAAATTTGAACTTTGTTTTTGAGTTGACATGACAATAGGCAATTCATTCTGATTTTTTAAAAAAATTCTCCTTAATTTATTACTCAGGGATTCACACATGTTTTACAGGGAAAACAAATATGAAAACAAGTAAAGAACATTAAAATATATATTATTTTTTCCAACAGAAAGAACTTTATAGTAAATTGACAGTTATGTAAGAGGTGATGTTTAGATGTCTAATAGAATAATTAACCTAATGCAAGATGACCCTAGGGACATTTTGACATACTCTTGCACTTAAAAGTTAGTTGTCAATGTTTCTGAACAGCAGTAACTCTTACTCTCTGTTACCGTTTCTCTCTTTTGACCTGAATCTCAGTTTTGAGTTCATTTCTAAGTATATTTTTCTGTGGATCTTCTAAACTGTGCACAATTTTTTCAATGAGTTACATAAGAAGTATATAAACTTGTATTTTGTATAATTCATAGCAGATATTAAAATATGAAAAATGTAAAATATGGTGAAATTACTAGTGAGTAAAATTAACAAGAAAAATAAAATATTAATGCCAAATTCAGCTAGGTAAAATTGAGCTTAGAGAAATGGGAATAAGTAGAAAAAAGTAATGAAAAGAAAGTCATTTCTAGCACACATCTCAGCCAATAATCAGTACAATATGATATGCAAAACAAATGGTGGCTCGTAATTTGAAATTTTATTAGTAAATCTAAATAAAATATAATTCTGAATTTAAAAAGCCTATAAAAATAAAAATAGAAAAAATGTAAGATTGTATATCTTCCTTGTATCCATCCAAGAAGTAAATTGGTTTGACGGTAGTACAAACAATATTTTCGAAAATAAGTATATTACCATTTGCATAATTTTGGTTAAATACTTATAATAAAATCCAGTGAGGTCAAAATAGTAGGATCAAAATGGCCTGATTGAAATAACCTGCGTTCTTTTAGAAGACCATCTTCACAGAACTGTCTAGGAAAGAAATCTCACAAGTACACTGCTTTGCACATGATAATACCATTAAAAAATACTTTAATTTTTATTTGAAAGAATATATGTATAAAATACATTATAGATCTATATACATTTTTAAATGGAAAAGTAATAATACAAACAGCAATATCTATCACATGATGTAAAAAATTGAGTATTATCTTTAAGCACTTTGTACCTCTGATTACATAAATCTTTCTGCCTACTTCATCCAAAGTTTTTGGTTAAATATGTCCTTGTTTCTCATTATCATTTTACTACACCTGATTTTGTATGCCTTGCTTAAGAAATTCTTTCCTTGGCCTATTAACTAATCACATAATTTTAAAGAAAATAAAAGCTTTCTGTCTTTCAGTTTCACCCAATTTCTTTATATATTTCATTGATGAGTTTGACCAGCACAAGTAAGCCCAACACTGAGAATAGAATATTATTTCTATATACTTATGACATGGATATGTGGCAAACGGTAAGGGTTCTCAGGAGAAATTGATTTTGCTTGCTAACTATTATCAGAAAAGATTGCTTAAAATTATTTACTTAAAACTGATGCAAATAATTTTCATTCAAAAGAGAAATCCTTGCCTATCTTGAGGTCATGAATATAATTTTCAATATTTTTAACAGATTGTAAGTATGTCTTTTCTACTAAACTTATCTTTCTGAAATTTATTATTGTGTATGATGTGAAGTAAGGAAGAAAAAAATTGTCCATTTATTTTTATTTGATCTGAAATGATAGTTCTGTCATATATCAGGCTACTTATGCTTTTACTTAAAAATAATATAACCTGGATAAATCACTCAAAGAGTTTATATTTATTTTCTTATTATATCTTTGAAGCCTCTTTCAAATGAATGCTATTGGAATAAATCTCACATCATGCTCTATATTATCTTTGTATTTTTCATTTAACATTGCCACATTTCTACCCAATCTTTCTAAACATAAATTTAATGAAGTTATAAGAGTCTTATGTAGAATGAATATTTGTGACCCTCCCCCCCCTCCAAATTCATATATTGAAGCCCTAAGCCACATTGTGGCTCTCTTTGGAGATGGGGTCTTTAAGGAAGTAATTTATGTTAAATGAGGTTATAAAGAGGAGCTCTAAACTAATAGGGTTAGTGTCTTTATAAGAGGCAGGAAGAAAACAGGAAACTGTTTTCTCTCCCTCTGCCATGTGAGGACACAGTGAAAAGACAACCAATTACAAACAAGGAAGAGAGCTCCTTTCAGGACCTGAATTGTCTGGGACCTTGATCTTGGACTTTGCAGGCTCAAAAACTGTGGGGAATTAATTTCTGTTTAAGCCTTCCAGTCTGTGGTAATTTGTTATGTCGGCCTGAGTAGACTAATCCACACTGTTTTAGGATTATTTTAAGTGTTATTAAATCCTTTGATACAATATATAATGCTACATTGACTGTGCCAGAGTAAAGATACATAAAGATTTTTGAATTATGTTTTATGATACATTCCTGGGAATAAATTTAGTAAGTCAAAGGGCCAAGTATAATTATAGCTATTTAAATATTTTGCCATATTGTTTTCCCAAATGATTATATTGTTATACATATGTCAGGAGTTCCAGAGCATATCAATTTCCTATTAAATGCAGAGGCTTTGTTATAACTCTCTTTAATATGCTAATAATATACATATGATGGTACCTCAAGATTCGTTTTTCAATTTAATACTCATATTCTTAATGTTCAGGTGTACCTTAACTACCAAGACTAATTTTGTGGCCCTTGACAAAAGATCTCTCTTTTGATATACAAAGCTAATTCTGTATACATATGGTCAGTCATGAGAACATGTATACAATTTGCTTACAAATAATATACTCTAACATATATAATAATAAATTCATGGAAATAAGTTTACACAGTAACTTATATGTCATTAGCTCAGAAAAAAAGGGGGAGCGGGAAACAAAAGGCTGTGTATTAAAGCACATATATACATGAAAAATATTTATATTATATATATATACACATATGCATACACATAAATTAACTTTATAATGAAAATCTATGAAAAGCAATGGCTTTAGTCTACTATTTTAGAAGAGAAAGTTGTACTAAATTCCTTACATACAGCCATACAATAACTGAAACTAAAAGCCAGTTGGTTTCTTTGATAGATATTTAGTCTCTTTTCATTATTATGAAGAAATATTTTCTGAAATATGCCTTTTAAGCTTTCAATTTGTAGGTTTCTGAATTAGACCAGCATGAATTGCAAAGAGCCAATTTATTGAATCACGAAGAGCTAACAAAGCAGTGACATTCACATTTCCTTAATATTTCCACTAACCTTATTTGTTCTGTGAGCAAAATAGCTACTGCTATTTGCTCAGAATTGGTGGCCATGATCAGAGTGACTGTCAAAGTCCCTGTCTCTCTCTAATTTCAAGCTCTGTTGAACAGTGCAGTTGTGGCGGGTCCAGGGTGCAACATGTAGTAGCAGCCCAGGCAGTATGTGGGGATAATATTAGAGAAACTTGTGGATACTGCTAATAGAAAGGGAAAATGCTAGTGGTTCTTTTTTCCCCCCTTTTTTGCTTTTGTTTATTTTGTTTAGTTTAATAAGCTAGTTCACTGTGGTACAGTTAATTGCTACAAATAATATCAATAGTCAGCAATTATTAAAAAAATATAGGTGGAATGTTATTCCATGACTAGAAGAAATTAATATAAATTATGCACTATTAAATGTGTCTAAGAGAGAATGAATGTACTTTCCCAAGCTATTTCCACAATCTTCTCTTAGAGGTCTTTCATGTGCCCATGTATTCTAGTAAAGAAAGTCAATCTGAATGCAATCTTCTACTTCTTCACCTGGAATTCCCTCTTCAGTTTCCTGTAATCATCTGGTCTATGATCCTTATCTCCACTGACGTAGTCTTTATGAGTTTACCAATGACCTCCTAAGTACTAAATTCAAATGAAGACATTCCAATCCCCTTTTCCTTTAAATGTATACTTCTTGACTATGTTATTTCTGAAGTATATGTATATAGAAGGTGCCTGAATTACAGTGGTTTGACTTATTATTTTTCAACTTTATGTTGATGTGAAAGTGAAATGTATTTAGTAGAAATTGTGCTTTGAATTTTGAATTTTAGTATTTTCCTGGGCTAGCCATAGCCTGATGCTGGGCAGTTCTAATTTTAACAGATGGAGAAAAAGAGCAATCATTGTGAAAAGTGCCCAGAACATTCTTCAGAAAAGCTTATACTATCTAAGAACAAAGACTTATCCCAGCTTGAGAAAGGTCATTCTTCCCATTCCAGGCCCCTCTGCCCTTTCTGTCTCATCTAAGGAGAAGTGATAAGTTATACCATTGGAGCAACACTGTGAAGTTCACAAACATGCAACACAGGACCACTAAAAGACTGAGATTAAATTATCTCAGTGGATTGTGGAAAGCTTATCTTACCCCAGATTTTACCACCATACCAATAGTGTTCCAGTATAATAAAAATAGATTAAAACAGAAAGAGTGGCAAGAATCATACTCTATTTAAGGAAGATATAAAAATAAGGACACTAGAGGAATTTGAAGCTTGTGGAACCTACAACTAGAGAAAATATTAGATGCAGTCCAACTCATAACAAGTATACAATAAAATCTATTACTTAATATGGTATGCCTGTTTTTCAATAAAATTTATAAAACAAAGCAAAAGGCAAGAGTAAACAGTCAAAAAGAAAAAGAAAACATCAGTACCATACTCATATATGATGCTAATATTGGAAATAACAGGGAAATTAAAATAACTATGACTAATATGTGAAGGGCTCTCATGTAAAAAAGTAGGCAACATACAAAGACAGATGGATAATGTAAGCAAAGTGATACCAGCTCTAATAAAGAATCAAAAGGAAATGTTAAATCAAAAAATACTGTAAGGGAAACAAAGAGTTTCTTTGATGGACACATCAGTAGACGGTCCACAGTTGAGGAAAGAATCAGTGAACTTGAAGACATGCCAATAGAAACTTTCTAAATTTCATTTGAAAAAATGAAAAACAAAACAAAACAACCAGAAGAGAACACCTAAGAACTGTGGGATAATTTCAGAAGGTGGATCAAAAGCATAATTATAGTATCAACAGGAGAAGAAAGAGAATGAAGTAGAAGAAATATTTAAAGTTAAAATGGCTGATAATTTTTCAAATTAATGATAGACACCAAACTACAATTCTGGGAGGCTCAGAGAACACAGAAAAGCTTAAATACTTAATAACAAACAAGAATGAAACTCAACATATCACACTCAAAATGCAGAAAAGCAAAGACAAAGAAAATCTTGAAAGGAGCAAGAGGAGAAAAACACCATACTTCTAGAGGAACAACAATAAAAATTCAATCAGACATCTCATAGAATGAAAGCAGGAAGTGAAATTTTTAAAGAGTTGAGAGAATTCTATATTCTGTGAAATAGGAAACTGTTACAAACATGATAGATACCAATTTAACTATATAAATACTCACTTAAAATACCAATGGTCTAAATATACCAAATAAAAGACATTGTTAGAGTGGATAAAAAAACAAGAGTCAACTATATCTTATCTAAAAGAAAACCATTTTAAACGTAAACACCCAGATAGATTGGAAGTTAAGGGATAGAAAAGCATACATGATGCTAACACTAATCAAAAGAAAGCTGGAGTAGGCATATTAATTTCAGAGAAACAGACTTCAGAAAAAGTAAAACAATTAATGTAAAAAAGAACATTATATAATGAGAAAGAAATCACTTCTCTAAGAAGATCTAACAATTCTAACCGTGTGTGCATCAAAACAGTGTCAAAATATGTGTGACAAACACAGACCTGAAAAGAGAAATAGACAAACCTGCTGTTATGATTAGTTACTTCAATACCACTTCTATAATTGATAGGTCAATGAGGTAGAAAATTAGTAAAGTTATAGTTAACCTAAAAATATATATTCTGTATATTTCATTACTTATACATCCCCACCATCATTTATTCAATAGCTTCATGAATTTAGTATAAAAGTTTGAGTAGAGTGAAAGATATTCTAACCAGGCAAAATATACAAAATTATTATTCTTGCTCTGATTATCAAAACAATGGTTTTTAAAGGTGATAAGAGTCTTAAAAGCCATCAATAATAGCGCTGAAGGTTTATATGTCAAAAATTACATGGGTTATTATAAAATATTCAGAATTAATCAGTGCTAGATATCCTCAGTGGCATTTAGATTTTATGGACATATACTTAGTGTTAATAAAAACACCTTTATTATTTAATTTTGTACAAGAAAAATAAAATATAAGTTTAAAATGCTATAATTTTTCATCCATTTTTAACTCAATGAGACATGATTTTTAAAACGATTTTTTATTTTTGCAGATTCATAGGGAAATTATTATTCTATATTATATACTGTTATTCAGGGTAAGTAATACTAGCTGTCATATTTGATGACTTCAGTGGTTTAATACAATGTATTTATTTCTCATCTCATATTCCAGGTCAGGTCAAAAAGCCCTCTTTGGTATCCCTTCTCTAAATGTTAACCCAAGGATCTAGATGCATGATTTGGGATAGAAAGGGAATAGAAGGTTGTGAGAGATTACAAGTAGCAAACATAACTGGTTCTCACATTCCTTTGATTGCAACTCAAATACATGATCTCAATGTTCAGATTTGGTAGGCACATGGCATTACCTCTGCCACATGAATATATCAGAAAATTATTCTAAAAAAATGGCCTACAAAAGAGTAAATGGAGAAAAATAGTCTCTTCAACAAATGGTGCTAGAACAATTGTAGAAACAGGTGAATCTAAGCATAACCTTTATACCCCTTACAAAAATTAATTCAAAATGTATAAATAAAAAAATATAACACAAAAAGACTGCTAGAAGACAACATAGAAAATCTAAATGACCCTGTGTTTGGTGATGACTTTTTAGATTTAACACCAAAGGTAAAATTCACAAAAGAAACAACTGATAAGCTAGACTTTATTAAATGAGAAATAACTGCTCTGCAAAAGACAGTATCAAGAGAACAAAAAAACAAGTCACAGGCTGGGAGAAAATATTTGCAAGAGATGTATCTGCTAAAGGAGTTATCAAAAATATACAAAGAACTCTTAAAACTCAATAATATCACACACGGCTAATTAAAAAATGAGCCAAAGACCTAGCAGACATTTCACCAAAGAAGATACAGACATGTCAAATAAGCATATGTAAAGGTGCTCCAAGTCATGTCATCAAAGAAATACAAATTAGAACAATAAGATGCTACTGTACCCCTATTAGAATGGTCAGAATCTGGAACACTGACAAATGCTGGTGAGGATGTGGAGCAACAAGAATTCTCATTCATTGCTAGTGGGACTACAAAAATGGTACAGACATTTTGGAAGGCAATTTGGTGATTTCTCATAAAACTAAACATACAATAAAATCCAGCAATCATACTGTGTGATATTTACACAGGAGTTGAAAATTTATATCAACAGTTGTGTCAGCTTTATTCATAATTGCCAAAACTTGGAAGCGACAAAGATGTCCTTGAGTAGTGAGTGGATGATAGGCTGTGGAATATCTAGACAATGGAATATGATTCACTGCTAACAAGAAATGAGTTATCAATCCGTGAAAGAGAAGCATAAAACTTCAGTATATATTACTGAATGAGAGAAGCCAGTCTGAAAAGGCTGTATACTGTATGGCTCCAACAATTTGATATTAGGCAAAACTATGGAGACCATAAGAAAAATCTGTGGTTGCCAAAGATGAGGGGGATGAGCTGAATAGGCAGGCAGAGATCATAGGGTTTTTAGGACAGTGAACTCTTTCTGATATTAAAATGATAATACATGTCATCATACATTTGTCTAAACCCATAGTATGTACACCACTAAGAGTGAAACCTAATGGACTCTGGGTGATAATGATGGATAAGTGTAGATTCATCAATTGTAAGAAACATACCACTCTGATGGAGAGTGTTATAATGCGGAGGCTCTGCATTTGTGGAGGTGGTGTGCATAAGAGAAATTTCTGTATCTTCCTTTCAATTTTAAAACTGCTTTAAAAATATTAGAAAAAAATTTTCAATCATCTTTAAAGTGATACTGCTTTGCTTTGGATTGAACAGAAATTTGTAATTTGTGTTGGTCAAAGCTGTTAAAAATTTTAGTCACTTACAAATAACTTAAGATTGGATTAAAAGATAGACTACATAATTCGAAGAAAATGTAATTTAATCTTATAAAAACCACCTTGAAAATAACTGCCAGGCAGATTTTATGAGATAAAATTTGAGATATATTTGTTAATGTTTACAAGTTTTCTGCACAATGCAATAGCCTAGAATCATACAGGAATAACTCTATCAATTTTCCCCAAAAACTGTAAGTCATAAGGATTGAACATTTTCAAACTTAGAATATTTTTTTCCTTGGCAATGTTTTTAAAATTGTCTTTTTCCTTTCTCTGTATGCAATATTAATTTACAAGTATTTTAAAAACTATTCTTTGACTCAAAAAACATCTATAAGGTGATTTATTACACTGAATTGGTAATCAAAGGTTAGGATTCTGCTGCTTTAAAATAATTTAGAAAGTTTGTTATTTCTCTAGCTCGTGTAACAGTTTTCTTCTTAAAAACTAAAATTCGTTTTTACAATCTGCTTGCCTCTAATTTAAGTACTAGATTCCTTGCAATTTTTATTTGTTAAAATTATGACAGCAGAAGAATGAGATGAAAATGTGCCATATCACTACTTATCATAATTTCCCAGGATATTTACATATAATTCTCCAAATTATATTTAGATATTGAAATAAAACATTATTAAAGAAAAAGTGATGTTTTAATTAATTGGTTTTAAATTTGTACAAACTTATAGTTTTTTTGCCCCAGTTAAATGATTGGCAGACCCCTTTAAAGAGTAAATCTTAAATGAGCTATTCATTATAAAAAATGTGATTGTTATTTGAGCACTGCAGCAGAATAATAGATTATAATAAGGGGTCAGAATTAGCTTTCTTAAAAATAATTTGTATGCCTTAATGAGAATGACTAACTTACTAGCAATGACATTTAATATAATTTGGAACATTTGATTATCACATTTACATATAGCAAATAAATATGAATAGTTTTACTGTTGAACATACAATTTTTATGCAAATATTTAAGAATTATGTTAATGTCTGAAGTTCATATTATAGAACTAATATGAGAAAGAGGGGAAAAAATAAAGACAGAAAGAAAGTTTTATAGAGATTAGAATTGGCATGCCCTTCAACTGGTAGAGTTCATTTTTCTTTTAGTTAAAAAGAATCATTTGAATAAAATACATAAATATTAAAAAGGCAATTATGCTTTGTTACCAGGACGACAGAAGTGAAGCACATGATAAAATAATGGGAATAATTTACAGCTCAGTAGGACAACCACAGAGACAATAATCTAATGGAAAAGGCACATTTATTTAAAAAGAAAATAAGATCTCTTATCTAAGCTCATTTTTAATTTCAACATTAGCACACCAGATGATAGTAAAGAACCCCACATTTCAAAGTTTTCAAAGACATTTTCAGTAATTCATGGGTGATTAGGAAGTAATATAACTATTTTAATGCAAAGAGATTCCCCTGAATAGACTAGCAATTCAAGTATATTTAGGAAGAAAATGCTTTTGCTTCCCCAGAAACCCTTTGATGTTCTGTAATAAATGATGGGTCTATGTGAAATCCTCAGACTGAAGGTAGGCCTGACCCAACTATTAAAATTCTACAGCTATAGTTACAAGTGTGTAGCATGAACACCCAAATATAATAACCTCCCCAATTAGAGCCTCAGAAGTTAGAAAATACTTTCAACCTACATAAAAGGGTACATTTAAAATTAGGTTAATCTCCAGTCTCTTCTGATGAGAGCTGATAAATATTTTGAATACGAATCTAGTATTCTGGAAAATGTGATTCATTTCTAATTCAAGACCAGATGAGTATAACATAAAACTAACATCAAGAATAGAATTGGAAAAACATGACTGGAACTGATAATAGCTCTGTCATAAGGTATGCTTATCACTTTTAAGTTAACAATTCAAATCTAAATTGAGCGCTGGTACTTGTGATAAACTTTGACCACAATTACATGACAAAGACTGGCATCCTCACATGTCTTAAGTAGCCACAGTAGCTTGAGGAGAACCCATATTTTGTACCTTGGAAAATTCATCCAAATCTGAAAATGAGTGTGTGGTGGGAGCGGGGGGGAGATTGTGAAGACAGTCAGTCAGCATTCTTTTATTCATGAGGCCATCGACTACATTTTGATTGGAGACTAATGGCTGCCTAATTTTCAAGATAGTATTAAGCCATAAAAAAAGAAGTTAGATAGAGGACAAATACAAATGAGAGGTGGCACAAAGGGTAACATTTATTTTAGTAATGATGCATGCCAGATTGTTTTTTTGGCCTACTCCTGGGTTCCTACAGAGAAAAAGAGCTGTAACAAAAGTAAGTGAAGTGAAAGAATGCTATCACCACATGCAAGTTTAATAAAATAAGAGAAACATTATATTTATTTGATGTTTTGTAGCCATAACTAAGTTATGGTTAAAACATACACTGTTATAAAAAAGAATGAAATAGATTTGGGTTTGGTTTTTTTTTTGGTGTTGTTTGTTTTGCCTTTTTATTTTTTTTTTAAAAGATTAAACTGTTTCTTGATAAGGCAAAAAAGAAAAAAAGAAAAAGAAAAGAGAAAAATTTAGTTCTATTTTGTAGCCAAGTCATGGACTGCAATGTCATTCTTTTGGGTGGGTATAATTCGGGGGAATATGTTCTACTTCAGCTCAGTATCTATCTACATAAAAGTCCTTCCACCATATTAGGAATATGAGAGAAATTCACCTGGATGACCAGATTGTTTGAGAGTCTGGAAATCAACCTCGGTTGTGACAGAAGATATCACCATGGTGATGAGAGGTCATGCAGAAGTGGCAGGCAAAACATGGCTGTGATAGAAGAAAATGTAAATTGTGACCTTTCAAGAGGCCATGCAAAACTCTGCTGACCTGAATGGAAGGATTTAAATGGCATGGGTTTCAGAGACTCAGAGAGTTGGTTCTGTTTTTATTACAATTTCACTCCTTCAGCCTAGTATGGCCAGGAGTGAGAACAATGTGATATAATTTAGACTCTTAAAGAGTTCTTTCCTTCTTGAATATTCTGGGCCTTTTAAAGTTTAGGATAATTTAGTCTGAATAACCACTGCCAATGTGTGAATGCAAAACTTACCAGGATTAACCACTTATTTTATTGAGGGACTTCAATGACATTATTACATTTGATCTTCATAACACTTGTAAGATAAGTATTACTAACGTTCCAGTTTCTTATATGAAGCTAAGAGAGGTTAGGTGGTTTGTGTGGGTAGGAATATTTCCACTAGACAAATCTGGCTGATTCAAATGTCTTTGTTCTCTTGCACCATGCAGCCATAGAGAAGCCTGGAAGAAAACTCCATTACTGTTTGAAAAAATCAATATTTACAATTCCACATGAATACATAGGTAGTATATACAGAGAAAGGTTCCTTTGCCTAAGAAATAATTATATTTCCTTCTTTTTATGTTTTCACATCGAAAATTTGAAATGTGAGGATAGCTAATATAATCTTGGTCAACCTCCAGATCCTTTAGGATTATTTTTGATTTGACTTTCATGAACAAAGAACCAGTGAAAAAATACAAAACAAACCAATAAACATGTAATGGTGCTGACAAGCATCTTGCCTGGCTCCTTACCCTTAGGAGACTGTCATCTCATTTCATTGTCAGTTTATAAACATCACTGCTAAGTGGAAAGCAGAGATAATTCATTCAGTTCACTTAGGAAAACCTTGAACTTTAGGTTACCTAAACTAAATCTGTTTAAATCTCAGAAGTAATGAGAGAACAAACATAAAACTATAGAAAATTCAAATGCTATTTTCATCCCAGGGAGTTTAGAATAACATTATGCAAGGAATATAATTAACTCCACTGAATTCTACCCTAAGTATCATGTTAGAAGTGTAGTATTTATCATTAGCATAAATGGAACAAAAGCACAGACCTGAAGTAAAATATCTGCAGTATTGTGACCAATGGCCAATGGGAAAGGAAGAATCTTGCAAAGGAATGACAGGTGGTTAAAAGTCAAAGGAAGTGATGAAAGCTATAATTAAAACCATAAACTGTAAGTAAAAGCACATAAACTACAGAGCTATTTAGTTCATGGATGAAAGAACCCAGAATAATTATATCTGGCTAAATGAAGAGCTCCTGTTTTCTTGAAAGGCTCCTCCTGCTAGAACAGATAAGGAAACTTCTCAACAGGAGCCAGGAAACCATTTTCTGTTAAGTCTGGCTTGATTCACTGTTTAATTTCTAGTAAAAACTTAAACTTCCTATATTTCTCTCTCCCACACATGTAGGATGAGACAAATCATGTCTCCACAGCTATGTGGGGAAGACCAATAAAATAGTTGAAAAGATATTTGGAAGAAAGAGACTATAATACAACTCACTACATTTTTATTGGAATTGCAAGGCATAGTGAAGAAGATTCCAGAGCCTAAAGTAGATAAAACTCAGGTTTGTGTTCCTACTCTTGACTAGATGCCTAAATTCTAGAAAATCATGTAATGAACTAGGACCTCAGTGTCTTCATATGTACAGTACAGATAAGGATAAAGCTGTGTGAAACTCAGATGAGAAAATATATTGAAATGCAATGTGGAAAATGTAACAATCCATAGAAATAAGACTGATAATTTTAAGCACTCACTTCTAATGGTGTGCAATAGGAATAGTAATGACAAATCTATGAAAGAAAGGTGACTTTGGAAACCTGTATTTTCAAATTTGCTAGGAAACCAAGAGATGCCAGCAATGGCCAGAGTCTCAGTGTCTCGCTATCTATTAAAAGAGTTGTAAATACAATTTTCCACTTTATCTTAGTCACCTTTCAATTTAATAACATCACCAATTTCAAACAGAATCATAGTTTAAATATTACTAATTTCTGCTTCACAAAACAAAGCTATTGCTACTGTCCAATTTTGAAAAGATGAAAGAATTTTTAGGAAAGAGCTATAGACTCTCAACAGGAGATGAAGATTTTTAATAATGAAATTAATAGTTTTGGAATTTTCACAAAATGTTATGCCTAGATATTATAATTTACAAAGTGATCCATTTGCTTCATAGTTTATTTGCAAATTCTTCCAAATCATTTTTAAAATGTATTGTTACTTTGGCCATGACTGGAGCAACATAGATATTGCCTGAGGATGTGTTTTGTTTGACCCATACAGTGAATCTTTCCATAGAACAAAAAGTACATTTCTAGGATCCATTAACTCCTGTAGGGTTAGAATTAGGCCACGTTTAAGTCAACTACCTGGATCCTTCAGGTATTTGAGTTTGTACCTATGGATGCAAGTTGCAAGTTGGAACCTAAACACAAATAATGCTAAATTACTATTAACTGAAAGGACCCTGAGTTACAAAGCCTGTTAAATCCACATAACACATTTGAACGGATACTTTACTACTCTTAATCTTGAATGTGTTTCAATTTCTCTTTTATTCTCCAATTTATTTTCAGTTGATATGGCAAGCATTTGGATAAAGCTGTGTGAAACTCAGCTTTATTTTCCTTCTTGAATAATCAGAAGTCATTCTAGGGAGTATAAATCTGAACATAACAAGCCAAGCCCTCCCCACCTACTCACCCCAGAGCAGCCTCCCATCTCTTAGCATCGATTAGGTCTTAGGTTAATTTGAACGTGCTTCTGTTTTATGGTAATGCTTTTCATTTTTTTTTTCATGTTTTAGAATAACAATAATTCAAACCTTTTTCCTGTGGCCTTGGATTTATAAATTTTAAGTTCATGGTTGTAATACTATTTTACTGTTAAACCATTCTCTACAGAGTTTCTACAGATTATAAATAATAATGAATTCCTTCTAAAAGTGAAGGTTAAAGCTGTTGAGATGTTTTGTTTCGTAGAATAACACTTCATTTCTCTCTATCTGCATTCCTCAGACTAATTCAAACATTTAGACCAGTTGGTGGTTTGTGCTTTTCCTGGCTTTGGTTTACAAAAACCTTGGTCATTAGAGAAACAGAGATTTGCTGGCATAGACAAAGCATTTCATAGCACATCAAAAGAGAGATAGATTGTACCTTCTGACAAAGATTATTATAAATAATAAATACACACAAACTTTCCCCAATCTAAGGAGAAACAAAACAGTAAGAATGGAAAAATTAACAAATAAATAGAGAGATCCAGTGTTCTGATTTATTGACAAAGAACTCAGGATGCAGAGCAGGAATGAAATATGTCCGTGCCCCAAAGTGGCATGGAATCATCAAGATTTCCATACCCTTCAGACATAACATAGAACTCTACTAGAACTGAAGGAGCATACAGACAGAACAAGAAATATCTCAATAGTAATCTATGTGGACTGAAAACTGAGCAGCAGAAGTGCACATCTCTCCAGATGCCAGGTATAGAAGGAGAAATAGCCCCTCCCACAAAACCTTGGCACTGTGGAAGCTCCCTTACCCCCCAAATATTTGACCCAACCCTAGGAAGAGGGAGATTGCTAAAAATGAGTTTCTACCAAATGGTTAATAGTGATTAAAGTTGAAATGAATTTGAGCATAGGAAATTGTTATATACTATGCACACCTACTTTTAAAAAAGTTTCATATCTAGAATATTATTAATAAAAAAATAAAGTAAAATGTAATTATTACATGTTGTTAATTATATTTGAGATATGAAACATTAAAAAAAAAATAACAGCTCAAGTGTGCACAGCAGGGTTAAGTAGTTCCTTCTGCTTTCTAGTTATATCTGTATCACTTATTTCCAAAGCACTATAGAAGCTAATTTACATACTAAAAAAATCTAGTATTAAACAGGAATATAATACTGTTTTTAGTACTCTTCATATGTTAGTAGTAAGTGCTTGAGGCTAGTAGTAGGAGATATACATATATATATAAAATCAGTTAGGTTAATGAAGTTAGTATGAGCCAAGACATGTAGATATTAAATGTAAAGGAGAAAGTTATTAGGTTTGAACATTTAACCAGTCTACCTCAATGAGTTTCAATCCAAAACTGTATTTCATTCTCAAGAGAGAACAACTCTCACTATCATTATACACACAGAATTAAAACATTTGGGTCCACTTTTTGCAAATGAGGTGACTTGCTTCTTGACTTCTAAAACCTTTAAGCAATCTATTTCTTATAACATGACTCAAAGGGTTATTGGATGTCTTTTGAACCATCTGGGTGAGTTAAGGGTAAAGGAATCTAAAATGTATGTATTCATTTCATTTAAAATACACATGGGCTTATAAACCAATTGAAAATTACTTGGCATGAGCATAGAGGAACTTGGCAGAAAATAGTTCCCTGAACCCAACAGTTTTGACAAAGTCCAAATGTAATAAAAAAAAAACTGCCCACATTTTTAGCCATAATTTGGCAAAACAGTCAAATAATAATTAAAAAAGAAAATACACAAATGAATTTAAAATAGAGATTTATTTTCAAATGAAATGGGCAGGTTTATGTGTCTTTTTATACAATGATGGATCTGCACCTTTTCAGAGAATAATCTTTTAGCATCTGCATATGATACCTGGATGGTTCCCATGTACCTCTATGAGTCAGGCATTTCTTCTTATTGGCATTCTATGCACACACACATAAACATGCTCACATGCACATGTATGCACACACTTACATGTGCATACACACATATGTGCATACATATAGACAAGTGCATACACACACACTGAAAAAGAAAAAATGTCCCTTCCTCCGAAAAGTAAAAACTATTCTTTATATTTGTCCTTTTGAATATTATGACTATTTATATGCACTGTGCTTCAAGTCAACTGACAAGCAACTATCGCAATTAAAAAATTTTTCATTTCATGAGGATTGCCAGATAAAATGCAAGATGCACAGCTAAATTTGAATTTCAGATAAATAGTAAATAACTTACTTTAGTGTAAGTATACCACTTGCAATATTTGGGACTATCTTGGATGCAAAAAATAATACTTTATCTGAAATTTATATTGAATGTTCTATTTTTCTTTGAAAAAATGTGAAAACTCTACTCCTAGCACCTCTTAATAAATGTATTTAGAAAAGAAACTATTTTAACAAATAAGTAGTTCTCAAGCTATGTCCTCAATGTCTTGTCCTCAATTTCTCTGAATACATTTATTGAAATTTTACTTATTTTCGTTTGTTTGTTTTTTGTAATCACACTCTTTGGTACTGTAACGATACAAGGATCTTCTCTCTAGACAATTACTTTTCAGTCAAAGGACATAAGACTAACATGAATAACACAGTATAGATTAACTGCTAACTTGTATCAACTGTCTGTAAATAATTTGTTTATAGATGAAAATACTGAGACCTACCGAATTTAAGGACAGTTTCATGATTGAAATGTATGTTGAAGGCAATCTGGAAAAGATATGAGGGGACATTCCAGAGAAGAGGAATAAGGTTGAAAGCTCAGAGAAGAGAATGAGCACAATATGTTCATGACCTATTGCAGGTGCTCAAAAGATGGAAACAATATTAGTCAAAGGTGCTTCAAACTAAAATCTAAACATATATATGTAATTTATGTAATATACATGTTATATATCATTTATATAATATATGATATATAGACATATATATTTTAAACAAGTCCTTACAATATTTGTAAAAGATGTTGCTTTACCTCAAAAACACAAATCTCTAAGCCTTGTAATCTTTGGCTCTCAACAACCCTTACCTGTAATTGGATTTCAGATGAAAAAAAAAAAAAGAGCATGGACTGTGTCTATTCCCTTTTTATCTCCAGGGTTTAGCACAGTGCCTGGACGCATTGCTCAATAAATGTTTGCAGAAAGAATTTGGAAAAAATAAAGAGAAGGGATGGAGGAAGGAGGAAGGAAGAAAGGGAGAAAGGAAAGGAAAAAGGAAGAAATAATTCTTCAAGGCAGGTAGATAATTTAGGAGTTCTAAAATTATTATTTTAAGTGATAAACTTTTACTTTTAAGGAATGAAAGATGGAGATAGAATTTCAAAGATTCCAGTGTCACACTAACAGGAATTCTGCTACCTTTTTTCATCTGTTTATTTTGGAGAATGTTACTTTAAATAGAAACAATAATCAAGCATTAAAAAAATACCTAATAAGTTTCCAAGAAGGCAATTCTCTTAAAATCATTATTCAGAAATCACTCTTCCACCAAAAAAAAAAAAAAAAAAGAGTAAAATTTAAATACATGTATTTAGAGAATAGTTATAATGACGTTTTTAGAAGTGCAATTTCTAGGCATTTAAAAGATAAGGATCATGGGTAAATGATTGAGGGTTCTTGAAGTGCAGATGCATCCATGCTTTCTAACAGATAGCTTGTTGTGGGTATTGATGTCAGCATTAAGTCTAAAGGTCACTGCTGTAGCTGACAAGATACAACAGCTCACTATCAGTTGGTGGATTTTTTCTTTAGGATAAAGGAGATTTGAATATTTGCTCTGCTTTACAAGTTTTCAGTCTCAAAATCATTATTTTACCACATCCATATATTTTTAAAGATGAGTACTGTTTTTCTTCCTTGTCCTCAGTTTATGTCAGGTTATTAGTGACTCCCTTTGGCACTGGAACTAGTTAGATAAAGCCAGGAGATATACCAATATTTCCCTTGCTGCTGATCTGCCATGTAAATTTTTAATAAATAGAGAAAACTTTTAGAAATGAGATGTGAATACTCTGTAAATCTTGATAGAGCCCAAAGCGTCCTGGCCATGCACTCCAAACATAGAGTTTGACTGCTTTTGTCCTACATTAAAAATCTGAAAAAAAAAGACCCTTATTAGGCATTTCTGCCAGTTAAGACTAAAGTAGTATAGCACATCCCATGATACCTGAGCCTAAAAATTCTTTGTGTGTGTGTGTGGTTGGGGGGAGGGGAGCCCCCATTCTCTTTTATTACCTAGGCCAATGTCTACCATTTTCACCATCTGGAGTCACAAAGCTAAATCCATGTTACGCAAACATAAGTACAAAATATATAAGAATAATTTTCTTAAAAATCCACTAGAATTTCATCAAGAATGAAAGTGAGACAGAGCATCACTCCAGATTCTTTCTAAGTATGTGTATTAAAAAGTTAATTTATAGAACAATAAAAATCGTTTTCTTAAAATGGAAGCATACTATATATTAAAAGCTATTACATTTAATTTTTTTGAATTGTTAGGATACAAAGTAATTAAAAAGAAATGGAAATTTTAGATAAAATTATCCTTGTCATAAAAAGGACTATTGCCTAAAATATTCTTTTTAAGATTGTGTTAGACAACATAGAGCCAGACTCTACCTTTTTTTCTCCAAATTTCAGTTTTATATTATTAAAATGACTTGCAACAACATAGTATGAGAGATCAGCACACTTGTATTTCTTCTCTCTTTCCCCACTTTCTGCTTTAAGATGATGTATTTTTATTTTTGATTTATCAAAGTTTAAAACACTTGCATTCTTTTCTATAGGCATAGATCCTCAGTGGTTTGAGCTCTGTTTTATATCTGAATGAGGAATCATTGCTTACTGTGAGTTCATTTTCACATTTGTATACTCTATTCCTGATATTTAAATTTTGATTCACTTCCTGGTTTACTGGATTGGAACAGCAAGTAGCTTTTCAAGAGAAAATTAAGGCTTTTCCCTGTATTCTTTTATGTTTGATATTAACTACCTACTGCCTTTATACGAATTACCTTTGAACTCGAATTTGCTATATTTTTTAATATTTTCTCCTTGGAATGTGGTGGATATTGCTCCATTTTCTTCTGATATTAAATCTCACTGTGGAAAGTCATAGGCAAACAATTTTTCCTCTTTTACTCACTTGTTCTTTTACCTGTGTGCCTAAAAATTTTTTCAGTTATCTTTGAAATTCATTAACAAAACTAGAACGTATCTGAGTGAATACCGTTTTATACAAGTTTGTATAGAATATGGTGTGACCATTTACATTATCAAAATCAGTTCTTTGTTTCCTATTATATCTGTGAATATATTTTTACCCTTCTTATTGAACATTGAACTGTAAAAGTAGCACCTTATGATATGATATATTCTTTCTTTCCTTTCTGGCTTCCTAACTGCTTTAATAACTGTTTTTTTCCTCTCTCTCTCTCTCTCTTCCGCACTCAAAATCATAATATCATGACTTTGTTCTGCGGTTGTTATTTGAGTTCATACTCAACTTTTCTGATTCTTTTTTCCAACTCATTTATTATTTCAGTCAACGGTGTTGATTTGTTTCACAGTTTGTTTCCATAGCAAAATTCTTATATTCTACTTTTTAATCTTCTTTTAAATTCTTAATCTACAAAATTAAGTTCTTGTTAAATTCTTCTAAGGTAGGAGGCACTCCAAGGAAGTTATTTCTTTCTTATTTGAGTTTATATGCAAATATGATTCTTTGTCTTTTATTACCTGTTAAATTTCCTCCCTTCCTCCATCCTTCCCTATTTTATCTCTATATGTATTCTTCTTCCTCCTCCCCAGCTTTTGTACTTCCCTGTCTCCCTTCTTCCATCTCTTTTTCCCATCCTCTGCCTCTCCCACTTCCTTTCCTTCACCTTTCTTCTCTTTCTTCCTTCTTTTTTCTTTCCTTCCTTCCTTCCTTCCTTCCTTCCTTCCTTCCTTCCTTCCTTCCTTCCTTCCTTCCTCTTTCCTTCCTTTTCTTTCATAATATGTTTTTATAGTTGTCATGAATAATGAATACAACTAGGGCTGGGAATAATTTATGTTAGAGAATTTAAAATATTCACTAGTTAGATTTTTAAGAAAACTATCCCTATTAAGATTTCACTTTATTAGTAGATGACTGTGTCCTTTTTCCAAGGGATAGGGTGACACACTCAAGTTCCACGTCACTTCTGATTTTACCATGGATCTATTGAAAATGTGAAGCCTCTGGTGTTTTTTTCCACCTCCACAGGGATCTTCAGACTCCTTCCGCCTCCCTCACTCTCTCTCCCCTGATGCCTATCTACATATATATTCCCTTTAAATAGTGGTGCATTAGTGATCATTTATGGGATTATTTTTTCTTTCTGATTCATCATGTTCCCACTACTGTTTTGAATTTGGATGACAAGGTTAAACACTCCATCAAAGTCTTCCAGAAAAGTGTGAGATTTCTTTTGGTTTTCATGTTTCTAGAGTTTGTAGCATGAGTTTGAAGCCTTTTCATGTCTAGAGTTTGTGGCATGGTTGCTGCTGGAGAATTTTTTATGTGTGTATCCTAGTTTCATGTATATGTGTCTGTATGTCATTGGATATTAGATTTAGGACGTAAGTAATCCAGTTTCACTGTCATCTTTTAACAAATTATTTTTATTATAATGTTTATTAAATAGTATAAAATTAGTATATTAATACTTTCTGTGAATCTTGAACATTTATAAATTAATTTTTAAAAATCTAATTCAACAAAATTAAAATTTAGAATAACAAAGTACTATGGCCAAAGTTTTATCCTGAAATAATAATGTTGCTCAAAATGTGAATATTATGCTATTCATCATAGGTTCTTTAATATTAGTAAACTAATACTTTGTAGGTCCAAGAGATGGCTCAATTCTCCCACTCCATTCTTCCATGTAAACATATGTATTAAGTATCCTCCCCCTTATTTTTTCATTATTTTACAACTTTGATGTTACATCCAATGTGAACACTGAACTCACTTGACAGTATTTGTAATGTAGGCTAGGATAAGAGTTAAGGAATCATTTTAAAAAATATATTGAAATTGAAACACAACAGTCCATAATCTGTAGAGACTTTTCACATGTACTACAGAGAATATGTGTGCCAGTAATTTTTTTTTTTCAAGTCTTTGTATCTCTAGAGATATGTAAGTGAAGGTGCCAGGACAGGTTAACAGACAGTTCATCTGAATTGGGATGCATAGAGCAGTGCTCCAGTGACTTCATAGCTTCCATTAGCAAGTATGGACTATATAAATCAAGTGCTGATGAGAAAAAGAAAAGAAAATTAGCTATAAATTGAAACTCAGTTCCAGATAGGAATGTAAGGCTTTCACATCCTGAAGCATATTCTAAGGCATTTCAATTTACAACTTGAATACTTTCTTTATAAAGTCCTGAATCCTTTAAATTTGTTACCTCGGTATTTTCATTTTCAGATCTGTATAATCAGCAACATCTTCGCTCTGTAAGGGAAAAATAAAATCCCATTGCTCTAGTGTCATTTTTGATGTAGTTCTTTAAAAAAAAAAAAAGAGCAAGCATCAAGGATGAAATTATGCTGTTGTTGAGCCTCTAATTTTTCTATGAATGAATTGTAAAGTAAGCAAAGGGTGAGAGGAAAGTGCCATATGCTCTTTTTCCACAGAACTGTGTCTTAACAACAGATCGGAAGACACCTTTAAATGCTGACTGCAAATAAACCTCCAGTTGCTTATTCGGCAGTGGCAATTTTTGCTGAGCTGCCAAAGGAGAATATCCAAAAATAATTATTTCAGTTGAGTAATTAATGATGTCCTTACCAACTGACAATTTTATTGAATGACATTAGACAGGATAAATTAGTGTTTTATTAAATGGCATTTCAGTGTTTCAAGGACTCCATGAATGCCTTATGGAGGGCGTTCATGCTAAATTAGGGAAAACAGTATTTTTACTTTTAACGTTGACAGCAAATGTATGATAAGCACAATTATTTTTCTATCAAAAGCAATAAGTACAATTATTTTTCTGTCAAAATCAACAAGTTAATATATATTACCTTGCTTTGCTATTACTTACGTAATGCCTAAAATTATTAAAGAATGCAAATTAATGAATGTTTGTTCTTACCGATAGACCTAAACCAGTTCCACTTCCATTGCTCCATGACACTTGCGCCAACAACAAGGTATATGAGTGTTCCCTCGCAGCGCACTGATTGACTTGGTTGCCTGCTTATACCACTCTTTCCTATTTGTTGCTGAGGACACATGAGAAGAATAAACACTGTATGTAAACAATGATAGCTCTTAAAGGGGACTAAGAGACAATAGTTAAATAGATTCATAACATTAATAAACTACTACTATTTTAGGAAAATGTGCCCAATTCTAGAAATCAGTCACCCTTTGCCTTTTTCTCTGATTCCATATCAGAGATCCCTAGAACTGGCTCCCTCTCCCCCAATTCCGTAATCTCTTAATGGTGGACAGCTGCAGAGCTCAGTCCTGGATCCTTGCCTTATTCTCTTAGTGATCTTGCGTCTTTAAAATACCATCTATATGCTGCTGACCTCAAATTGTGTAACTACAGCCCAGAGCTCTATCCAAAACTCCCATCTATTTATATGTTCCATGGCTACTTAACATCTCTGCTTAGATATCTAATAGACCTTTAAAAACTTAAAATCTTTAAAAATGAACTCCTGGTTTTCCCTGACAAATCTGTTCCACTTGTTGATTTCCACATCTCAGTTAATGGCAAATGATGATAATGATTAAAAAATAAATAAAAATTTCAGTGTCTTAGCTGGTTTCTTTCTTTCTCTTACACCACACATTTAGTCTGTGAGGAAGTTGTGCCAGACTTCCTCTATCTTTAAAATATATATTCAACCCAACCATATTTCACCACATCCATTAATATCACACTGGTTTGTGTTACTGTCATATTTCACCTGAGATATTGCAATTATTTTATAATTGATTTATTTCTTCCAGCCCATGCCCTTTCTACTACACACTGGCCAGAATGATCCATTTGAAATGTAAGCCAGATAATGTCACTCCTCTAATTAATACTCTGTGATAGCTCAACTTTTTATTCAGAATAAGTCATTAAAGTTCAATTTAATTGACTCTCTTCTGTGACTGTATTGCTTATATCTCACACTCTCACTCACACCGCATTAGTCACACTGAAGTCTTTTTCTTAGACCCAGAAAAGAATGTTTCAATCTTGTTCTTTTTCTTTTATCTAGAATACTAATCTCCCAAATGTCTAGGTTGTCTTCCTCCGTCATGTTATCTTTTTTTTTTATTTTATTGTTTGTAAACATATGGAGTTTTATTTTTTAAAAAGTTACGACCATGAATGTTGTTTCAATTAGACACCCTCCTGGGTGTCTACAATGCTACTGAGCATGATCACAGGGGTTCCCATTGTTTAGTGTTAATCATCTTTTAAAGAAGGAAAAAAAAAAAAACAACAACTCAGCACACTACCATTTAATTTGGTTTAATGTTTCTTCGCAAATGATGAAAAATACTAAGCTACAGACCAAGAATAATCATAATGTTGTGGCCAACATTATAAATATGGAATTATAAATTGAAAATATTTTCTGGTTTAAAAAATAAATCTGATAGTGCAGCTCTGTGGGGCCTCTGCATCTAGTAGGGCCTGTCCTCTGGCTCCTGACTATGCCGCCTTTATCCACTTTTCCAGGTCTTCCACACCTGCCTCTTCTTCCTCTCAAGTGTTCCATTAAAGGTCCAAGGGGGTCTCTAGGACCACCTCGTCTTCCTCCACCAAAGCCATCTCGGTCTATGCCCCTGTTGCCATGGAAGCCACTTCTGTCTCCATCGCAGCCACTTCTGAACATTCCACCTGGACCACCTTGGTCCATGAGGCCACTTCTTCCTACCCACATGCCACCAGGGCCACCTCTGCCTCGGTCACCGCCTGGGAGTGAAAACAGTGGTATAAGGATTACTTCAGGCTTTGGGGCCTTTCACTGGTTGCATTCTGTTCTCCAGGCGAAGTTCTGGTTTCCATACCCTGGATTGGGGCACTGCCAGTCTCCAGCTCAGTGCTGGATGTGTGTTCCTTCAGAGGGTTTCCTTGGGAACCTCTTGGAAGGAAACCAACTCTGTCTCCTCCACCACATCCCATGTGACCCATGGGTTCCCCAGGACTTCCTGGGCCCCCTGGACCTCCACTGAGCAGCAGTGGCATCTCCCCTGCATGCTGTTCATCGGAGACTTCTTCTAAGCAAGAGAAACTTTAAGTTTGTTCCCTTGAAAGTATTTCCCAGCAAACTACTCCATAGCAGCCTTGGCAGTTGGTGGGTCTTCATAAGATACTGTAGCATCGCCTTTGGACTTCTTGTTTCCTTGTCTCTGTAGATATGGATCATAGGTTGTCCGGTTCTCTTGTTCATCTTACCTTCACACTATTTAAGAAGTCTGCCAGATCAGCTAGAGACACATTGTCATTTAATACTTGCAAATAAATTGCACTGTTGTCAGCATCTTTATCTGGATCAACAGGTGGGCTTAGATCAAAATCTGGTCCTTCATCCTTGGGTTTACCAGCCTTGGACCACCTTACTTCCCAGGTCCTTTTCCACCGCTCCCTCCTTCCCGCCCACCTCCATGATTAAATCCCCCTCTTCCCCTGCCTGGTTATTAGAACCACTCATGCTCTGGTTCTCTCCTGGTCTGGAAAATCTTCCAGATTCCTGCCCATAACCACCCATGCTACTGGGGTGACCTGTCAGAATGAACTCTGCTGCTATGTTGGCTATATTGACTTGGAACCTGGCTATAGGATTCATTTTATTTATTTTTTTTTGAGGTGCGGGTAGCTAGTGGGCGGCTATTGCCCATAGTTGCTTTGTTGACCATAGCTACTCTATGGTCCATAGCTGCTCGGTTGCCCACAGGTATTCTTCTGAGATTAACTGATTATAACTAGTCAGCTGTGTAGAGGAATAGCTGGTAAGGTGTTAGGATGGTGGTGCCCAGTGACTGGCTGCATGGGGTAGCTCCCAGGTACCTGGGGATATCTATAGTTACTCTGTCCACACCTCAGGCTCAGCTCGTTATAACCCCTTGCTCTAGATTGAGGTTGACTAGTATCAGCAGGTGTGTTATCATCCTGTGGTCTTACAAGTGTAGTGGTTGCTGGCTGTTGTCCATAAACAAGGAAAGCCAGCTGAGTGCCAGATGCAGACTGGGCCGCATAGGAGACCTGGATGGTAGTTACCCTAGCAGTGGTAGTATCATAAGTACCAGTGCCTGTATCTCTGGACAGGCTGACTGTATGCCTGAGCAGGGGTGGAGCAATTGGAGTAGTATAATGTGTGGAAGGCTGTCCATAAGAAGTTGCATAAGTTGTTTGCCCCTATGTCACAGTGGTCCGAGCCTGGGTATAGCTGATATCAGTGGACTGTTCATAGGTTCATAACTTTGTTGCCCATATGCCTGAATGGTCTGCAAATATCTTGAGTGGGCTGGGTGATATAAGCACTGTAGCCCTGCTCAGCTGCAGCTTGGCTGTAGGTACTGTAATCTGTGGATGCTATTTTCTCTCCTCTTGTTTAAATCCTTCTTTATCATCTTTTCCATGAAGTCTACCATGAGGTCTCAATATACTACTGTGTTCTCTTTTGATGTCCACCTACACACCCCGTTCACTGTTTCTCTGCTCTGCTTTTTCTATCTACCTTCTACTACACAACACATTTTACTTATTTCTTATACTTGGTATTTATTTTTTACTAGCCTGCTAGAATGTAAGCACCTTAAAGGCAATGAAATTTGTTTGTTTGGGTACTCAGTATTATTAGTCACTTTTCACCAATCAGCATATTCTCTAGATAGAACATTCTATCAGCTAGAATTCTTCCTTTCTCCTGAATGTTAGTTTGTGTACAGTTGCAGATTCAACTGACCCAATTAATAGGACCAGTTATCACATAAAGGACCTTGCTGGACTAAACTTTCTTGTAAAGCACTTACCTCCAAATTTCCATTCCAACACTTAACAAATCTTAGTGTCATAAATAGTAGAAGAGTTTGGATAGCTAATATTATGTCATTACATTTCTTAATGTTCAGATTCCTTTTTGGTAACGGTATATTCTTTCAATAAGTAGTTATATTTTACACTAATTTCACATTTAGAATTTTACAGAGATATTCATGTGCATGACTCATCTATAAAAAGATATTAAATGTTTTTATTTTAATACCTTTATTTTTACTATCATAAATATATCTCCTTTTTTGAAAAAAAAAATTAAAAATTAATGAACTCAGGCTGCCTATGCAAAAAGGTATTTAATGGAATAGTAGCAGCTGAAAATCATATCCTATTCAAGATCGCACTAATGATATACTTTGAAAGGTTTTTTTCTTCTTAAAAACTTGGAATTTCAAAGCACAGTTCAGTTCACAACATTGCATAGTGCTACTTGGCAGGTAGAATTTCCACAGAATTGGAAACTTCAGAAGCTCTAATAATATACTAATTTTAATTTTGAGTACTAAAATTTGTGCTCATTGTTTACTAGGAAGTAGTAGCCTTAATCTTTTATAAAATGAAAGGCTATAGAATGAAAGACTATAAGAACTAAATAAGGAATTGTGTTTGAAATTAATCTGTGGCCTATTTGCAAGGGCCTTAAAGAAATGAGAATCAGTGTTTAGAGCAATATGTGCCAGCTACTTTCCAAAGGGCATGTCATTGGATGTCAGTCATAGCATAACAGACCACACCAGTAATGGTGACTCACATTAGCTGGTATAAAGGAAAGACAGGCTGCATGTTTATATACATTTTCCTTTTCTAAATGTAACTCCACCCCTTCAACTTCCTCAGGAATTCTGGCCCTTTGTAACAACATAATAGTTGAGAACTAAGGCTATAGAATTTTAAGGAAGAAAACATAAAAGTTAGCTGATGACAGTAACTTTATATTCCTTACCCACTTTGGTAAAATGGCCAGTGAAATAGAAATATATTAATCCCATTCTATACGGGAGGGAACATATTTGGAAAGAGTAGATGTCCCAGTATTGCCAAGCTGGAAATAGGTGGAGCCATGACATAGAATTATTATGCAGTTCTTTTGACTTACAACCCAAGGCTCTCTATACTCTGCCACAAAATTAGAAAGTTGGACTAGATAATTTCTCAAGTCTCCCTCTGCTGAAAAGCCATGATTGTCTCATTCTATTCACGGAGAGATGAAGGAGGTCATGAGTTGAAGGGGTGGGTAAATATTGAGAGTGGCAAGATGAGGAAGGCCTTTTACATGTTCATATGACCCAAATTGTGTAGTTTCTACTCAAAGAGAATTCCTTTGCATCTACTGGTGCAGCTAGATACAACTAGATAAAATGTATTTACTAATTTTGCTTATTTTTGGAGATATTAAATCTAAAGGATAGATACCTTTTAAGGAAAAATTTAAAAATTACATTCAACAATTTCTGAATGAAAGCTCAATTGACTATAACAGGATATTCAGTCAAGATCGAACTAATTACCATGTTTCATGACACTGATTTTTTCCTCCAATAGCCTGAATGTCTTAAATGTGTATCACTAGCTAAAAGTGGAATAAGAAGGGGAAAAAAAAAAAAACATTAAGGTCAGGGTGAATCCATTGCCTATGCTCCCAAAACAATACTAATATTTTCCCAGTGGTGCATTTGTAAAACCAATAAACATCAATCTTTAAAAATCATAAAGATTAGATGATTGAATTCATATTATAAGTAAATGATAAGAAAATCTTTGGTCAATGAGGTTAAGTATTAATCCTAACCCTAGTATCTAGGTTTTCTGACTCTTGGATGAATTTTCTTTTTAGATTACCATGGTGATCGCTATTCTTAACATATGAAAATAGTATTTAAAGTTCAGACTGATTCTTTTGCCAAGTGACTATAATACACTCCTTTATGAGAAAGCTTATCAACAACATTGGAAATATTATATCCCCTTTGGACTGATTAAGAAATCTACATAGCTTAGTCAGTTGACTCACAACCAAGGGGATACAAAAAAGACAACAACTAAGCACCATTAAATTTTCCTTTTTCTTCTCTGGGGCTTGCTCACTTAATGAAAATATTTAACTTAGTTAAAAAGTAAAATAAAACAAAATAAAAATTTTCATGGCGGTAAGTTAAATAAGCATGTACTTTTTTTGAACCCAAGCAGAATGTTTTATTCATTGTATCAGAGTTCTAAGCACATGCCAATTGTGTTAGTGTAACACTAGACTATTTTGTGGCTATTAGCCAAACACTGTGCAACTTAATATACACATGACCTGCTTTATATTTCAACGATTGAGTTCAAATGAGGTTGAAATTTTATTTGGATTAGATATTTTCAAATCTTTATTTCTATCAATATTTTATATTTTAAATTCTCCTTTGCTTTTAGCATCCCCACATGTTAAGAGAAAGTTAACGTGTATCCCCACTATATCTAGGAACCTTTAACTAATAAATCACTATGAAACTCAATGAAAATTTCTATGCTTAAATACTGTGGTATTAATATTTATGATAATTAAATACATTGAAAGATGTATCTGTATCTATGAGTAGGAAAAACACAATTTCATGTATTCCAAAGCATGGCACAGGAAATAGATTGCTTATTTAAAATGTACTGGTAATTCAAAAATATTTTTAGGGAACAGCCTGTCCTATAATAAACACTCAACAAAATGTTAACTATTCTCATTAACTGTCTTGCATTCTTAACCAGCCAACTTTCCAAACCCATTAATTTCTAAGGAATTATTTCTAAGTGTTATTTTCCTCATTTCCTGTGATTACTATAAAAAGGAAAACTAAGAAGATACAAAAATCTTAGGGTCACAAAAAGGCTTAGAAATTTCATTACATAGACAATTGACAAATATTGCCTATTCCCAAAGAACTTTTGACTACTACCCACTCAGATTGATAGTTTTAGCTTTGTACTTAAATTTGCTTATTCTTCTGGGTAGTACTATAGTTAGCATGCTTGGGTCTGTTTCCTTGATATGATTTTAACTTCATGAATTCAATGTTATATTTTTTGCCTATCACAAAATGCAGTATATCACCCTTGATAGAATTTTTGGTAACAAAATAATGTGTTTAATTTAATGGCTATTAGATGAAACTGTAGAACTATTTGTTTTCTAAGTAGCAAATTAGTACAGTCTTGAGTTGTTTTTTTTTTTCTTCCTTCACAGTAGCAAAATATCCAGGAGCACATATAAATATTAGCAAGCAAAGTGTTGGTTGTTCTGGGTCTTTGAGATAAACAGAGCTTTCTCTTATCTTTGGGAGTTTTCATTTCATTAGCAACAGCAACTGCCATTTAATATGTGCCTTCAATATTCAGGGTCTAGTGGACCGGGCTGGTAAGAATGCAAAACTCCAATTTCTACTACCAATAATGTCAAATTTAACTGTCAGCTAAAATAATGAAAAAGTAAGTACTTATCAGAATTAAAAAAAGAAAAACACAAGAAAATTAAACCAGTGAGTAACAATATAGTAAATACATCAAGGAAGAGCAAATGCCATCCATCAGAAACCATAATCAAAGTGTGTCTAATGCAGATTTGGTGGTTGGGATGAGGTCTTTAATGTATTAGGGACGAAAAGCAGAGCCTTGGAACAAATTAGAGCTTACATACTATAATTGAGCTTCTGCACAAAATATAGCTCTTAGAAAAATTGCTCAATAAATGAAAAGATGATTAGAAAATCTCCATCTTTCATGCTACAGAAGACACTTAAGCTAGTACTTTCAGGGAAGAGTGGGTGTGAGGATTAAATATCACAGAATTATATCATGAGCTGAGGTCATGTCCAAATTTATGCTCCTCATAAAAATTTTAAAAAGATAATATTTAGTTAATGTATAAATACTAACTATTACTAAGTAATACTATTAAAAGGATATCACAATGGTCCCATTAAAAGCAAACAGTCCATGGAATTGCTCTTCCAGCCAACTGGAAAAAAATCCCACAGTAAAAAATTATTATTATTGTTGAGGAAATACAACTTGATTTTTCAATTTGATGTTTCATCTTTTGAATGTTCACCATTTATTTTGCTTCTCAGTATAAAACCCTCAAAGATTTTCCTCAATGGTGGACAAATTTAAATATCTATTTTGCTGAATAGAGTTTAAAAACAAAATTTAGGAAGTACATTCCTGCTAAACCACAACTGTTAAATTTTGTTTTATAATAACAAAGGCATCACCCATTTAATTAATTATGCTTCACCTCATTCCCAAAGCAGACATGAGATAAATATGATCTCTAGAGTATCGCTTTTATCTTATATCAAAGACTTTGAAGAATTTAAAAGGATTTTTACAATCAGCACAGGACTATATTTGAAACACTGTAATTTTTAACTAAATAAAACATACTTTGAAATTGATCTACTCTAGTGAAATGATTGCATTAAGAATATGTGTATTTAGATTCCACATATAAGTGGATTTGACATAGCATAATGCCCTCCAGTTTCATCCATGTTGTTACAAATTGCAGGATTTCTTTTTTTTTTAAGCTGAATAATATTCCATTGTGTGTGTATATCTTTGTGTGTATGTATGTATGTACATTATGCATTAATTTTTCAAAGGACACTTAGTTTATTCCATACTTTGCTATTGTGAATAGTGCTACAATAAACATGAGTGTACAGGGATCTCTTCTAGATAAGGGTTTTGTTTCCTTTGGATCATGTGGTAGTTCTATTTTAAATTTCTTGAGGAATCTCCATATAGTTTTTCATAATAGCTGTACCAGTTTACATTTCTACCAACAGTGTATGGGGTTTGCTTTTCTCAACATTGTTGCCAGCATTTGTTTATATCTTGTCTTTATGATAATAGACTTCCTAACAGGTATGAAAAGCATGAGGTGATAGTTCATTGTAATTTTGATTTGCATTTCCCTGATAATTAGTGATATGGAGCACCTTTTTATGCATGTGTTGGACATTAGTATGTCTTCTTAGGAAAATATCCGTTTAGCCCCATTGCCTATGTTTTAGTTTTTGTTGTTGTTGTTATTGTTTTTCAATTGAGTTATGAGTTCTATATCTGTATTCTGGCAATGCTGCCATTGTTCCATGTATTATTGGAATGCTTTTTTATAATTGACTTCAGAAAATGTACCAGCTTACTTTAGAAAATCCGTTATATAATGAGTCAAAGGACAAGATTTCCTGTTCAATGCTTTCGCATTTTACTCAGCTTAGGGTTTTTGTTGTTGCTGTTGCTGTTTGATTGTTTTCCCTCCATAACTGCTTAGGTATTATTTGTAACTATTTTACATTTGGTTATTTTGATTTAAAGCTGCATGGCTGTACACATCAGGAAGATAAAGTATTTACTGTGATTTAAATTAGGAATCTCCCTCAAATTTATCATAAGTGTGATTCAGTTTTATTTGGATGTTTTCAGCCTACTCATGGAAATATGTGTACCAAGTCAATATCATACATGTAGTTGACTGATCGCTATTAATTTGAAATATGTGAATTTGAGAACTGCCTTTATTCATTAACAAGTCTTCCTTCACTCACAATGATCAAGCTGCTGAAACATCACTAACAGAATATTTTCTCTGTGTTGTTTTAGTGGTCATGATGAATTTGGGCTGATCCATTCTGCACACTGCTAGTTTTTTCTTGTGACTAATGGGCTATATCTGGCATGGCAATTTTGGATATTATCCTCTACCTTAATGAAAGAAAACAATGTCAACAAAATTTACAATGTTGGCTTCATTTACTAGAGCCAAAAAAACCATGAATTTATTATAAAATTGTTACCTAATCAAAAGTTAGGAATTTTCTGGATAACTTTTTAACCAAAACAAAATTTAAGTTTTCATAAACTTTACTGACGTTTTCTATATACTGTGAGTATTACATAAAACAACAATTAATAATGTCAAATTAAAATGTCAATAAAAATAATGGCTAATGTAGAAAAAATATGTTTCATAAAATGTAATGCTATTTGTACTGGTTATGAAACTATTGTCCCCACTTCAATTCCTTTATCTCTCATTCTTCTATACCTATTTTAAGTTGAGTTTCAATTTTCAGTTATCAGGAGAGACATATGAGAGAGAATATGTGATAGGAAAAGAGGATAAGAGACTTTCTCTTGTTTTTTGCTTGTCAGCCTTCCCAGCACAGGGATGTTCCTTTTACTCTTGTAGCTGTTTATTGCAGTCCCCTGACTCATCCTGTTCTCGAAGAACCAGTTTCAGTTGATTCTCACAGCCAGATGGAAGCTGCTTCTAGGCAGACTAGACACTGATCTGTGTCTAGGAGGGCCTCCTCCTAAGATTCTGGATTCTCTCATCTCCTTATTTCTCCAACTAGATGGGTAATTTCTCCTCTCAGTTATTACTACTTTGTTGTTTCAATATTTCTTCTTTTCCCAAACATTTATTTGACCAATCTCATATAATAGCAAATTCTGTGTGTTGAAATAGATAATAATGACTTTATTTTCCTTATCCTTCTTATGGACTATCATAAAGAGAGTTAACTTTCCTGGAGATGATCTAATTTTAATTGAAAAAAAAAAAAACGAGCAGAAATTTTCAATCTACAGTCTACCTATTAAATGTCAATCAACAGTTTATTGTCTATTTATACCATTTACTTTCTTTTTTTTGTTACTATATTTAAAAAAAATATTTGAGACATGTATGAAGTATGAGTGCTTAAATAACTATGGTGGGGCATCTGTTTTTGGTTTTGGTGTCATTTTTGTTTTTTGGTCTAATCTGTGACCTTTGGGGAAATTATTCCCCCTCACCCTCAAACACACACAATATGCCATGTGATTCTGGTTTGCCAATCATAAAACCACATGTCACCTAACTTCAGAATTAGACTAGTCAAATTCTCTTTCCCAAGAATGTTAATCATGAGTGCAGACCAGAGGTAATTTGGATTGAACTATATCCATGGCAATGTCTAAAGTAATGCAAGTATTTTAGCTTTTAATATCTATGGTTACTGTCCACAAGCCTGATTCTTTAACTCTTCCTTCTATCCTGGGAGCTACCAAATACATTTTGTTTGTTTAAGTAAATAATGATTGATTTCTTAATATATATAGCAGTTTTGCTTATATATTGCATTTTAGATGTCTGCTTTTCCACATGAATTTCTCAGCTATGTGTTTGAATAACTATGAAAAGATATATTTTTTCCCATCTTTAATCATGGAATTAGAGAATCATATCTGCTCTAATATTTTTGTACAGCGACATAATGTTTTTGTGAAATATAGTTTTAATATAAACTTTGGGAAATGTAATTGGCGCTGTAATTGTTTATGTATAGGGTTAATTGTGTTTAGGAAATTGGCTTACATAATATTTTTCAAGCTTATTTAATAATAACAAAATATATGGAACCAAAATTAAAGTTATACCTTAAGTTTTCTATTGATACACAGAGAAATTACTAGTGTCCCACTCATTTTGTTAATTCGTATATACATTTATTCAAAAATATTTATTGTATTCCATATGCTAGGCCCTGTGGTAGATATTAGGGAGGAAGAGTTAAAAATAATTCTGTCATCAAGGGAGTGATGAACAATTACAGCAGTACTGAGCAGCATGATAAAATCTATTATAATGGCAGGCACAGGATGCTATAGAGGCATAGATGAATGTCATCCTGTCAGCCTAGAAAGAAGAAAAAGTTTATAAGAAGATGTGATAAGAAAAGAAGAAAAGAAAAAAAAAATGACAATAAACTTACACAAAAGAAACTAAATTTTTGCAATTTTTTTTTTTTTTTTTAGAACAAAGAATTTGTGAGGGAAATATGTGAGATCAGGCAATAGACAAGATCCATTAACCCATGTATGCCAAACAAAACTTTATTTTTTGCTTGATATCCTGTTAAAGAATGAAACAATAATTAAAGACCATGTAGATCTATTTTTTTGTGTATGGTTGTTCATTGTTGTGGCAGGTAAATTACTTAAAATAATTCCTCCTTTGATTAAAAATTATTCAATAATTAATAGCAGGAATTTATACATTATAAATGCAATACTATGTAACTTTTCCCCTAAACTTTTATTAAGGTTGTGATCCTTTAATATAAATTTGTTCAGCAACCAATAGTAATTCTAGATGTATGGAAATCAACTGATAATTTATTGAGGGTATATATATTTATTAGACATATGAATAATGTTTGTATTTGAAGTGTCACAAATGTGAGTAGTCACAACTCAGTTATGTGTAATATGAGATATTTATTTCAATTTGTTGTATTAGCTGCTACTAGCACTGTTTTATTGAATCTCAAAAGCAGTGCAGTGGGAAATTTGCCAGTAATAAAATCTTGCCAATAATAATGTCCCAGTTTAACCCAATAATCATCCAAACACTTCTAGTTTAAAACTCAACTGTAAAGGTTGAAGTTTGTAATGATTTTTGTTCTCAGTTAAAGGTTGCTTTTATAAGCATTCATGCCCCTCTCAATTAAGCATTCTGAGTGGGCATCGAGGCTACCCTCTAACCCAGTGAATCATCGTAATCATCATTTACTATGTTTAAGCTTCAATAATAAGCACTAATTCTTTTTAGTAATTTTTTAAAATGCCAATTCTAAGTACTCTT
>NW_011888839.1:10140827-10145798 GCF_000151845.1 Pteropus vampyrus | reverse complement strand
TATATAAAATATTTCTTCGCCAGGCAAGTGTTGGCTTTACCCAATGTTAGTTTTTAGCAGTAGAAAGGGAAGGGTCCTTCCTTGTTTTCATTGAGTAGGAATGGGATCTACTTGCTTATTTTTACAAAAATCCTGAAGAAATTTCCTTGGTTTCTTAATGGCCCAAATTAAAGCCTTTCAAACTGGGAACCAATCACTGGTAAAGATAATAGATTTAGGCTATCATTATTTAGGCTAATCATGTAAGGGGGAATAAATATTGGGTATCAATCACAGTATCCACTATAACCAAATAATATTTTATTTAAATGAAGCTCAAGTGCTCAGAATTAGAGTAATTATAGTTCTTGGTTTATTATACACTCTTGCCATTAGTCTATGAATTACTCAGTTTTGATATATATGGATGGCTGGCTGGATGGCTGGCTGGCTGGCTGGATAGATGGATGGACAAACGGACGGACGAATGGATAGGTAGAGAAATAGGTAGATCGATGGAAGGTGGAGGAGAAAGAAAGAGAGGGAGAGGGAGGAAGAAAGGGAGAGAACATTTTTAGTCTTAAAATAAATGTGTTTTGATTTTAGAAAAACTTAGAACTTAAAAGTTTAGTCTCTAGCTTTGGGACCTAGAGCAAGATATTTACATGCTATTAATAGAAGTTAATTCAAAAACTTCTTTTGAGAATTGAATGAGATAATTCATTTAAAGCCATAATCCATTATCTCACCAACAAGACATAATCATGGTGTATTTTTTGTGGTCTTCTGCTTTCTCTACAACCAGACATATATAGTGAAAACTTTTTCCTTTTGGTGTACTGGTTCTCAGAGCACAGTCAGAAAAAAATACAAAAATGTAATCAGTAATTTGGGAAATGTGAAAATCCAGTGTCCATCTCAGTTCTTGGCTAAAACAGCTTCCCTAAATCTATTTTCTTATTGTGCACTATTGCCTAACTTTTTCTTTTTGCATCTTGTCTCTGTACCCTTTTGTCTTCTCCTCTTTCGATCCTTTGCAACTTTCTAACTACCCAAGGCCCCACTTATCCAGAGTACTCTACTCACAAAGAAAGTGCCATAAGCTATCTTACATTATTCTTTTGCCTATTCATATTAACCCTGGATAGAAAGAAAAAGAGAAGGAGAGGGGGAGTGTGTGGGGGGCGGGGGGAGAGAGAGAGAGAATGAATGGGAATAAGAATGAATGTGAGTTTTGGAGTGGAGAGCTACATTTCTAAATGTTGGTTAAAGCACAACTGAAAGGGCACCTTTAAACATTGTTGGTGATAATGTTAACTGATTTAAACATGCAGAAAGCTTCTTGCTAATGTGCATCAAAACTCTCCATTCATTTATTAATTTAATTAATATTTAAAGATCACCTTTCATATGCCAAGAAATGTCCTAAATGTGGTGAAATAGCTGAGAACATAAGTAAGAAAACATATGCCCTCAGCAAATAACATTGTATTTAGGGTAGAAAAAGTACACAGCGATTTTTACAATGTCTAGTGGTTTAGGTGGTAATAAGGGCTATAACAAAAAGTAAAATCTGAACAAAGTAAAAAAATGTTAAGGTATAGAGTGCCTTGTTACACATGATGGTCACTCAGGTGGTGGGCATCTCAGATAAGTGTTGCATAAGCAAAGACCTGAAAGAAGCGAGGAAAGGAGCTGCATTGCTTTGTGGGGGAAGAGCAATCCATATAGATGGAATAGTGTTTAAAAAGTGCCTGGGGAAGGAGCATGTTTGACATGTTTGAAGTAAAACAAGTGGCAAATGTAGAAAAAAAAAAAAAACAGGAAAGAAAGACAGATCAGAAAGATGAAATAGCCAGATCAAGTAGGCCTTATAAGATATGGTAAAGACTTTTAGTGAGTGAGATAAATGGACAATCTTTAGTATATTTTGAACAGGAGAGATATGACAATGACTTAGATTTTAACAATATCCTTCTAGTTGTGGATAATGTAAGAGGGAAAGGATAAAATAATTCATGTAAGACACGATGGTGCTAAAAAATATATAGTTACAGTGGCACAAGTGTTAAGAAGTAGGTGTGGGGCACATTTCATAGAAAGATCAGTGGGATATGCTAGTGGAATGGATATACATTTTCAGGAAATATGAGCATCCTAAAATGACTCAAGTTATTTTACTCAGCAACCGAAAGAACAGAGGTGCCACCAATTGAAATGAGAATAAAACTTGGAGAACGATTTTTGTGAAGTGGAATCCAAAGGATTTTTTTTTCTTTCTTAGATATTTCGAGTTTCATATGCTATTGTTGGAGACATTATTTAGTTAGACTTATAACTTTTGATTTTAGGAGAGTAGCCCGGATTAGAGCTTCACAGTCAAGACTCTTCGGTATACGGTAATTTAACCCATAAGAAGGATGAGATTAACTAGAGAGTGAATCTAGGGAGATCCTGAAAACTGTACATGTTCTTTAAACCAGGAATTCCATTTTTAAGGAGTTATCTAAGGGTTCTAATCATATATGCAAACTAAGATTCCCCTACAAGAATATCATCACAAGATGTTTTATACTAAAAGATTTTTAAAAATTAACAATTTTTTTATGAATTGATTTCAGTAAAGCTATGAAATTAAATTGAAATCCTTACTTACAAATAGTACTTAATGACATGTGTGTGTATATATATATATATATATATATATATATATATATATATATATATGCAGATATATTAGAAGTGCATGGTTAACTATTCTTACATTTCTAAGAAGAAATTGGGAAAACATTACACATAATTTTTGAGTTTTAAACATTATGTATTTAAAACAGTTTATATTCATTTTTACTTTGAATAATTGCTCTCAATTTTACATTAATATTAAGTCAATTCATGATATAGATATGATCAAAGCTGTCCTCTGAAGGACTTAGGCTTTTGCTTTCATGTATATCTCTTTTTTGCTGAAATACTAATACCTCACTCCATGGGAGAACTCAGAAATTTTCATGGTACAAACCCCTGAGTTTTAAACAAAGGTATTTACTTTGAAACTGTGACTTCTCAAGCATTCACAGAGGTGAGTGACTTTTCAAACACCTCAGTCTGTTTTGCAAGATATTATCAGGGAAGAGTGGCTTCTTGTGAGGAAGTCTATTGATAACTTGTAATGTGATTGTAAAAGTGAAGCATATTATTTATCTGGTCTGTTACTTGTGAAACCTAAACAAAGCCAGGCATAAAAATCATCATAGGAGGGGCACAGTAAGCCTTGAGACTAGTACTGAATATTTGGTAACTCTTAATGTTACACATACTAATGTAAATTTGATTTTCTCTATTTCTAGTTGATAGTCCAAATTATGATGTCAGACATATTTTTTCTATGATGACACTAAGGGAGATGGTGACTTGGAGTGACTCCTTTAAATAAAATTATCTAATATACATACCATATCAATTCTAAAATAATTTATAACTTGTGTTAGCAAGTATCTTACTTTGATACCACACTTCTCTTAGCTAAGGGAGTCTCCTATATATAATTTAACTTATGATAGCAATATAAATAATTTCTGTGTATGAAAAAAGTGAAGTCCACATAAACTAAATGACTAATGCTTTATTATCTAGACCTACACATGTGTTCTGCCTTATTTCCTCCTCAAATATAAATTTGGAGTTGGTAAATAGATTTTTGTATTTAATAAAATCTAGAAACACTTCAGAATCTAAAATATTAGTGGCTAAATAACGAGTCATTTTGTGACTCAAATTATATATTTTATAGCTTAGAAAAGTGAGATGTTTGAAAAGTTTATTTTATTTCTTATTACTTTAAAATAAATGTGGAAAATTCTACTCTATCCACATACAAATGATTTCTATAATCTGACAGTTTGGAAAACAGCTTTATGAAATGAGTTTTTACAATATGCTACTTTCTTTGATAACTTTATGCCGTTTTCCAAATGTGTTTAGCCTTGCACACATATTCTAAAGAAGCTGTCACACAGAGATATATATCCCTTGTATAAATCTAAATAATGAACAAAAACACATATAGGCAATTTCAAAAAACTTTCTTGTAAAAGTTGCAGGAATTCTCCGCATAATCCTCCCTAATCAGCCCAGTGCTATTGTCAAATAAATTATTCTGCGATTAAGAAGAAAGTAATTTTTAAGTACTCACACTAATGAAACAATTAAGAATCTATAATAATGACTTAAATCGTGGAAATCTATAAGCATGCTTGATATTACACTCTTTAGTGAATTTTTTTTTATTTCATTTCTTCTGCTAGTAGTTTATCAGAAAGTAGTAACCAAATGATTGATTTAATTTGAAACTACTTGTCTCTTCTACAGCACTTGATGTGATAACATGCTCATAGACCAATAAATAAAAGAATAATAGTAGGAAGACTCTAGAATATGCCAACTTCTGTCTTTATAACAACCAGATAGTCAGAATAAAGAACTGAGCAGGTAAAGAGATAACAAAATAAGCCATCTTCATAGACCTTGTCTCCACCAAGCCAATTCTCTTCATACTCTGATCCGTTGAACTTAAAATTAGCAAGTGGAGTATTGAAGAAACTCCCCAAGAAAACGTTGGTATAAAAACATCAAATTGTATACTTTAATTAGACTATAATTTTTCTTTCAGGGGGAATACTGTCATCTTTGCCAAAGAAGAAAGCATTTTTTATGCCAAAGTTAATATGACAATTCTGAAATTTGAACTTATCCATTTGGTGGAAAGCTAGCAGGAAGTGACAGACTCAAACATCTTGCTGCTTAACTTTGATATGTCTATAATATTTGGGCAAAATTCTCATTATTTCTTTTATGAATTTGAAAAAGTACTTATTTATTTTTGTGTTTTGGAAGTCGAAATGTGTTCCCGAATGTGAGAAATCCCTTTTACTTCACCATATGCCATCTTGTCTTTTTGACACTCCAAGCCTGGAAATATCTCAAGTGTGC
>NW_011888839.1:10122501-10138556 GCF_000151845.1 Pteropus vampyrus | reverse complement strand
TGTGTCAGGCATTGCTGAAATGCAGTGATTGTAAAGGACATAAGAGTCAAGAAATCAGTGAACTTTGATGCTGAGGCATTAGCATTTTTTTTTTTTTAATATATATTTTTTAAGCAAGGCAACCCTTGGTTGACTTCAGAGATTGCAAAGACCTTGTCAGCTTACAATCCTTTTTTTTAATTTTTTTTATTTTTTAACACCTACTGCACCTGGTCTTCCTAGGTGGTCTCCCATCCAAGTACTAAGCAGGCCCAACTCTCCCTAACTCAGCCTTGTTATCAGTGTGGACATTAAGCATGCTAACAATGGTACTTGTATGTCTATATTTTAACTGACTGTAGAAGGTAATACTGATAGTAAAAGTTATGATTCTGGAACTCTATTCTTTAGACTTCAACTCTCTGTAATCATTCACTTACATCCTTTGACTAGACAGATATAATCATACTGGACAATTGACAACTGGATCAATAATTCTAATAATTAGTCTGAAACTATAAAAATAATGAAGTTTTAGATATTTATGAAGTCTAGTTAAAGGGAAAAGATTTAAAATACACAAAATATTATTCAAGAGCATCTCTAATATACCTTATTGATTATTTTAACATCTCCAAAAAACTCTTAGGTTCCATTACTTCTTATACATTTTGAAATCTTTAGTACACTATGAATTCATAAACATCATTTACTTTCACTGTGCTCAAATCAAGGATATTACTTTTAACTCTCATTTATATTCTTATTTTACACAAGTTAAAAATAGCTATAATTTTAAATAAAAGGACTTAGTTATACAAAGCTCAGCTGTGTGCCTGTTAGTAAAAGAGAACAAGCTGAAGCTTTGCTATAAATGCTCCTCTGGGGTTCATTCTGAGGTACTCTGTCATATGGGAAAACAATATGTTTTTCTCTGTTTCTAGTTGTAACCTCTCTTAGGCAGCCTCAAAAGATTTACCAAATTTCCTAACAATCAGTATTTTAGTGATAGCTGGTGTATTGGAATATTCTGGTAAACTTTAACCAGCGTTTGGATAGCCAACTCCCCATGAAATAATCTTGTGTTTTTCATCAGTGTACTTCTTTTTTCAGTATATATAAAATATAGCTTGCTCTTAGGTACTTGTTTATTAACTTTATTTTTATTATATGGTAATGAAACCAGCCTTAATGATTGTACATTTTTCCTTTCATTTAATATATGCCATTTTACTGTATTTTAAATGAAGGGAAAAATGTACAACCATATCTTGACAGAATATATTCATTCTTCTTCTTCTCACTCTCAAAAATGCCCCATTTTGCACAATAAAATTATAAGGTCACTCTAGTTATTCATATATATTTATTCTTACTTTCTTACCCTATCAGAAACTGTCTTCCTCTTATACTCAATCTCTTCCTACCTACTTTTGCCTATGTTTGGGGTATTTCTGCCACATATCAAAGAACTGAAAACAAAATCGACAAATGGCTTAACATATTAGCTACTATTTTAAAAATAATTCTACGAATTGACCCTCAATTCTTTTGTTTACATAGTATTGTCTGGGGGCAGTGACATAGTTAGAAGGTCCAAAATGGCTTTACTCACATGGACAGGGTTTGGTACCTGCTGCTGGATAGTTTGGCCAGGGCTACTGTCTGAGTTCTCAGTTCTCCTCAGATTCAAAAGCAGGAGAAATACACTTCACACTTATGAAGGGATGATCATATCAGGAAAGAGATCATGGGATGAGAGATTATTGTGTTACTCTGGGAATTTACTAGGACCTGCTTATTAATCAGTATGCTAGGCAAAATCTTAAGATCACCCTGAAAATCCTGCCCCCTCTACAGTGTACATGCCCATATAATCTCCTTTCTTTGAGTGTGGGAGGGAGTTGTGAATAAGATGGCAGCGTCTTTTCCCTGATTAGATTGCATTGAAAGGCAGAGGCATATGATAGTTATTCCTGTGATTATGTTGTGTTATGTAAGATTTTTTGTGGTTGACTGGAGAGAGATTCTCCTGTTGACTTTGAAGATGTAAGCTGCTGTGTTGGGAGAAGCCACATGGCTTGCACCTGGGGGCAATCTTAAATAGCTGAAAGTGACCCCAGGTTGAGACTCAGAAAAAAAACGGGGACTCAGTCCTGCAACTAAAAGGAATTGAATTCTGCTAACTACCTGAATGACATTGGAAAAGTACCCCGTGCCTCAGATGAGATTGTAGCCTTGACCAATAACAACTTCAGCCAGGTAAGACCCAGAGGATAGGACCCAGTTCATCCATGCAAACACTTGATCCATTTAATCTGAGACAGAAAGTTCATGCTGTTTTTATACTTCTAAAAGTGTGGTAATTTATTGTACAGTGATAGTGAAGTTATATAATAAATGTCTTAGTCAGCTCAGACTTCTATAGCAAAATCTCATAGACTGGATGATTTACATAACAGAAATTTATTTCTCACAGTTTTGGAGGCTAGAAGTACAAGATTAAGGTGCCAGCATGCTTGGTTTTTGAAGGATCTCTTCTTGGCTTGCAGATGGCCACATTCTTGCTGTGTTCTCACATAGTGCGAAGGAGATGAACTCTCTGGTGTCTCTTCTTATAAGTGCACTAATCCCATCATGAGGACCCCACATTCATGACTTTATCTAAACTCAATTATCTCCCAAAGATCCCATCTCCAAGTACCATCATATTGGGATTAGAGCTTTAACATATGAATTTAGAGGGGCACAATTTAGTCAACAGCAATAAGGGAAAATAAATGGTTGATCTCCTTAATTGTCAGATTCAGGTGCACATCTTCAAATAGCAACCTGGAGCTGCTGGGGCCATGTCCAGTCAGTCTTTCATACACTCTCATTCTGAACTTTATTTATCATTATCTTTTTGTCAGAGTTATTACCATTTCTTTTAGCCCAACAGAGAATATTTTTATAATTGTAAGCACATTACATTTCTCACTCATATTCTTTCTCTTTCTCATCTTTCTCAATTATATTAAATCAATATCCTCGACAAAACTTCCCTGTCTTGACAGTTGTTGCAATTTGACCTCCTTCCTCATCAAGGAGAGACAGTTATATTCAAAGTACACATTTGAGAATTTGGGTAGATAAAATGATTATTTTTTAACTTTTTCACTGTCACTTTGAAATTGTTATACATCCAGTTTTTACTAAAACTCCTGTTCCTAAGACATGTGTAGATTCTTTTCTGCTTCCCCACGTTACTTGTATGAATATTTTTGTGTCACTGCTGTTATTTAAATTTGCTTCATGATTTATTCTAAATCTACCAAGTATCCTGTGTGATGATTCCATCTATCTAGCACTTTCACTTTACAATTTCTTTACACACTCAGCTTTAGATACCTCCATCTATTTGGAAGTTGACTTTCATGGTCAACACCTAGATCTGAACATTTTTGAATTAAACATTTCCAAGAGATTTGCCTTTTGCTTAAATACTCAGTTTTCCACAGAGCAAGATGATGTTGTACTAACATGGCTAAAGTATTGTGTAGATCTATGTGGCCCAAGATGGCTTATCATAACTGCATTCCAGCTAATGAAAAAGGGAAATGGAATGGAGCCAGTCCCTTTCTTGAATGAACACACCGTAGAAATTGAACTCATCATATTTGACCACATCCCATTGTTTAGACATGGCCCTACCAGCTCTGGTGGAATAAATTCTGCATGACTATTTAACCAGCTAAAATACTGGGAAAAAGGATGTTGGCGGGAGATGGGATATTTTTAGGTTGCTACAGTTGATAGTAGAATGTTCTGAGGTCTTCTGGGATCCTGGGGTATTATTATCTATTTCTATACAATGTAATTCAGCAGATAATAAACAGAATTGGTAGCATTTGATTTACATTATATTGTAAATCTAAAATTGTGACCATGATTTAACAATTATATATGGAACTAATGACTGAATTTTAAACATTAATATTGTTTCAGTTATCCCAGAAAGTACCGTTATGATAGTGAATGAATAGAGACATAAACTACTGCTGGTTTAGCCTGGGCAGGTGCCTGTAATTCTCCAGTTTGCTATTGTTGAAGGAACAGGTTATTTAGAGTCAGATAGACCGAAATACTAATGATCATCACAGCTCTAACACATAGTTACTTAGTGTCTTTAAATTTATTACTCTCATCTGTAAAAACAGAGCTAATTGTTATTTCAAGGTTAAGAAGATTAGAGATAGCACGTAAAGTGCCCATTGGTGCCTGGTACATGTAAGACACTTACTAGATGGTGAATAGTATCATTAGTATTTTATGTGTTGACCTTGTTCTTGAACATAAATTGTTATCGTCTTTTCCACTGCTTTATATCTACTAAACATATTCTTTTCTAACATCTCCAAAAATTCAAACAATCTCAATTTGACTAATACAAAATTATTTCCAAAAAAGAAAATAATAACTTTCTGCCTATATTGTGCTCTGGCAAAGCACTGACCTTGCTTAACTAGTACAAATTGATATCTAATTTGTTTTGTAAAAACCCTCATAGCTTTCTTCAGTTCATCTACTATTAGTTGTCTCTCTCAAACAAAATCTCTGATTTTCCTTCTTCTGTTCATTTCCCATCCACAACTCTATCTCAATAGATGACCTTACTTCCCACTTTAGAAAGGGCAATATCGAAGTCAAACATGAATTTGCTTAACTCACTGAATTTTGCTAATTTATACAATAACAAGAAATAGTCATATAATAACCTTTCACTTCTTACCAAGAGGGGATAACATATCTATTCTGAGAAACTGAAGTATTATGAGGTTTGATCTTATTTAAAGGCTTATGTTATTGTGAGAGAAAAAAGTTACAGTATCCAATGCCTAAATATGTTTTTCCTCTTATTAACAGGGCCTACCTTGAGGAAAAATTTGCCTTTAAATTTTAGTGAAAATGTGTTCTGCTATGAAGAAATCCAGATATATCAAATACATGAAAGTTAGACTCAATAGGATTCTTAATCACAGTAAGATTTTTTTTAATAAGAAAAAAGAAAAAAATGTTACCATCATTATATAAAAATACAAGACAGAGTATAAGCTAGATTGAAAATAACTGGCAAGTCAGCTTTTCTTAATAATAACCTTTTTTAATGATTTAATTACGTAAAGTAACTGCACCCAGAAAAAAGAGGCCAATGACTTTTAAGGGGCATAATATTCCTTTGTAGCTTTATCTTACAGATACTAAAAAGAATATATGATTGATGATCTTCGATACTATTCTATTAATCATATAGAATTAAAAAATATACATTGTTATTCATCCCATAAAAAAAAGATATTAATCTGAGCAAGTTTCTTGGTGCTCCATTTGAGAGAGCAGTTAAAATACCCCAAATCTGAAACATAACTTTAATTATTTTCTTATTATGAAAAAAACAATGAAAATGGAAAATTTTGGTTGAATTTCATTACATTAAAGTTTTGTACTGTGAAATATTAGCAAAATTCAGTGAGTTAAGCAAATTAAAGTCATCTGCATCTGAAGATTTATTTCTCTAACAAGTTTATTAATGTGCAGTCCTTTGTGTATACTGAAAAATAGTTGGAACTCATGATCAAATATCCATGAATATTCTCTCACCTGTTTTCAGATCTTTAGTACATGCATTTGGGAGAAGGAAGAGAGAGAGGAGCGAGAAATTGATCATTTCTGTCTGAATAACTTCTGCTGAGTTAAAATAATTATTATAATCCAGCAATATTACCAAACATTCTATATGAAATCCACAAAAATACACTAATTTATATAGTATGTTTTCACTACAAATTCTGGTAGTCTTCATGTCGTAATGTTTATAGAATAATTTAAGCGATTAATCTTTTTTAGAGCATACGGATTTTTCCCCAGTATATTAATTACACTTTTGAGATGAGCATTTGAGTAACATCTTTTCAGTTCTCTTTTATATATTAGGGAAAAGAAAAGCAACTGAAACGTTACTTAAACTTTAAGAGAAGGAGTTGTTTTCCATGTTCCACTTTATCAAGCAAAGACAATAAGACCTCATGTAAATTATGAAATCATAAATTATCAAACCATTGATGACATTTATAAAGTGATAATACTATTGATTTATTCCAGAAATATAATGTAAAATTCCTTAAAGATTTGCTTTTGAAAACTATGATTATGGATTAAATGATTAACAACTATTTTGAAAAGGATAAATGACTTTTTTACTTAAATACAATTTCATTTTAAGATTCTTTTATTCATGTAAAAAATTAGTTAAGAGGAAAATTAGTGTTAAAAATGTTTTAAAAATATTCCCCTTGCTTTCTACCAGATTACCAGTGATCTTCTTTCCAAATCCAGTTTTTATCTTTTCTGTAATCGACTATCCTGACCATTCTTTTTTCTTTCAACTCTTCCCGCTCTTGACTTCCATTACCACAGTTACTTGTGTTTCCTCTTGTGCCTCTGGATTGCTTCTTTTTAGGCTCCTACTTAGCACCTTCTTTCTGGCCCTGTTTCTCAGCACTGGCATCAACCATGTACCACCTACTATCTTCATCCTTCTCCCCTGTCTTACTCTTGCTGGGTAACCTCCATGAGTCTAGTCTCACCGAGTCACCCAACGTCTGATGATAGGCCCCGAATCTAGTTCTCTAGTTCTTATTTTAAAGAATCTTAATTTTCAGTTGAATTTGTACATCTCCTAAACTTCAGATTCTTATTGCAAATTATTTGCCAAATATTTTTCTATAAACCTCAAGTAGTTAATAGTAAATAATTCAACAGTTGAACTAATTTTCACCCTCTTCATCACAGATCTGCTTTTAACTTTTTATACAAAAATATTGATAGGTATCTGTATCATATATTCAAGTAATTATTGGATTTTCTTTATTTCTCTGCTCTCGAATACACACACATTTGGTCACCATGTTCTTTAATACTTAAATTTGAAATACTTATTGATGTACATCTATCCCCTTATCAGTCTTTCTCATCAATCTCTTGATCTCTGAACTATATTAAGCTATTGTCACATCTAGCATCTTGGAAAGCTCTCCATGTCCTTATGCACTGTCTGTCTCATCCAGTAAATCTTTCACACTGTAACAACATTCGTTTTCCTAAATAAGAACCTGACCATTTCACTAAAGAACTTTTACAGTGGTTTCCCTTCCCAATTTCTTAAAATGGCACATGTGACTCCACAGTCTGACCATGAGCTTATTTAATGCTGCATCTCTTTTCAATATCATGAAATCAGTTCTGTGGTGACATTGGACAATCCCTTCTATCATAAAACAGTGGTTTTCAAATCTTTATATGCATAGCAAACAACAAGAGAGTTTGATGCAAGTACAGTTTCTTTGTCCCCAACCAGAGATAATATTTTAGATGTCTGGGGGGAAACCCAGGAATCAGTAGTTTCCATGTATATGGCTGAGTAATATGATGTAAGTGATCTATGGATAGTAATTTTAAAGTCTGCTTAATGTACTAAGCCATGGCATTTTTGCTCTAGCTGTGTCTTACTGCCTGGAGATACTTTTTTTTTTCTTTTTGTCCTACACTGATGCCTACTCATTCTTTCAGACCATCTCTGTGAATATTCACTTCTCACTTCCATTTAATCAGTTATTCTCATCTCTGTGCTTCCATATAATTTTGTACATTTTTTAAATTTGCTACAATTTTAAGTCATTACATTTATGACTAACCAATTACATTGAAAATTCTTGATGTCATCTCCATTTCAGTTCTAGTCTGAAGTAGAAGTTTAATAGCTCTTTACTGTATTTAACTGAATATATTCTACTTATCTGTGGATATAATTTTTAAAGTAAAACACTACCAAAAATATAAAAGTCTTAAACATCAACGAGATGTTCTTTGTTATATTTAAATTAGTCATTTGTAAGATTTGCAGATGACAATTTATTCAACATATGAAAGAATAGGATTCAAATTTATCTCACTGGTTGGAGTAACTGGAATGTGATATATATGGCTAAATACATAGTGCCATATTTATGTTAAAAATTAGTTGTACCAAGACTAGATGTGGGAAACTTATTGAGTAATAGTCCATGTGAAAAATAAGAGGTTATATTTGATTACAAAAAATACAACTCATGAGTGTTATTTGACTGGCAAGGAAGCTAAAGCAATTGATGCCTAATCACAAGGAGAGAATAATACCTCTGCAAGCTACAGTGATGAATACAAATATTAAATGTTATCTTGATTCTGTGTCACCATATAGGAATATTTATAAACTAGACCTGTGTCTAGAGTATCCATAAAAGAACATGAAAATAGTTTGGGAATGGTCACTTGATAAATTATTGGAAGGCCTGCTTGGAAAAAAAGAATAAATATATCTGTGCTCAGTTTATGAAACAGTATAATGGAGAGGAGAGAGATGTTCTGGATTTGCTTCAGAGATAACTAGAATGGAACTCATTCTGGTGAGGCAAAAGTTAGCTCAGGATAAATAATTTTCAGTTGAATTTGTACATTGGAATAAAGCATGTCATGAATAACAAATTCCTTGTTCCTGAAGAATTTAAGCTCACCCATCATGGAAGGTTTCCTGTCCTTACCTGGGTGAGCCTTGTACTAGATAGACAACCTCTGAACTGCCTTTCCTAAGATTTCTACTTTAGAAAAATTTGTTTGCTGTTGCTTGTTGCATATTTTTCCCAAACTTTTCAAGTTCTTACTCAAATTTAATCTGTTAATTTCATATAAACTATGTGTGTATGTAAAAATACTGCTCAAATGAACTTAGATGGAGGTAATCCTATTTCAACTGAATACAAACTCATATCACATGCTCACGTGTATGCATGCACACGCGCGCATGTGCGCACACACACACACACGCACGTGCACACACACACTAATTTACACAGAGTTACAGTTAGAAATACTGCTGCTATTGCCATATTCTGATGTAGGATTCTTTCTGTTTGTCATTTCTCAGACTTCCTCTCTTAATGTGATATACAGTGAGATGCAGAGAATGAGTGGGCATGAAGGACAAAGGAAGTTTTTTCTCTACACTGACCTAATGAGTTTAGCCATTTCACAGAGCAGGGCTTTTTTTATTGTAGCCACCTCTCCCTAGTCTTCTTCATTTTTTTCCTATTTCATTTTGTACCACTGGCTGAACTTTTGCCTAATAAAAATAAATTTGAAGTAAAAACAAAAGTTCTTGGATGATTAATTTACGTTCATTATGTTAAGGGACTGAGAACTATTATCAGATAAGTAGATAAATGTTTTTGGGACATAGGGCATTTTGTGGAAGGTGAGCTATGGGATGACTGGTAACTCAGAAGAGAAGGAAGCCACTTAGGATGGCTTATGGGACAAGAGCAATAAACAAGCAACAATAATTGTTAAAGGTCTTTCAATTTTATTGAATACTTTGCAAATGTTATGTCATGGAATCCATACAGCCACCTATAAAGTAATCATTATTAAGCCTTTCTGGAAGTGAAGAACACTTTAGTTACCTACTTAAAATCACATTGCTAATCCATGACATGGCTAGACTTTAAATAAGAATTTATCTTAAATTATTTTCATTAATTCAACAGATATATGCTTATGTAATTTCCACAATAATTTTATATGTTTGAAGGACAAGGAGATTATGCTCCAAGAAGTATGTCAACTTTCCTATGGACAAATAAGAAATGTTAGAGATGGAATTTTAGTCCAGGTTTAATAATCACAAAGTCTGTTCTCCCTTCATGCTTCAATCGGTGGAGAGTGGCACTCTGTGTTTTTTCTGTTACATTTAATTTACCTTTCTATCACTGTCTGAATTTGAAGATAATTCCTAAAATGAGGGTAGTCAAGATTTCTGGCAATGCTTTGGAAAGTTGGAGTCATCCCCTTCTAATTGTTTTTTCTCCCATTCTTTATTACCTGTTTAATCATGTTTTGTCTCTTCCTTTGTTATTCCTGAGTTATTTTCTCTTTATTTCTTAGCAGTTTTCTTGTAATATAAAAACTTGCTAAAATATTAACGTGTATGTAAAGTCAAGACAAATGGGAGAGTAACATAGTAGTTAATGGTGTAAGGACTTGGTATCAGCGAGTGCTCAATTTAATTACAGTTCTGATCATTCTGCTCTTACCAAGCTGGGAAACCCAGAGCAAGCTTCTAAATTTCTAACCCACTTAATCGCCTCTGAATACTAAAGATATTAATACCTCCCTATAGTGGAGAGCATGGTTATTAGCACTATAAGAAATGATGCATATCAAAGTGCCAGACATGTGGTTCATGCTCAATAAATGTAAAATACAGTAAAATTTCCTAGTGATTTTGTTAGATTATTGTGTTATAGCAAATGATGCCTGACCATATAAAGAAAAGGAAAAAAAAAAGATAAAAGAAATATTTTGAACATAATTTCTATTTGTTTTAGAAAAGAAAGTTTAAGAAATTATGGTGACGAATATCTCACAATGGCATGATGTCAAATCTCAGCATTAAATTCAGAATCTTGAGCCTTTGTTTTGCTTCCAAAATGTAGACATCCAAGAGAAACACAGGAGCGACAGAAATGTAGCTCTGTAACCTAATAATGTATCACTGAACCCTTCTAGCAGTGCTAATGTATTTTCAATTTCAAATGGCTTTAAAGCAAATTTCTCAAATGCACTTCAATCTGGTTAGATACACAGCATGACAATAGCTGTATAGAAAAATCAGTTTATGGTTCACGAGAATTCTATTTTAGTTATATGCAGAATGTCTGCTGCACTCACTCATGGCTCTGCCTTAAAGACTTGGCTGTTTGACATTTATACATCCATTAATTAGCAGCTAGGCATGATTTAAAGGATAATGTTCCTGGCATTCAGTGTATATGAAGCAGTAAACAGCTTTTGTGGAAGATTAAATGCTGTAGCAAATCAGAGACATTTGGTGACCCCCAGAAGCCATTTGTTGCCAGAAAACTGCAATGCTACAATTATTGTGCCAGGGGGGAAAACATATTCAACTGATAGCACAACAAACAGAAAAACACATTTGAATTTGTCTCTTGCATGTTTAGAAATATGGCTTCTTTCTTTTTTTTCTACTTTAATTGCATATCATTTGAAGTAAAGTTCATATGAGTCATTAAATAAAATGTATTTAAAATACCAATTGAAAAGAGTTAACAGTTTTAGAGATCGATGTATATTTGCAATTGAGAAGTTAGGATTATGCAGCTAACTTGAAAAATTATGAAAATTATTTTCTCTTATTAAAATTGAATTTAAATCTGAAAGAGGTTTACTCATTCCTATTTAGACACTGTCAATAAAAATGTAGATTATATACTATGACAATACATATCTTTCTAAATATAGTATTTTTACAGGACTTTATAAAAAATATGTTTCAGCTTGATATAATGAAAATAATTAGAAAAATGAATTCTAATTATTGTTTCTAAAAATATCTTAGCAGTTTTATAAATTAACATATTAACTTGGAAATTTAAATATGAATAAAGACTCCCCAAAAAAACTAAGTTAGAATAATATTTTTCTAACGCATTTCCTTGACCACTGAATTTCCAAGTTCTTCTACCATTAATTTTGCGATTTTTTGATACATTTAAGTATTTTTTCTGAATGAAATATAACTGAAATTTTAAAACGACGACAAGTAAATATTCAAGAATAAAAAAAGATGTTTGATAACATGTAGTAGTCAATGCATGGAGAAAAGTTCTTTTAATACATATACGTGTTTATGTTCCAGGCTTACTGGAAAAAATTACATGGTTTAGTAAGCTGGTTTAGCTCTCAATAAGAAAAGAATTTCCACTGTTATTTCTCAGTAATTGGATTTGGTACGCATTGTAAAAGAAACAGCGCCTTTCACTGAGCAGTGTTAGTAACCCATTTTATAATAATACAAAAGGCTTCTCACACCACGTGTTGATCACCATGAATGCTGGTCTAACCCACTCCTCTCTCTTTTCCAGAAGCCTTTCTCCAGGCTTGTATGGTTGTGGATGGAGAATCTGGGGTCATCATTTTCAATGTTCTTCTTTGATTTTTCTAAATCACAGCTTTTAAAGTGCCATCAGAAGTTCCCAAGTTTCAAAACTGCTTTAACGCTAAAGGTGTATTTTATTTGGAGAAGTGGGATGTTGCACTCCGTGAAATCTATCTTTTTTTTGAATGGCTGCTGGGGAAGAGACATTGCAATAGTTTGAAGCCCTGCTTTAATACCTACAGAAAAGACTGCGGATGCACGGAGGCATCTGCCGGCACTGTGACTAAAATGTTTACTTTAGCAAATACTGCTCTATTAAATTTCAAAGTGGTTCTTTTTGAATTTTAAATTGTAAAGGAAACCTGGCCTCTATTCTTGAAAGCTTTGGTTTAAACATAAAAAAAGGAGAAAGTAGCTTTGAAGTTTGAATGAGATGCATGAACTCTTTTCTTTTTTCCCCTACAACATTTGAAGAACTTATAGGGCAAGCGTGAGTGCTATTTATTATTCTAACTTATGACTTGAGTGATATTCTTATTTTTTTCACCCTTGACCATTTCTTCTTAAAAAGAAAAAACATTTAAATATTAATATGAGGTTTTATTTAGTATGCTCCAATCAGAGAATGTATCTAACAAGATAGCTGTATGCAATTTTTTCCCTAAACAAACCCATTTTATTGCTCTTTAATGGGCATTTATTTTTTCAAATTATAGCTGGATTCCAGGGTTTTTATTGGTACTCTTAATTCATTTCTCTGGCGTTTACTATATACAGACCTAGTAAAAATATGGAAAAAGTATGTTTTTGGCATAGGTGCTCACCTTAATGAGTATTTATTTGAGCAGATGAGTGCTTGCATAATTGAACAATTCATGGACCAGAGATAATTGAGCATTACAATAAGTTATGTCATCTATTTATAAATGAGAGCCATTAACTCCCTACTTTGCTATTTGGAATGAACTTTTTAAACCAAATAATTACAAATGCACATTCACAAAATAAGCCTTTTCAGGGTCAGTTCATTTTATTCAATTAATGAATAATAATCTTGATAATATTTGGTTTTTATTTAAAAATGAAATAAACATTTTATTATAAATCTGTTGAAGCATTACTCTTAGCAAGTAAATATTTAAAATAATTATAAGGATCATAGAATATTGAGTAAAATCTATTTTGTTTACTTCATATTTTTCGCCTAGAAATTCTACATAACATTTATTGAAGTAAAAAAATCAGTGTTATTCCCATATATTATTACTTTTGTATCTTAATTCAACAACTCCCACCAACAAAATCTTTTCTAAGCAGAATATGCTCTTATTAAATAACAAGATGGTTAATATGTCTCTAAATATGGCAAGGGAAGAAGAGAGCTTTTAGGATTCTTATTTTTTTCCCCTCCAAAATACCTGTATCTCTTTTATACTCCTTTTTTCTTTTTGCATATTTGGGTTAAGACACTAATGATATTCATACAAAGTGTAGAAAATATTTAAGAACCAGTAAGATATGGCCGTGCCTTATTAAAACAGCCAATCAGATGGACTACTTCCAATTGAAACTGATGCTGGCTGATAGCCTGCATAGCCACTGGCTCCAGACACCAGTACTGTCTGTACGTAATGCATCTTCAGTCTTAGAGGACCAAGTGGACAGAAACAAGGGCCTCCAGGAACTGAGCAAGCACTCTTCTATCATATTCTCCAATCGGCTGTTTTATGAAAGAAGATCTATTAGTAGTGACTTTTGGCCAGACAAATTCTAATAAATGCCACATGTCATTTTCCTCTTTGGGAGATTTCACTTGCACATTAGAACAGTAGGTCCTACATTAAAAAAAATTCAGGCAATTATCAAAGGCCCATACCCCTTGCCTTAACTGTTTCATAATAGTTTGACCTGGTGCCTGGCACTTTAGAGTAATAATATCAAGAAGAAGTAATGCAACTATAATTTTTATAGACAAGTAACCGCTGCATAAAAATGTCTTTCCAATTTCAGTTCAAAATAAAGATTATCTTTCTAATATTAGAACTATGCAATTATAGAGTGGAATGCCTTATGAGGTAGTGAGCTCTCTGTCATTTGATTGGATTCCAGCAAAGACTGGTTATTTGTTTAGCAGACTGATGTGTTAAAAAGATCTCTACACTATTTTTTTTTTTGACCAACAAACTCACAAAGAAAGTTCAAAAGTAGGAGTATATGATTTTCAGTGCCTTATTTAAAATTTTGTTTTTCATACGCATTGCTTTGCATACTGATACGTTAAATAACAGATGAGGGAGCCATATCAAACACTTAAAATCTTAATTATAGATGCATGCAAATAACTATGTATTACTAATACATATTTAAGTCAATGTATACTACTTGGTTCAGGGCTAGTGATTGGAAATTAATTCAAATGATTTAACTTAAGTTATGTATAAACTATATGAACTACAGATTAAACATCTTTTGAAATAACTGACATGAATAAATACCAAACCACTAAAAAGACGATCTTGAATTAAAGCCAAATAGTTACAAAACACTAACAAGTTTTTAAATGTTTTCGTTCTACCATGCTTTTTTAATAGCATGTCAACTATAATGTTTTAAATAGTAAACACTTGTTTAATATAAATGGTAATCTTTATGTCAATTTCTACCAGACATTTAGGAAAGCCTTTAGATATGAATCACATGTTAGCCTTCTCTGAGGGTTCTCAACATATGAATCACGTTACCGAAAATATATCCGCTATGACCAGATGCCTCTCAATGTTATCAATATTATTTTCTGGAATATTTAAGATCTATTGTAATAATGTCATATAAATAATAAAGTAGATTAAAAACTCCTTAACTTCAGAGAAAGAGAGACATGCATATTTTCAAAAGAACACCTAAGGGATTCTAATCTCTTTGATTATAATAAATACGAACTCTTGAGTGTGCTGATGTTTGTGACATCAAATGAATAGTAAAGTTTAACATCCTCGAACTACAACTTGTAAAGTTCCTATAAAACGATAGTGTGTTTTCTAACTACACTACTTTTAAATTCCACATTTTATTAAAAATTTCCCAAATATACTAACCACTAAGTATCATTGGATGTAATGAAGGTATTAAAAAAAAAAAAAAAAAGAAGAAATTTTGGATTAATATTGTATACCTATGTGGTTAAACTTGAAGTCATTTTAGACTTTTAGAGATAAGTTTGATTTTGCTTAAGACATGGATAATTTCTCTGAATTACTTGATTTAAATGAGACAAGATTACTACGTAATACTGTAACTCAATCATTATGCAGTCATCCAGGGCAAAAGTGAACCGTTCAGAAACATTTTCACATATGTAATTTGTATAAAACATAAGGTTATGATTAAGAAAAGTTAGGAAGATGTATGACTCTGGCAGAAGCAGTTGTATCAGCCCCTTTGTCTTCTTGCTATAGACAGGAATATCCTCAAGGATAGAAGATTGCCTGTTTATTATTTTGTGAGTCAAGAAAGTTAGTATTTCTACTTTAAAGGTACTGATTTTTTAAAAATGACTCCCAAAGCATAAGCAAATGTAACAATATGCTACTTTAATCCAAACTCACATCACCAAAAAGTACCTAAATTAGGAGGATTTCGTACTGGATCTAGCATTGCCAGGAGTTTTTACCCTAAGAATGCTCAGCATATAATGTAGAGCCATTTCCACTCCAAATTTTTAATGGAATAAACACCTCACAGGAATATTTCTATTCTCTGTAGCTTTCCCATTTCAAATAAAGTTGCCCAACTTCCACAAAATGTCCCTCACATTTATTGCCTATCACACAAGTTAAATGTAAATTTTTCCATCTGGCCTTTAATAATGACTTAAATTTTAAGCCCTTAAATAAAGACTGTTGTCGGTTCTTATTGTAAGTGTTTAACTCATATTCCCCCAAACCTTTCAGTTTAGATGCTTGATTATTTATATAGCTTGTAAGAGAAATTAGTAAAGAATTTATTTCTAAATTTCTGATAGTTCCTTAATGTTTTGGTATGTTTG
>NW_011888839.1:10105944-10121156 GCF_000151845.1 Pteropus vampyrus | reverse complement strand
AATAAATGAAATTCATAAAGACCAAAATACAAAATTAACAGATTTTTTATATATTTTATTGGTAGGTTCGTAGTTTCCTACTATTAAAAAATATAGGCTGACAAGAAATGGAAATCTCTAAGATAATTGAAATACAATACAAAATCACATTCAAAAGGAAATCATGAAGATTAGAAATGTATTCAAATCCCATTAAACATATTTGTGAACTCCTGAAAAATCAAAAGTCCCAGGAATGGTAAATTGCAACAGATCCAAGGAAAGATCACTTGAGGTTTTCTCTTTATTCACTCAAAGTTGATCACACTATCTCATTTCCAGTAGTAACTATTGCATTAGGCAAATATTTTAAATATTACGTTTTCATCAAATATTAACTGAACATATTTGTGATCATTTAAATAGAAGGAATAAAATAATATAGTTATGGTGGCTTATAATTACTGGAACTTTGTAATAAGCAATTTCACTCCACATTAGTTTCTTAAGGGGATAGATTTAGAAAGGAAGTAAAAGAAAAAGTGACAAAATTTATCTAAATAACTAGATACTGAATGATATTTTGGGACTTTCTTCGGGTTTTCCGGATTGTTTTTTTCCCTTTCAGGCAAACTTAATTTTCTTAAATTTTTCTTTTGTTTTTTTTCCATTTTTCAAAAAAATAAGGAAAAGGGCAGCAATAATAGTGGCTTACAGCTTAGGTTAAAGAAAAGAGTTATATACTTGTCAATGTTTCTGTGTAATCCTGAAGGAGACAAATGTGGGTGTATTCACTGAAAATAAGTGAGCAATGATAATTGTTTCCACTTACTGCCTTCCACTTCACAGGATTGCAAAGTTCATTTGCAAGCTGTTTGACAAAAACATGGGACTTTCAAATCAAATACTATAGGAAGAAATACAGCCACACTTCTGTTAATACTTTAGAATGCAAATGTTGCCAACAAGACATCTATTTTAATCTCAAAGAAACTTAATCTCATGTTAACAAAATAAAATTTGACCTGGATTCATATGTTTTGTATAGACTTACATTTAAAAAGCTCCATCTTTAGAAATAAAGGACCCCTATCACTGCTAGAACTTTGATTCTGCATTAATTAAACATTTATTTCCTTTTTTTATTCTTAACCTAATTTCTAACCTAGAGCATTAACTGTATGTTTTTATTCCAGTAAACTTTAAACCAAAGCTGCTAATTACAATAGCAGACTATATCTACTGTGTAATCCTAACCAATGTTAAACATTTGAGATTCACCTGATCATACCTCATTACAGGTAGAAAATGGGTCGAAACAAAAATTGCTTTGTAGACATACAAATATTTGGTTCTTAATTTTACTGACACTGAGTTTCTATGCAATAGGAATTTTTTTCCTCAGAATCGTCTAGGGATATGTGATTCTCGAATTTTACTTTAACACAGTAAGAAAGAATGCTAGTTTACTGATCTTTTTGATCTGAGGTACCTGCAAAGCTAAACTATTGTAATATTGCAGGGCTGAGCTTACTTCTAACTAGACATTTAAGCATATCAAATGCAGTACTTGAAATTCAACTTATTTAATGGAAATGCAACATTACTATGATGCAAGGAGATTCATAATTAGCAAGGAGATTCATAATTAGCAAAAATACATTTCCAAGATATGCTTTTACATTCGGTTTATTTTCATTAACATTTGAAAATGTATATAAATCAACAGAATAAATGTGAGTTCAAGATGCTGTGGGACTTATTTTCCCCACTGATTGTGAATGAAAGCCATTATAATTAATGGTGACTATGTATCCATATCAGTGAGCAGCTTCTCTCTTCATTTCTACATCTGGACTTAGAATGTTTTATTTATTTATTTCCCCATTTAAATAATGCAGATGTCTCAATGGCTTCCTCATATCTGTAAGATACTGATAAAGCATCTTAAATAATACTACACTGTTCAAAATTTGATTACTGATGCCCTCCCTTGGTTGACAGTTATATGGACTCTATTCTCATTAAGAAGGTTTATTATATATGTAAGATACATAAGCATAGACCAATATCAGTGATCCACTAGAAATATTCACCTTGGCATTTAAGTCAATGTTAATTTTGACATGTATTAACCCCAACTCATAACAACTTTCCTTTCCTCTATCCTCCTAGATAACGTATTTTCTATACCATGACAATTTAAACTTGTAGCTTTTCATGAACACATCGGTATTTTCTAGACAGCACAGCTGGATTTAAGATCTTTGGTGATATTTGGTGCTAGTAACTGCACCCTGCTGTTCTCTCTTCCTTTGCTCTGTTCTTCATGAGAGGAACTTACCTCTTTGGGTGAAATTTCCCAATATCCACTGTCAGTTGGCTTCTAGCAGCATTGGACAGTAGAGACACTTGGAGGGGACTGAATTGGATTTTGATTTTGCAGGTCAGTGGGAAAGGAAAAACCAGTCATTTTCAACTTTATCTCTGCTGGTCAGTTTATTTAACTGACTTTTCTGCATGTTTCAAGCCTTCATCTGACTGGCCTATTGTGGTTCTAGCTTTGAAAGGATGACTTCTGGTCTCTAGTAGCACCATCCTCTATCCCTCCAATCTAAGGGTGACAGAAGCTTCCTGGTATTGCTAATCTCTGAGTTACTTCATAATCCCCTTTATGGCTTCTCAAAATCCACATCACCTTTGCAATGGATTCTCAGAATTAAATATCCTGTTATAAATATTTTAAGTGGTTTCTTTTTTCCTAGTTAGACTCTGATATAACAATCTTATAAATTATTATAGTCATATAAAATAGTATGGCATTTTTGGTCATGTTTTATATATCAGAATATTGATATTTGGAGATATTAATCAAATTTCTTAAATTAAGTTGATGATAATTAATGGTGGAAATTCAATTTAAATTAAGGTTGATCTATGTTGTCAACCAGTGTTTTTAAGCGCAGAGAGTGTGTTTTGTATGGTGATCTGTTCATTCATTAGATAAATATGTAAATATTATTTTTTACTGGAGCAAAGACTTTAATGATCATAATATACACTGAAAAGGAGCTATTTTTCCTTTACTTCGTGAGACAGCCTTCTGAGTAACACAGTGTAACATAGAATTTAACAGAGTGGTGTGCTGCAGTGCAGATAAACTATCAGGCCAGGAGTGGGAGTAGCGTTTGTAGGAGGCTATGTAATAATCCAAGGAAGAGCTTATGGTGGCCTGGACCAAGGTGGTAGCATTGGGGTGATGATAGGTTTTCAGATGCTTAATATGTTTTGAAAGTAGAGCCAACAGAATTTTTGGAAAATTTAATGTGATATTGGAGAGAAAGAACTATTGTCATCAGTGAGATGGAAAAGACTGTGAGACAAACATATTTTCAGGAATGCCATAAGTAGAGTTTTACATATACCAAGTTATATTTTTACCGAGTACATTATTTCATCATGAAAACTAGCTTGCAAGTAATAGAAATGGAGCTATTATGGAAGCACCCACACATATGATTGTAATCTAAGGATTCAGAGAGAACTTAGCACAATTTAGAAAACCACTGGGACCTAAATAATGTCATTTGAAAAAGTTGAATTTAAAAAAGAAACAAAATGATCAAGAATGTAGGACAAATCATGGGTAAGTTCACTGTGAAGGTGTCTAAAGGAAGACCCAGTCCTGTGCGTGGGCCTCCCCAGCACTGGACATGCACAACATGTCTCTTGCCTCACAGACTTGAAAGTTCAACAAAACCTATGTTTCAATGCAACTTAAAGATTAACATAGTTTATAATTAAGCATAACTCATTTTAGATACTCAGCCTAACTTGTGTACATGTCTATTTTCTGCTCATTGGCTGTTACTCTAGAAAGCAGATTTTTGCCATCTTTATACCATTTGCCCCTTTGTTGTTTTAAGCCAAGTTCTCAAATAGACAAGCAATTCCTTAAATACTGAGGTGAGTTTGCCAAAGGGTTTAGTGTAAAAATGAGTTCATATATAGTATATGACAGTCTATAAAAATGAAACTGGAGCAAAAAGAGAAAAAAAATAGTGTATAAGGAATATATTGCACATAGCAATCATAAATCCCAGTTCAGGGCTTGTATTCCAGACACACAAAATTGCTGCTCTATGTATGACTGAAGCTGAAGTTTCATTATTGGTCCTTTCTCACATACTTCACTGTCTAAATTAACTACAGATTTCATGTTTACTGTCAGTCCAAAGGAAACTATTTTTACAAGTTGCCTCCTTTTATTTTGATGCTTGTTAGTGTAATAGTGATATTTTAAAACTGTATTAGTATTTTCATATTTAAAGGTAAGCTTATAGTTAGAAACCAATAGTATCAAAATTTTAGAGCAAACTAAGTAAGTTTTTCCCATTTGATGAAACATTTTTTTAGAATTAGTATTTAAAATTAGTTCATTTATTCACTAAAATGATAGACTTTCTTTGCTTTTTCAAATTTGAGAACACGTCATAAAATAAATGAATGTGTTTCCCTTTAAGAGTCTTTATCTTCATTTTTAGAAAAAAGATTGCCACAAAATCTAGAAATTATTTCCAACTGTTTTTCTAAATGTGGGAAATACATTCATCTAGAAGGTGTTAATTTTCACTGGAACACCAGATAATGGGTAGAGAATTTCCCTACACTATTGTTTGGAAGAGAGATCTCAGGCATACTTCACTTATTGCATGGGCATTTAATTCCCTTAAAGAAAACATCAAATAGGAACATACATCTGAAAGTTTAAGACCATTCATATATCACTCATTGATTGAGAAATAAATGATTTGACAGTCTAATATTCAGACACTATTCTGAATACCATTTATACCACAATGGTAAACAAATTAATAGTATTGGCTCTCATAGTTGATATAAAAAATAATAAAAACAGAAAAAATTAAAATAATACTTCTGGTAAAGATCATGGTAGTTTGTGAAAGCCTAATAAGTTTTCTCCTTCCTCGTGAAATATATATAATAAAAATTTTAAATATATTTGCAGTTAAAAAAAGGGCACGATCTGATGCCATAAACTTCAAAAGATGATGACCTTAGAAAAAAATTGACCTTAGAGCATCAGGACATTGCCTCTTTTTCCCCATGCTCCTCTGCTTAAAGACATAGTGGCTGAAAAAATGTGTTTAGAATACAAAATACGTGGTCCATAAAGTTAATTAAGAGAGGAAATTAAGCAAGTCTAAGAATAAAGTCAAGGAGAAGTTAAAATATATCAGCACAAAGAGAAAATCTGGGCAGAATTCTCTAAATATTTAAAAAAAAATAAAATGACATATGAAATATGCAAAAATATTGCAGAATAAATATATATATATATATATATATATATATATATATATATATATATATATATATATATTTATAACTTATAAGCTATGTGTTGAAGATCCAGAGTCATTTTAGCCTGAGTCCTTGAATACCTATGTGGAGGAGCCACCTACCAACCTGGGACATCCACCCTGAGCTGTTATGGAAGTGAAAACTAAACTTCTCTCTGATTGAAACAATTGTAATGAGGGAGAAAGATTCTTTATTATTGAATGTAGTATACCCCAGCTGGCTCAAATGGAAAATGTGAGCTTTGTGTAAAGGAGAGTTTGGTGTACAATTAAGGAAGAACATGAAATCAGGTTTTTTTTTAAGACAAAATAGTGGATATTTAAAAAAAGGATGAGACTGAAAAAAAAAACTACAGAGCTAAGAGAATAAGTCATGAGTCAAAAAGTAAGGAGGTGGGGATTAATAGATTCAGAAGCAGAAACTGAACAGAAAGAAATGAAATGGAAATTCTTATGTAGATATAAGTCCTGAGATAATCACAGTAAAAGCAGATATTAGTTGTACAATTCTGATAATCTAACATCAGAATAATTTATATTCCTGAACAAATAGAATGAGAAATTATTCAATAATGCACTACAAGAAAAAAAAAAATGTCTGTAGTGAAAGAAGAAGGAATCTATAGACTGGGTGGCACACCATTTTCCAGAAAAGCTTGATATAGTACTGCTAACAATGAGTCATATACAAATTATTTTATTTAATATCCAGGAAAAAGAAAGAATTTTTAGTCATCCTGGAAGAAAAATGAAGACACTTATAAGAAGAAAAAAAATAGGCTTATTTAAAACATCATAACATTCAATACTAGAAGATAACAAAAATCCATGTGTACAAAGTTCTCAGAAAAATAAAACAGGGGCCCCAAACTCCTTAAATACTGACCAGATATTAGTCAATTACAAAAGCAAGAGAGATTTTATCAAATATGAAATTACTCAGATAATACAATACTTGTGATTCCTTTATGAAAGATAAGTTCCTGAATGTCAGACCCAGTCAATCAAAAAATAAACCAAAATATAAAATCAGTAATGAAGATACTGACAAGGGGATCAAAAGGAAGCATTATGTTTATAAAACAGAAATAAAAGCTTTAAACCATAAAAATAAAATATAATAGTATAATTTGTACAATTTTATGAGAAAGAACGAGGTGTGAAAAATATAATGTCTTTCCACTCTATTATCCTGTGTCAAAAGAAGGAACAAAATAATGGAAGGAACAAGTACACAAACCACTAGATCAGTCACTCAGGGTTTATTTATCTAAAGAATGGTGAAGAAAGTCAGCAAAATTGGAGTACACAAAAGAAAAATCAACATGTTCTGAGTCAATGCGGAGACAAAATTCTACACCCCCAAATCTTCACAAAGAGTTGCCAATAATAATTTCTGATTGAGGACGAGTCACTTCAGATATTTTCTGTTCCCTTCTTAACCCTGCCTTGTATACATAAGCTTATTTACCTAAGCCTGACATAGTGTTAATTCAAGCTAGTAGCTATGTGCCAGGGACCATCTCCTCTGAGCCAAGTGCTCCCCATCAGTCTTAAGTTTTACATAATATAAAATACAAGAACAAGGTGAGATCTCTTATACCCAGCATCAGCCCCAATTCCATTTATCACCCTCTCAAGGCTTACACAGCCTGATGTAAGTATATTCCTTGACTCAGGACTATGAAACAAGAACAAGGATCAGTTACTCGGATGTCTCAGGCCATCATGTTTATAGGTCTATTAATAAGTTCTATCCTGCAGCTAATTACCTCATCATTTATAGCCAGAGTAAATCGATACCCTAAAAAAATGAAACATGTAGATTTAAAAAAAAACAATGACTCAACCTCGTAATGTGTTTCATAAATCTTTAACTTTAGCCTGATCTTTTGCAAATAACATCTATGACAAAGAAACATTTATCTGAAGCTCATTAGATCCTTTAGTTTTTCCTATTTCTTTTTCTTCTGTTTAATTCAAATAAAATTGAATGCTTACTGATAGAGTTTATATGTTATCCCATTTTAATGAAAAAACTTACTATATCTTCAATCTATCCATTGTTTAATCCATAGTTCTGGAGAGGTACATAGAATGGCATTACCTAATGTTGATGACTGTTTCTAAGTGTTGTGTTAATGAGAGTTAAGGGCTGTCTCCAGTTAGAGAATGTATTAGAGTGTGGTTCAGATTCAAATACCTCTATGTATTTAGTCATCATGCCTCCTTAAGGCTCCTCTCGGCTGTGAGATTTTCACAAGCTTTTCTTTTCATTTTTTTTTTTTTTTGATGATCTTGATTGTTTTGAGGAGTACTCATTAGAAATTTTATTGACTATCCCTCAGTTGATATTTGTCTAATGTTTATCTTCTGATTAGACAGGGGTTATATATTTTTGGAAGGAGAACCACAAAGGTAAGATGCCATTTCATATTATCACATTAAGGACTCTCCTTATCACAGTGACATCACTTTGATGTTGACCTTGATCACATGGTGGAGGTAGTGTTTGTCAGGTTTCTCCACTGTAAAATTACTCTGCCCCATCCTCCATTTTCTTGGCCGTTCTCTTTGGAAGCAATGAAATAGTTTTTTAACCATTTCTCTCTTTCGTATATGTGATTATGGAAAAACAAAGTAGTAAAGTTTAATAACTAAGTATTTAAAATTACATTTACTGGAAAACTATAATTATCTAATTCTTATTGAATGTTTAGTATTGCTAAGCACTATATGTGAATTATCTCATATAAACAAACATTCATCTAATTATAAGAGAAGTATTATCCTCATTTCATAGCTGTAAGGAACTTACTCAAAAAGAGGCTTATTTTTCCAAGACCACACAACAGTAAGCTACATATCTATTTTTCAAATTTGGCTCCAATGTGATTCAAAGACTTAATTTATATCACTTCACAAGTATATTAAATGATATCTTTAATATGCGTGCCATAGTGTATAGATATACAGAAATGTCAGCAAATGTGATCTCCTTTCAGCAGATGAAACCTTGTTAGTCACCATTTATTAAACATTTTTATTATCATGGGTTTTTTGGTAAATGAACTACCTTGCTTTCTTTGTCCTTATTGACTTAAATTCTGCTGACAAATATCTTTTCAAGGTTATGTTCCTGATATTTCTGTACTCCATAGAATAAATAATGCCATGTATTATATTATCAATAAATGGGTCTACTATTTATTCTGTCAGTGAAACTGAGTATAAAGCATTATTTAAATAAGTCTATTTTATGCCAAAATAAGTAAAGAGTACTATTCTTTCCTCCCTATTTGAAAATACAAGTCAGCATTTAGAAAATAAATGCAAAAGAGAAAAAAAAGTAATTTACATTAATGCTAACATTTAAGTAACTGATATGTCAGGGTAAAAAGTGAAAAAAATCACAAGTCCTCAACAGAGGTTTGAGTTAATTTTCTTCTTAGTAGCCAAAACCTAAAATAAGATAAGTAGGTTGAAGTATAAAGAAATACGTGATAAAATTGTAATAGCTGTCAATTATTTTTGCAAAAATCTGGCAGGATATTAAATTACAAAAAACAAAATTTCTCTACATTACAATTTTCAGTAAACAAACAAACATTTAAAAATATCCTCCCGATTTGCTTTACAAACGTAACAAACACCTCAAGAACTACTGTGAAAGCGTTACTATTAAGTATCTTTTAAAATTGGATTAAAAATCAGGCACAGAAAGGTTACTTAATTTGACTGGTGTCACACAGAAAATCTGACATCGAAAGAAGACACCAAATTCTCATTTATATTCTTTATGCAAAGATATAATAAGTACAGAGAAAGATTGATATGAAAAAAAGCCCCATTTTTTGTAGCATTTAAATTTATACTGTAAATTGGCAGTGGTGATTAGCATTTAAATAGAAGGCAGTGGAGCTTTTGGTCTTGGTTAATGTGATAGGTCAATAGATTTGGAATTAAAAGATGAACTTAGATTTTCATTTACAAAACCAGGAAAATAGTTGGTTGTCAGTACAGAAAGCCAATAAGAACTAGAAATAAACGTTAATTTTCATTCACTTTTCATAAAGCACATATATTTATTCTCTTAAGGCTGGGGCCTTTGCAGCCACTGTAAATATAGCAGGCTACAGAACCCTGTAAACTACTAAAAAATGAACATTTCATCCTTGGTTGAATATTGTTATTGCCTCTGTATGTACATTGTGCAGGTTGTATAGATATAAGTTATCTATTTTCCATTAAACAAAATCATAACTGGCATGCAGAGGTATGGAATTGGCTTCTTCTATATTCTTGCTGTCTTTATAAGTTATGATGTCCTCATTTTAGCTTTACTAGCTTTTGGTAACAGCAGTTTTTTGTTTGTAAAATGAAACAGCACCACCTTGTATTCTAAAGTAAAGCTACAACTTTTCTAAAATCTCAGAACATGTAATTCTGTATTTCAAATATATGTTCTGATGATTATGCTATGAAGCAGATGAAATTTAATCGCAGGCCTGCTCTGTGCTAGGTTCTACTATATTATTAGTGAACCATTAAATTGATGTTACCATATTCAATCTCCAAAAATAACTTTTTCTCTTTCAAAATTTACCCTGATACCACCAAATGCTGAAAAATGTTATACATTTAATTGTGCATTATCTTTCAAATGGCACATAATCCAGAATGCCTCACAAAAATGGCAATTGAACTGAATGGAAGATTCACTTTAACCTCTTCACCAAGATCATGAAATGGTATTCAGTCATTTCCTTATACAGGTAGAAAATCAAAGTTCAAAACTGTGTTTATAATTTAGTAAAATTGCAATGTACACCATGATTCACATTAGTATATTAAAATATTTCTGTAAAAGTATGTAAAACCTATATATAATATACAATATGCAATCTATAATATATACAATATTCAAATCTTATTTATCAATAAGACTTTCTATCTAAACCATTGTACATTTCAAATGAATCTAACTCATAATTCATCATAAATATAAAGAACATTAAAAATGTGTTTACACAAAATCTAAATTTTCTAAAAGCTAGTATAGGAGTTTGTGATTGCTAGAGTAATGTTTGCATTATGGTTTTTAGATCAATGGCTTCATGACCTCTTTAAGTTGTTGGCCAAAATACAATGTTAAAGGTGTAATGAGATCTTATTTTTCTCCTGCCCAAAACAATATTACACTCACAGATGCACAATTGCCTAGTAAGGGCAATCCTATATTTTAGATTTTAAGAGTGATCCCATACCATAAAATCATATTATAGGAATACTTAAGCCCAGCTTTGTGCTTGGAATTTTACTTCCCAACTCTTTGAATGCTTCTCTGTAAGGAAGGCTGACTTGTCACATTCCTCTCTGCATTAGAAGTGTTCATTTGCATGTGTCTTCTACTAGGATGTAAAGAATCTGAAGGCTTCCATTATATGACTTATTGTTTTAATTCAAGCACCTATACCAGTGAATGGTACCTAAGAGGTAAATGATAAATGTTTCTATAAATCCCTTGTTTCACATAATTGACAAAATCAAGAGTATGTGCTATATAAAGAAAAGTTTGCAAAGATGACATTCCAGGCTTCATCGCTATTCATACTAACAATGATAACATGATATACTTAATGAAAGATGGGAAAGAAGACCATATCTTTCCTTACAGATCCAAGTAGCCAAAAGGTAAACCATTTCCACTTGACCATCTATTACCTATTTTATTCATTTTAAGGACAATATGCATGATTCTTACTTTTATCAGAATTAGAAAGAATGGGGCATAGGTTATGTAAACTAACTTTTTGTAGATATGGAGTAATTTTTATCCATTAAATACACGTTTTATTTCAAACTCAAAAGTATTTTCAGTTTCTGTTACTATTGTATAGATCTTCTGTCTTAGTTTAATGCCTACTTTATCAAAATGGAGTTTAATACATATCTGTTAAATGAGTAAATGAATCTTTTCAATATATTAGAATATATACACCTGTATATAGGTATTTAAACAAATATGGAGTTAAAGGTTTTACATAACTAAATTATTCTTGATATAAGAAAATTTTGCAAATGTTTCCTATTATTTACATGTATGATATTAATAATAATATTAAGTTGAAAATTAATCCAGGATTTTCTCTATAGCGTAGTTTTTTTAAAAATGTCTGAAAACTGGGAAAATTTTTTAGGAGTAATAAATGACTTTTAGAATCCATTAGACTTTCAAGTTTCCAGTGTATTCATTCTCCTCTAATGCTAGACAATTTCTCAGTTCCCATCTGCTGTGAATCTTAATTTTACCTGATTTGGGCTCTTTTTCCTTGACGTTTTGATAAAAACAATCAACCTCTACATTCTACAACTTATTTCAGAATCTTTTGGAAGTTGAAAAACAGGATGGGAGGACAATATTAAATTATAATGTATTCATTTAATCATTTCATTAAAGTATGAAACTAAAATTAGATAATGTATTCAATAAATATGATTCAGAGTTGAACATATGGTATATTCAGGAAATAATATTTTTAAATATTCCAAACTTATGATTTCTAGGAAATGAAAGAATGAAAACTGGAGGATATTTAGAAGATGGGGTTGATTCAAAATTGAGGCCAAATCAAATGTGAATATCATCATCAAACTCTAGAATAGGAGATGAAATGTGCTTGCTAATGACCTTATTGTTATAAAGTGTGAGTTAAACTGAATTACTTCAAATCGAATGCTGAGGAAGAGAGAAGGCAGGAAGAAGCAGAATTTAGTAACTAGTTTCATTATTAAGTGTTACTTATAAGGAACCAATAGATAATAACCAAAAAAAGATGAATTCATTGTGCTGTAGAAAAGAATTGAGTATGAAGGAGGCAACCACAAGAACAAAAGCACAAACTTTCCTAGATACCAAAATATTGAAAAAGAGATATCTGTTTATATTAAAAACAGAATAATAAATACACAATGGAAGAATAAGATAAACATAATAGGGAGGAAACAGTTGCCTCTGAGAGGAAGGAGGAAATAGCATGGAGAGCCAAGCCCAGATCCTAGACTTCTTTGAATATGTCTTGTTTTGTAGATGTGACTTTGGAATCTGTAAACATTTTTCATTTACCTTTAGAGTTACATTTTTTTACATAAGTATTTAAAAATAAAACAAGAAACAAATGAACCTAAATATATTTAGTTGGTGGTATAAAGAGAGGCAATATTAAAAGCAACTTTAAAGCACAGTAATTTGACAATATATCTCAGAGGGATATCTATTAAGGACAAAAAAGAACTGCAAATGAAAATCTTAAATGTTTAAGCAATCATATTTTTGTTTTAGTGTTAATATTCTTTATAATGATATGTTTGTATGTGTAATGTGTGACAAAGCAAATGCATAATATTTTTTTACATTTTAATTCTAACAATTTCAGGGTTATTGAGAACTGGAATTCTCAGCACTGATATGAGAAACATATATAATGCAAAAGAGATTAAGTAAAAACCCTGGAGGCCCTGAATTTGAATCGGATTCATCAGAATGAGCTCATGAGGAATTGTAATAAAATTATCTTTAAGAAAATATCTTTGAGGAAAAGTAAATATATTTTCTATACATTTCCAGAAAAAAAAACCCTTAGAAATAATAATCAACCATTAGCAATGAATCTAAGTTTGGTCTAAAAATATGTGTGTATATTTCGTATGCATTCATATAGATATATGCATACCTATGTATATTATTTTTTCTCTCACTGGAAGGAACTAGGACTTTTTGTAAAAACGAGAGAGGCAGGAGACATTCAAGATGAAATGGACTATATTGCTGTATCAGATAGTATAGATTCTTTCAAAGATGTCGATTGCCATGTCAAAACCACTCAGGAGTCATCTTGAAAAAGATCCCACTTGACCAAAATTTGGAAAGTTGAATATTAGTATCAACTGCAATAGATTAAAATATACAAAATATATTTAAAGCCCTGGGTTCATAACGAGACTAATAAACAAAACAAAAAGAATTATCAATTGATTACTGTTAAAGAATATTTTTCATTCTTTTGAAACTGATAAAAAACAAACAAACATGTATTTATCACTTCTTTCCCAAACTATTTCATTAATTAACCAAATACTAGATGACACTAAATAAAGGAATATTCACTTTAAAGAAGTATTTCATATAATACAGAAGGAAGCAATGATTTGATTAGAATACCCCTTTTTTGGTCTGAATTAATGAATCTATACAGTTATAATACACAACTGCTAATATTATAAATAGAGGTAACTAGATATTATATGATCCTGAGGGAAAACTAGAATATCACATGGATAGTAGCTATGCCCAATAAAACAAAATGAGTAACAACAAAAATTACACACACACACACACACACACACACGCACGCACGCACGCACGCATGTGCACACATGCATGTCCACGTAAGCCTTTAAATCCTACATCCTATTTACAGGAAATAGAAAGAACTGAAAAAATATATTAAACAGTGCTACTGATTGTAATTAGCAAAATCCAAAACCTGGGAAACTGATAGACAAAGAACAGATTGCTTCAATTATCAATTGTAACAAAATACAGTGGTGCAGGTAGAGAGGAGAGAACCTGCAGCGTAAAAGACTTAATTATATCCTATTCAATAAGCAACCTACAATATACATATATATTGTAATTATATCCTGTTCAATAAGCAACCTACAACGTGTGTGTGTGTGTGTGTGTGTGTGTATGCTTCTCCTTAGACACAGCCTCCCCCCACTAGTAACATATCTTAACATATTGGTACAGTTACAATTGATGAACCTACTTTGAAGTGTCATTATTACACTAAATCCATAGTTTACATGACCTTACTCTGGTGTTGCACATTACATGTGTTTTGACAAATGTATCCACAATTATAGTATCATAAAGAATAGTTTTGCATAGTGTTGGTGGTATAGTGGTGAGCATAGCTGCCTTCCATAAAGAACAATTTCATTATCCAAAATTTCTTTGTACTCCGCCTATTCATTCCTCCCTCTCACTAACCCTGGGCAATCACTAATCCTTTCACTGTCTCCATAGTTTTGCCACAATGTCCACAATGTCAAATAGTTAGAATCATACAGTATGAAGCCTTTTAAGATTGACCTCTTTCACCTTGTGATACGCATTTAAATTTCCTCCATGTCTTCTCCTGTCTTGATAACTCATTTCATTTTACTCCTGATTAACATTCCATTGTTTGGATGTAGCACAGTTTATTTGTTTATTTGTCCATTCACCTATTGAAGGATACCTTGGTTGCTTTCAAGTTCTGGCAATTATGCATGAAGCTGCTATAAACATCTGTGTGCAGGTTTCTGTGTGTACATAAGTTTTCAGCTTGTCTGAGAAAATACCAAGGAATGAGATTGCTAGATCACATGGTAAGAATATGTTTAGTTTTGTAAGAAATCACCTAACTATCTTCCAAAATGGCTAGACCATTTTGCATTCCTACCAACAATAAATGAGAGTTCCTTGCTCCATATCCTTGCTTGCATTTGCTCTTGTTAATGTTTTCAATTTTTGCCATTTTAACCAGGGTATGATGGTATCTCTTTGTTGTTTTTAATTTGCAATTCTGTTATGATATATTGAGAATATTTTCATGTTTATTTTTTATCTTGATGAAATATCTACTTAGGTTATTTGGCCTATTTATTAATCAGGTTGTTCTTATTTGTTGAGTTGTGTTCTTTGTATATTTTGGAAAGCAGTCTTTATCAGATACACCTTTTGCAAATATTATCTCCCAGTGCATGGCTTATCTTCTCACTCTTTAACAGTGTCTTTTACAA